>NC_138772.1:51329071-51341571 GCF_965119305.1 Pelophylax lessonae | reverse complement strand
GGATTGTGTATGTTTATGTAATGATGTTAAAACCTTCACTGACCACAAGCCCTTATTGATGTATAAATGCCCAGTTTTACTTACCCATCCCCCACCCACATGCTAAATCTCCAAGTCAGCATATACCAAAGCTCAAGTTCAGAGGTCTTCAAACTATGGCCCACCAGTTGTTCACGAACTTCAATTTCCATCATGCCTAGTCATGTCTGTGAATGTCAGAGAATTACAAGGCCTCATGGGATGTGTAGTTCTGCAACAGCTGGATGGCCGTAGTTTGTAAATCTCAGCTCTAGCTGGTGAGTATAATGGGCCATACACACTAGAAGATTGTCAGAACAATTTATCCTTCCGATTTACCAAAACCAAATAATATGAGGTCCAACAAACACTTTCAAATCCTATGCAATCTGGTAGGCCCTTGCACTACATAGAAAAGGTAAATCTGCACGAAAAAGTCTTCAGAGAATCTTCTAGTGTGTATGGCCCTTTACAATATAAGAACAATAGGAGGTTGAAAATAAATGTATGTAGATATTACATCCCCATATCCAAACCTTTGCCTTCCTGTTGTTTATTTTTTTAGCAAGTTGCATAAGCATTTAACAGACAACTGTGTGTGTAATTAATAATGTGATGTGCTCAAGCACTAATTTTTGTTTTTTTTTTTTTCCCCACAGTTTCCTTCAAACGCAGAGCAATGGCTGGAGATTTCTGATCAATTTCTGGAGAAGTGGAATTTTCCCAATTGTGGGGGTGCTATTGATGGGAAGCACGTCCGCATTGTCCCCCCTCCGAATTCCGGCACATTTTATTATAATTATAAAGGTTTTTTTAGTATAGTCATGCTAGCCATAGTTAATGCAAACTATGAGTTTATTTATTTGGATATTGGCAAAAATGGCCGCAATTCGGATGGGGGAGTTATTGATCAGACGGAGTTCGCTCGTCGTCTAAAGAACGGCACTCTGAACCTGCCATCCAGGGAGCAAACTGTTGAGGGTATGAGCTTTGTGTTTATCGCAGATGAGGCTTTTGCGCTTGGGGAGCATCTCATGAAGCCCTACCCTCAGAGGAACCTCACCCCCGACCAAAGGATTTACAACTACCGGTTGTCCAGAGCTCGCAGAGTTGTGGAGAATGCCTTCGGGATAATGGCCAACCGGTTCCGGATATTCCTGACGTCCATAAACCTGGCACTGTACAAAGTGGATAATGTGGTCTTGTGTTGCTGCATTTTGCACAACTTCCTATGCAGGAATGCACAAAATTATGTATTGCAGCAACTGGATACTGACCCTGCTATGCCAGGTACAAGTGGAGAGGCCCAACCTTCTAACCAAGTGGAGTCCATGACGTCAATGGAAGTTGGACGGTCAGCATTGGCATCACACAGGGCCCGTCAGATCCGCCAGGAATATCTGGACTATTTCGTGGGGAGAGGAGCTGTGTCCTGGCAGCAATCACTGTCACACACCCATTAATCTTGTTAAAGATTGGACACACAAGATAAATGTCAGAGATATCTTATTTTTCAACACATTAAAAAAAAATTGCAATGATTCTGTATTGTGGATTCTAATCATTTGGGCACATATGCCAAACACAATTATTAGGGTTAATCATGTGTTATATATGTGTGACTTTGGAAGGGTTAATACATTCATCAGTGTGTTTCTTGACTGTAGTCTCTCACCAGCTGATCCAAAGTGATGATGGCCATGTGTTATTTTTGAGCCAGTGGTGTAAATACAAGGGCCTTCTGCACCCCACAAAATGTACACAAACCCTGTCACATTGAGAACTAGGTCACACCCAAGGTTCATCTAATGTCACCTTACATTGGTGGTTCTTGTCCAGAAGTTGCCCATACTATATATTTAATATAATACATTAGGGTATTAACAACGTACCTACACCTGTTATGTTGTGTTCATTTATTACATCCTTCTCACTGCCCACCAATGTTAGGATATGTCAGTGTTATGTGAAACTTGATCATTGTTCATCTCAAAGTGTTATATATATATAAGTAATGGAAAGTGAACTAGAGCAACGAAAAAGCAATACACTATAGATTACACTGATCTCCCTACACTGATTTCTACTGCCAATATCAATGCCATATTGAATACTAGGACTGCTAGTACCTTGAGTGTTGAGTCAAACTTATGCAATGCGGGAAGTCTGCGACTTTGCATCCTTCCTGCATCGCATAAGGGTGACCCGACACTTACTTTTTCCACAGGATTGTATTACACAAGTCTGAAGAACTGTGCCATCCAATCCTGATACATCAGAAATAAAGGGTCATGTGCGACTTGTGTGCGTGTTCAGTGTGAATGTAGCCATACAAAGTGTATGTCTCAATTCGCACTACACTCGCACAAAAGTCGCACATGATGCATTTATTCAGCTGCATCAGGATAGGATTGCACAGTCGTTCACACTTGTACGATCCAATCCTGTATGAAATGTCAGATCGCACTGTGATATGCGTATAAACGGTTGGGATCTTTAACATTTCATTGCCACCTCCAGCAACTCGCATATGGCAGTGTCCAAAATGCTGTCATTAACATGTAAATATGGGAATAGGACAGCCATCATACATGTAATGCTTCTTTACACAGCTTTAGATCTCGACCCCCCAAGGAAAGTCAAATAAAGAATGGAACACACATTGTTGAATGTACAAAATTTTTTTTTTAAAACATTCACAGGGTTAGGGTTAGGGTTAGGGTTAGGGTTAGGGTTAGGGTTAGTGTGTTTTCAATTTTTTTTCCCAAACGTGGGTACACTCTTAACAACTGAGTGCCATCAAAATATCATAAAATATTACAAAACTTTTGTAAGAAAAGGAACCAATAAAAACATAAAAAATGTCTTTAAAACTTTATAAAATTTGGCAATCATGTCGACAAAATCTCGCATTTTTGATTGCAATGCCGTTGCTGTTTCCTTGATTTGCTCGAGGTCTGAGCAACATTGCAGTGCCTCACGTGTTAGTTTTGCTAAAGTGCAAGTAGGTAAATCATGATCTGTAAAAAAATATACAACTGAGTCAATGTGAATCACCTACATGAGGTCATAATAGAGAAACATTTGGTGTCCAGGTTATTTTGAATTACTCTCGAGTTAATACCTACCCTGTTCTTATGCTCTTTTACCCTAGGCTCTTCTTCTTCCTCCTGTCCTCCTCTGATCCTGTTGCTGATGATTCTGCCGGTCTCCTGAGCTTACTATATATTCATTAGGGGTGTGAACGCATGATGACGTCATTGTGAGGGCATGGTCGTAATGTATATATATTAAGCTACAGAGAACAGAGACGGCCAAAATGCACGGCAACAGCATTGGAGGAGGACAGGAGGAAGAAGAAGAGCCTAGGGCAAAAGAGCAGACAACATAAGAGCAGAAGATTGGACAGCAGAAGAGTGGAGAGGAGAAGATCCAAAGAGCAGAGTGGAGAAGACCGGATGAAGATATTTAAGAACATTTCATAAACGTCTCCTGTCGTTATTCACATACACTTCCATTTATGTGGTTAATGTGTAGGGGTACTATGTACCCCATACCCATTCACACAGTGATTGGTGTCCGGGATCTGGGGGCCAACCTTTGTTGAAGGTTGCTTCCAAAGTCCTAGGAACCCCCTGGCCGCATGACCCCACAAAACCACCAGACAGGGTTGTGGGGATGAGGCTCTTGTCCTCCTCTACATGGGAGTAAGGTGCTTTTGGGTGTGCGGTGCAGAGGCCCCCTGGCCCAAAGCAACAAACCCCCCCCCATGTTGAGGGCATGTGTCCTGCTGTGGTCCAGGGGGTGTTTGTTCCGCTTGCTCGTTCTCTTTCCTGGCCTGACAAGCTGCATGCTTGTATAAGGGTCTGGTAGGGGTTTTGGGGGTAACCCACGCTGTTTTTTTGTTGTGGGCATACCCTCAAACTCAATACCACACACAAAAGGCCGGGTTGTGAACTTGGGGGGGACACCCACGGTGGGTTCTTCAATTTTTTGGTGTAGTTCCCCCTCAAAAATCTTCACAACGCAAGTGGCCCCGCAAGTCAGAGCATCCTGATCCGACTTACGGTGCGACTTCCATTCAAATAAAGAGGCTCCCATAGGGAACTAGTGTTGACAATTGGAGGCTAAAAATAACACTGATAAAAATCATTCTGAAAAAACCTACGTGGGCACACAATTGGCTCTTGGACACTTGGTCCGGGATCCTCAAGATTTGGGGAAGTGGCTTCCACGCTGCTTGGCACGTTGCCAGGAGATCTTGTTTCTGAGCTGGCTGGGGATGCCACATCCTGGCATGATGCAACATCTGCAATGTAAATTTGTAAGGGAATACAAGAATATAAGGTTAAACAATCATTGCAAATACACATATTTCTATGATCCCACTACACAAAAATCTGTGACTACCAACCTTCTTGTTGCTCTGGTGTCTGGTCACTTGTTGGCTCCACCAGAATCACCTCAGGAATAATGTCTTCATCTACATAATACAAAACATTGGCCATATCATAAAAGTCACAAGAGGTACATTTGTTAGGACATGGTGCCCTGCTTGATAGCTCTTTTAGTAACAAATATGAAGACATGTACATGGTTATCTACGAAAAATATGGTACATTAATGTTTGACAGTGCATAGGAACCAATTACCTTTAGTGGAATCTGTGCCACCATCTGGGCCTATGTCCTCCTCTTCTTCCACAACTGCCGATGGAGCTGCCAAACCTCTCCTCCTCCTTTCCCATTGTTTGGCACGGAGTTTACGTTTTTCTCCTATTTAAAGGTTTGAATAATAATCTGTGATTAATAGGAATGTTTGCTGAGAAGATTCGTGCAGGAAAGAACGTTCGTTGCAACACAATACATATATTTTTAACTATGGCTTCCTGACTTTTAATGTCATATACTAAAACATCAACAATAGATCGATCAAATCACGACATGACAACTAAAATGAGTAATCTAACTTTTTACATAGACATTATAATCTAGACATGTTAATACAACATACACAAAATTATAAAAAACATATTGCATGATTAAAAAAAAAAAAAAAAAAAAAAAAAACTTACTTTTTTTCAAAATCCTATGGATTTGGGAAAGCTGATCCTGCTCACGGTGTTTCAGGTCAGACCACCGTTTCCGAATCTGATCTTTCGATCGCTCCACACCAAATTTTTTTACCAAACAGGCCACCACCTTATCCATGATGCCATCTTTCCTGGCATTGGGCCGATCGTAATTTGCCAACTTGCCATCATAGTCCATTTTTTCTAAAATGGAGACCATCTCCACCATTTCTGGCTTTGTCATGGGTGTAGCCCTTGATTTTCGGGTGGCCCAATCACTTCGGCCCACACTAATTGAGCTCCCAGATTGTTGAGACATGGTTCGTAATTAAAAAACGATTGTTCCACTGCTTCAGGTGTGAGTGCCGCATGTAGGCCTGATCTTCGGCACGTACACACCCCTGCACAAGCCCGCCACTGGAGGAGGAGTTGACGCCTGCGCTGTATTTAAAGGACGCCAGATCGTTCGGCCGACGATTCGCTAGCGGACATATCGAGAGTTGGAGCACGATCGAGCGGCGAATCACGACTTTTCCCCACAAACAAAGGTACGACTCTTTTAATAGAAAGTGTGTGTTTTGGGCCCTATACAGCTTTTATTAGGAATATCTTTATTATGTGCCAAAATACATGCTATTTTAATATGTTTTGTGTTGTTTTGTGTCTTGCAGGCATATACTGTCCTGCAATATGGTGGACAATTACACCAGCCACAACTTTCTAATAAGTTTTATTGATGAGTTCAGGCAACTGCCGTGTTTGTGGCAAGTGAAGTCCGCAGATTATAAAAATAAAAAACTCAAAAAACAGGCCATGGAACATTTGGTGGCCTTCTACAAGCCCGTCTGTCCTGGGGCAAATTTTAATTATATACGCAAAAAAATAAACAGCATTCGCACTGCCTACAGGCGGGAGTTAAAAAAAATAGAGGAGTCCACCCAGTCTGGAGCAGGTGCACGGAATGTATATGTACCACGGCTGTGGTACTATGATAACATGCGATTCCTGGCAGACACCATGGAATCCAGGCCGTCAATTTCAACACTGCCTTCTACTTCGGCAGAGGGCTCAGTGTCGGTTGATCCAAGCCAGGATGAGGATTTCCTGGAGGAGAGTTTTACTCAGGTATGGCATTTCACAATATATTGTCTGCTAAAATGTAATCATGTAACAAAATTATAAGCTAAACCATAATTGACCCTTTATGTAAACGGGCATAGCAAGGGGTTGGCATGACAGGCAACCGCCAGGGGCGCAGGCCAAAGGGGGTGGGTCACAAAAACATTGGCATTGTTTTATTGTTTATTTTAACAATCCACTCAGCCTGCACACCCCAGAACCCCCAGTTTGCAGGCGGATTCATGCAGGTGTAAAACATTGAGAGCAGCTGAGCCAAAAGACCAGGAGACTGAGACTGCCTCTCACTGCATCCCCAGCACACCTCTGGTCTTACAAACACTGCTGCATCCCCAGCACACCTCTGGTCTTACAAACACTGCTGCATCCCCAGCACACCTCTGGTCCTAACAAACACTGCTGTAGCCTCAGCATTCCTCTGGCTCAACCTTTTTTAATACAAAACTAACAGCTCCTGCAAATGATCCATCCACCCTTGCTTCCATGTCTCTGATCTCTCACTCTGGGTCAGCAAGGCAGGTGGCTTCCTTATTCCTGTTTCCCTGCACTGCTTCACCCTCAATGCCCTACATCAAGCCCTCTGCAAGTTCAGGCCCCTCTCTCTCTGCAACCCCCTCCTCTCTCTCTCACACCCCCTCTTTCTCTCCCTCTCTCTAGCTCTCAACCCTCTCTTTCTTTTTCACACCTGAGACAATGATTGCCCACTAGAGAGCTCTACACTGGGCAAACAAGGGGCAAATTAGAAACTTTTAATGCCCTTTAATTTTTTTTTTGGGGGGTGGGTTACAGTTTTACATTGATCTTGGGGGGGGGGGGGGGTTGTTGCCAAATACAGCTCCTCAACAAGGGCACTGGAGACCCTAGATACGCCACTGTATGTAAAGTCTGCTATTTGTTCACAATAATATAACAAACATGCATTTTTATATACACTATAACATTCTAATCAATTGTTCATTTCATCAACAGGGAAGTGTCACTGAGGAGGAGCCAGGTTGCAGCCAGGAGCCTGGGGAGCCTGCGGAGCCTGCGGAGCCTGAGGAGCCTGTGGAACTATTTCCACCACCACCTCCTCCTGCCAAACGGAGGCAAAAGAGGAAGCACGTGGATGACATAACCGATGAATTTATCCAGGAGGCCACCATAGCCCTACGTCGGAAACCGGAGGCCAATGAGTCCTTCGGCAACATGACGGCAAAAATTTTGGATAAGGTGGACCTCAGGCAGTGTCAGTATGCCAGAAAAATTATCCTCGATGTGCTGCAAAAGGCTGAAAACGGGATCCTTAATGAGCACAGCCATGCATGCCAGGAGCACCCGTGCCCTCCACCTCCACCTCCACAACACCCACCACCTCGCCAAATGCCACATGGCCAGTGGCAATATGGCCAGCAGGATCCAAACCTGCCCTCATGGCAACCTGATTTCAGTTACCAGCAACTTTAATTTTTGTAACCCCCTATTATTTATTTTACCCCTGTTTGCCAGTTTCTAGTTTAATTTTGTCCAAATGGAACTTTTTTATGTTTAGTTATACGGAAAGTATTGATGTTTTCTTTGGTTTTTTTTGCTGAGATACAAAAAATAAAGAAAATGAAAATAAAAAATGGCCTATCTGAATTTGTTAACATGTTTAATATTGTGCATAACCTGAAAAATATGTTTTAGACATTCAATTCATACAAGAATAAAGGGTCATATCAATAGTTAGATCTTTGGTGTGAAAATACAAAAATAATGGTGAAGAGTTCAAATTATTTAATTATAAAATTTGATAGAACAGATAGAATAGACAAACATTATCTTCATCATAACAGAACACATGCCTTTTTATTAGAAAAGTATGGCATTATGAGCAGCATCTTCCTTCTTCTCACATTTATCAAGATGAGCATGTGCTCCGCATTTCACCTATTTCTTGGACTTCCGCGAGCCGAAAGTTCTTTCTGAATAAAATGTTGAGTTTACTAGAGAAAATTCTTCCGGGAACTCATTTGGTTTGATCATGCGTGTTGGGATTTGTAGCTGTGTGTCGGCCGAATTGTGTACTGACAGGCGAACAATCGTCCGTTCTGGTGTCCGCAGACAAAAATTTTCATGTTTGCAAGAAAGACTTTTGTCCGCGGATTGTGCGCAGACATCTGTCGGAGGCACCATACTAACACGCGTACAATCGGCAGATCTTTCGTCCGCCGACGTTTGTATGCCGACGATCGGTACGTGTGTACGGGCCTTTAATGTATAGTAGGCCTTGTCTGCCTAACAGCAGGGCCATGATTTCTTTAGGCAGGGTGTCATGGTTTCCAGATGTGCCTGCTGAAGGGGAAGTCTCCCCACTGGCTCCTATGAGAGGCTTCTCATAGGGCAGTGGAGGAAGACAAATTAGGGGACACATCCCAGCTTGTAACTACCCCAGAAGGCAGATTGTGCCGGAAAGGATACTGGGAGTGGGTTTAAGGTTGGGGGAAGTGCGTGACCCGGTGTCTTTGGCGGGAGCAGAGTCCCAGGAAGGAGAGTGCGGCTGTCTTTCCTCCTGTCTGAGGAAGGTGGATGTCTCTGGGTGTCGCCTGAGAATCCAGAGATTGCTGAATTGAGCTGAAGGGGAACTAGTGTGCCGAGAACCAGTGGAGAGAGAGAGGGGTCCAGTCCCAGGAAAGCCTACACAGGTCCTGAATACTGAGGATTGCCCCTGGGGTCTGCCTGAAGTAAGAGGGGACCACTCCGGAAGAGGTTCTGGGATCCAGTGCCAGCTAGCTGTAAAGGGGGTACCTAGGTTGAGGACCCTGAAGTTACAGAGGGGGTACATAGTCAGTGAGCCCCGAAGAGTTCAAGGTTAAAGGGGGCACCTGCAATTGGGCCCTGAATTGTGCAGAGTGTCAGTTGAGAGTTGCAGCCATACAGGATTTCACAACAGTCTACCTCAAGCCAGTGCAAGGCCGGAGGGACTAGTCAGTGACTCTGCAGTGAAGACAGCGTCAGAAGCTCTTTATTCTATAGTCCTGGATTTACTAGACTCAAAGTCAGGGATCTAGCACTTATTTCAAGTTACAGTGTGTTACAAAGCATCAGTGAGCGTTGGCTAGCGTCGGCTGGCGTCAAGGCAGCATTAACAGACATTTTCTGGATAAAGTCCCAAGTTGTACTTAGTTGAGCCTAAAGGAGTATCCCACTCATTCCCTTCTCCCATCCCCTTAACCACTTTAGCCCCAGCCCTATTTCGGACACTTTTTGTTCACAAGTTAAAACCAGTATTTTTTCCTAGAAAACTACTTAGAACCCCCAAACATTATATATATTTTTTTAGCAAAGACTCTGGAGAATAAAATGTCAGTCATTGCAAAATTTTTTGTCACGCGGTATTTGCGCAGCGGTCTTTAAAACGCCATTTTTTTGGAAAAAATTTGAAAAATCACATTTCACTGCATTTAAAAAATACTAAACAGTAAAGTTAGCCCATTTTTTTTGTATATTGTGAAAGATGATGTCACGCCGAGTAAATAGATACCAAACATGTTACGGTTTAAAATTGCGCCCCCCCGTGGGATGGCGACAAACTACGGTCAATAGAGATCTCAATCTGCGACGCTTTAAATTTATTTAACGGTTACCAGTTTAGAGTTAGAGTGTAGCTCTTTTTTTTAAATTATTGCCCACGCTCTGGCGATCGCGGCGATACCTCACATGTGTGGTTTGAACAGCGATTTCATTTGCGGCTCGACTTGCGTATACGTTTTTTTTTGTGCGCGAGCTAACGGTGACGGGGACGGCTAAATTTTTTTTTTTTTTTTTTTTCCTATTTATTTTTTCTTTTTTTTTAAACTTTATTACAGGTTTTTAAAAAAAAAAAAATCTGATCACTTTTATTGCTGTCACAAGCAATGTAAACATCCCTGGTGACAGCAATATGTCGTGACAGGTACTCTTTATGGAGGGATCGAGGGTCTAAAAGACCCTAGACCCCTCCACTACACTTCCCTGTATGCAAAACGCCGAAAACGGCATTTTTGCATACAGCCGTTTTTCAAATCTGCCGCCTTTTGCAGCACAGTAACCCGGACGTGACGTCATGGACGCCGCCTCCGGGTTACGTCATCGGAGACCCGATCGATGCCGTTTCCGGCATTCATCGGGACTCCATCCAGCCGGCGGACGTGCCGGCTGGGTGCTCGGGGCTCCCGGTGGGACGGTAGCCCC
The DNA here is from genome assembly GCF_965119305.1 of Pelophylax lessonae. Classification (NCBI taxonomy): domain Eukaryota; kingdom Metazoa; phylum Chordata; class Amphibia; order Anura; family Ranidae; genus Pelophylax; species Pelophylax lessonae. Next base: position 51,331,151 of record NC_138772.1, on the reverse strand, counting down.
GAGCAAAGCCGCGGAAGGCGGCGGGAGGGGGGGGACGTCCCCTCCCGCCCCCCCGGGTAACGATCGAGCGGCTCCCGAGCCGCATCGATCGTTACCGACGGAAAGCCGACCGTCGGCTTCAAACAACGGTACCGGGATGATGCCTCTAGCTAGAGGCATCATCCCGGTATAACCCCGCAAAGTCTGATGACGTAGAGGTTACGTGACTGGTAGTAAAGTGGTTAAATAAAATAAAAACCACAAAACAAAGATGCTGGAGTTATCAATGTCTCAGTTCTCACACCCAGGGTCGCAGCTCACATGGGCTATAAAGGTAACCGGTAACGATGGCAGGCCCACATCAGGCCACAGGCCTGGAAAACCTGCTACATTCGCTCTCCACAGGTTATCAGCACACCAGATCCCCCTCAGCTCAACATCGCATCAGTGTGTTTAGTAATGAGAATTGAATTGTTCTTTCTAAAATGTGTGTCTGTCCGGAATCAGACTGGAATGCTATTTATTGTTGTGCTTTACTTTACATTTACACATATTGCTTTTGTTTTTGCACAAAAACCCAATAAAGAGTTCAAACATAAAAATGGCCTCAGTGTGAGCGGATATTATTACAGATCCAAAGCACACGATGCTGCATATCTCTGAGAGGTCGCACTGCATCTGGAACCAGCTCTGTATTTCTTGTATGGAGAGGAACTATAAATCCCAGCACGTACTTTCAAGCTCAGCTATGCTAAGTCCTGTGGCATTTTTTGTATGGAGAGGAACTATAAATCCCAGCATTCCCTTTCAGGCTTAGCTCAGCTAACTCCTGCCTGCGACTCTGCCCATTCAAACAGCACATAGGTACGCTCCCATTTGTACTAGTAATGTGGGGGATGGCACTGTGTACAGGTTTTTATTTGCCAATAAAATAAAATGTGGACTGTGGATGCTCACATTTGTAATAGTACTCTGGGGAATAGTACTGTGCACGGGTTTTTATTAGACAATAAAATAAAATAGGGACTGCGGATGCTCAAATCCTGCTCTCCAAACTGTTGTGTTTAATTTTTGCTTCAGGAGCCGCGGGGGCCTGCACAGTAGCATAGATTGTTCTGCTGAAAAATCCAACTGCGGACACTTCCGCAGTAGCAATAACGATGTCCACCACTGTGGATAGTGCTCTATATGATAAAACCTGATGCAAAAATGTCGAAGTAAAATCAATCCTCAATGTAAAACTGTAAAAGCGAGCCTATACACAAAAGATCTTCAGTGGATGACTCTGAAAAGACTGTGCATAAATAAAGTCCTCAAAAAAATATATATATATAATGCAATCACAAAATCAATGCAATAGATGAAAAAGGGTGATGATCAATGTAATCGTTGATGACCGATATGTGATGAAAAAATTCCTGAAAATATTTCATAAAACAATTCATAAAAAAAGTTGTGTATAAAAATATAAGTGTCTGAGAAAATCCCACAGTGTCCAATATACAATCAAAGATGAATGAAATAAATCTTCAAAGGATCAACCAATCGTAAAATATAACATCAATAATCTGGATATCGATCCAATCTCCAACAAACAGGTGTGTAGTGGCCGCTTACCTCCCATACACACTATCTGCACATGTGTGTAATCCAAACAAGCCGATTGCTTTCCTTTGAACTGGGCTTCCGACCTCTCTCCTCTCTTGCAGGCATGTAATCACTGATGTTCACAGTACATCGATCTCCCAATCCAGTAACGATCTTCAGCTGCACAATATGCTCCCTCCAAGCCGTTCCGCCTCATAGGATATAAAATGAGACGCAGTAACTTCAAAACCAGTTTAATTACAATAAAAGATACAATTACAATCAAATAGCAACAAACGAGATCCCTTGAAAAAGTCACGTGGGTAGTGACGCAACGCGCGTCGGGAAGAGCCGGGTGACGTCACCTCCGTGTTTACGGCCGTAGCCGGAGGTTCTACAGTGTATTGCTTTTGCTCGTTTGTTGCTATTTGATTGTAAGTGTATCTTTTATTGTAATTAAACTGGTTTTGAAGTTACTGCACCATGAGCGTCTCATTTTATATCCTATGAGGCG
>NC_138772.1:50821571-51324071 GCF_965119305.1 Pelophylax lessonae | reverse complement strand
GATACACAGAGGAGAGAACATGTCAGCAGCAAGATTGGAGGGACAGGAGAGAGCCCAGCCCAGCCTGCTACACTACAGGGGATGGAAACAAACAGTGAGATTCTCCAGCTCCTGGTTGCTGTGAGTGAGTTTTCCCTACACTTGCCTAGAGAGAGAGAGGAGCAGCTTCAGTCAGTATGAAGAGCACATGCTGGTTTCTGCAGTGTGGCATAATGGTGATTAGAAGGGCAGCTGAAGACCATCCAGGCTGTATTCTGACACCAGCAAGGCTTTTGGTAAAGCTCCTCTGTGGAACAGACAGAGCACACATCCTGCATTACTATAACACAGCACAAGGCTCTTACAGAGACCCTGACAGGGAGAGAGAAATGCTGGATCTCTGTGTGTTCTGTCTGTCCATCCATCTGCTTCCCTTATCAGTGACAAACATTGCTGGTGTCACAATACAAGATAAATAGATTTTAAAGGGTTTTGTCTTCTGGTGTTACTCTAACGCTGTTTCCCAGGCTGTAAGATGCACCTGGGCTGCCTGGATGGATACAATTCAACTGCAATTACACAGAATGTGCTCAGCCAACTGTGTGCAAGAGACACGAATCTCAATAAAAGTAATGTGAACTTTCCCTCTGTACTATCTCTCCCTCCTCATGTCATCAGCCAATTCGCAACTGTGCACTCCATGTAGCACACTCCTGCACTGTGCGCGTAGCGTCCTCCCGAGCCCTGCTCCCTGCGCGTAGCGTCCTCCCGAGCCCTGCTCCCTGCGCGTAGCGTCCTCCCGAGCCCTGCTCCCTGCGCGTAGCGTCCTCCCGAGCCCTGCTCCCTGCGCGTAGCGTCCTCCTGAGCTCTGCACATAACACGAGCATACAGGGGCACACCACCAATATGCAGGGCCAGTGGTTACCAATATACAGAGGACCTACCAAATCAAGTAAAACAACTACCATTCAACTAAAAAAATCTCAAAAGCAATAAGAATCTTGTTAGCGGGTTCCTTTGTCTAATGGGAATCAATAAAAAGCAAAAAAACTCAGCGCTGCCATACAATTCATCTATGAAATTGTACAAATAGACTTATACGTGCAATGGTAGAATGAATATCTAGGTGTCACCCTCTCTGCAAAAATATTTTGAGAAATTGCAGAGCTTCAATGTGCAAATAATGGTTAAATCCCCCACATACAATAACAGAGATGTTAATCAACCAGTGTGATGGAACATAGTAGTGATGGTGTCACCCTCTCTGCAAAAGGTAAGAAACATTGCAGAGCTGCGATGTGCAAATAGTGGCTATATATATATATATATATATATATATATATATATATATATATATATATATATAAATCATAAAAAAATGTAAAATATGCACATCAATTGTACATTTTATTATGATTATATATAGGGGGTATCACCACTATTTGCACATCGCAGCTCTGCAATATTTCTTCCCTTTTGCAGCTGTGCGCTTCACTTACCGCATTAGCACCCTCGCTTTTACCTCAAGCACCACCATAGCACCCTTTTTATGGAGCCGCCCCTGCCCGGATTGGATTTTAATTTTGCCACCCTGCCCCTTCCTCCAAGTTTTTTCTCTCTATCTTATCTTCTTGACAGTTGGTAGTCCTATCCCAAAAAATTCTAAGAAGTATCTATCTTTTTTATCTCATAAACGAAATGTGAGAAACAACGTTTATTTCATACAATCATTCCATAAACACATATCGCATACACTGCATATATCATTTGAGGAAAATATGCTTTTAAATACTAATCCAGGCCAGGCCAGAACATGAATCTGAGGGTCAACCTAAAAACGGGAGTAGGAGCAGTTCTGAGGACCCTGATGTGAGGAGGAGGGGGCTCTGTGGGAACCCTGATGTGAGGAGGAGGGGGCTCTGTGGGAACCCTGATGTGAGGAGGGGGCTCTGTGGGAACCCTGATGTGAGGAGGAGGGGGCTCTGTGGGAACCCTGATGTGAGGAGGAGGGGGCTCTGTGGGGACCCTGATGTGAGGAGGAGGGGGCTCTGTGGGAACCCTGATGTGAGGAGGAGGGGGCTCTGTGGGAACCCTGATGTGAGGAGGAGGGGGCTCTGTGGGAACCCTGATGTGAGGAGGAGGGGGCTCTGTGGGGACCCTGATGTGAGGAGGAGGGGGCTCTGTGGGGACCCTGATGTGAGGAGGAGGGGGCTCTGTGAGGACCCTGATGTGAGGAGGAGGGGGCTCTGTGGGGACCCTGATGTGAGGGGGGAGGGGGCTCTGTGGGGACCCTGGAGTGAGGGGGGGTGGGGATTTATGATGTAAGGGGAGATATTCATGTAAACAAGGGGGCTTGTCTTGACTGCAGCACTCTATCTGTTGTTTTGTCTGATAGACTGGCTTCTGATAAACAGTCATGCAGTATTTGGTCAGCACATGCAGCCAGTGACTGCAATGCTGATCAGTGTATTCTGACAGTGGGGGAATCCTGCTATCAGAATATACAGACACAACAGGGAGGATTTCCCCATTCACCGTGAATGTATGGATGGGGAAATATATTCAGTTTTTGTTCAGCTGGCTGAATGAAAAATACTGAACCATGTATGGCGAGCTTTACTCATGGCCCCTGTACTCTATACATTATGATGTTTTGTATGTTACTCCTCCTGACCCCTGCACTCTACACAGTAGGTTGTACATTACATAGCCCTGACCAAGGTGTTTATTATCCGAACAGTTGCAGGTTTTAATGAAGATCTTCTTTAAGGTAGGCTCAGTGATCAGTTTCTGTGTGAAGTAAGGCATATGTGATGGAAACGTTTAATTTTTTTTAAAACCGATCGTTCATTCTGAGGTTTATATGTGTCTATAAAACGGTTACTTGTGGCACAGTGATTAGGAGTATTTTGTGGTATGTGTGTGCAATGTATACAGTGAGTAGGCACAGATTCTGTTTAATCGCCCCCTTTAAGCCCTTTCCACTTTTAGCTGGGTACACACTTAAATGAGAAATACGGGGAAAGCTTGTTTGGCTGTATTCTATGGATCACAGGAGTGCAGTTTGTTTTTCAATACAGTTCTGTAAGCAACAACTTATTTTCTGGTAGTGCCCCTCCCGAGACTAGTATTTTCTGGCAGTGCCCCTGTTTCAAAGGCCAAGAATTTTGAAATGCTGGCATTCAAGGCCAGGGATCGTGGGTGGGTAGGGGGGTACTTCCTCTTCCTCTGAAGTGTTTGGGAGATGGAAAGCTGAATGATTCCACGGGACATTGTGGAGATGGTTGGTGACCCGGGTGGTGGTGTTGCTGACAGATCGTCTGTTTGCAGGGTGGCAGGTGCCGGTATCACTACAGAGGTTAATGAAGAGGCCGAGACTGCAGCAGAAGAGGAAGCAGGAGGAGCCAGAGACCTTTCTTGGTTTTGAAGGTGTCTACTCCACTGCAGCTCGTGCTTTGCACTTAGATGCCTGATCATGCAGGTTGTGCTCAGGTTGAGAGGGTTTATGCCTCGCTTCAGGCTCTGATTGCACAGGGTGCAAACCACTCGTGTCCTGTCATCAGCACATTTTCTGAAGAACTTCCATGCTAGAGAACTCCTTTGAGCTGGCTTTGGTGCGCTCGGTCCCTTGCTGCGTTGGGCAGTAGCAGGCGTAGTGTCTAGGGCACGGCCGCTCCGCTTCTGCACCCTGCTCCCTCTTCTGCTGTGCTGGTTGCTCTGTGCGACCACCGCCTCTTCCTCCAAACTACTCAGGTCACCTGCATGACCTTCATTCCATGTGGGGTCGAGGACCTCATCATCCTCCACATCATCTTCCACCCAGTCTTCACCCCTGCCCTCCTTGTCGGTCTCCACAATTCTGAGTTCCGCAGCAGTTCGCTCCTGCGTTTCGTCATCATCGGAGACGTGCTGCGATGGTCCTTCCATGTACTCATCTTGAGAAATAAGTGGTTGGGCATCGCTGCACTCAATCTCTTCCACTTCTGGGGCAGGGCTAGATGGATGGCCCTGGGAAACCCTGCTGACAGTCATCAAAAAGAAGAAGAGACTGCTGCATGACTTGGGGCTCAGACTGCTTGCCTGATTTGCAAGGGGGTGAGGTGAAAGACGGTTGGACATCGGCTGCAGGTGCCAAATCTGACCTTTCTGCAGTAGACTGGGTGGGAGACAATGTGAAGGAACTGGAGGCACTGTCAGCAGCAAACCAATCTACTATCGCCTCTACTTGTTCTGGCCTCAACACTTGTAGAGGCGCATGATGCCCTACCAAATACTGCTGCAGGTTCTGTCGCCTACTCACACTTGAGGAAGGTGTTTCACTTGTGCGTGTAGCTGGCACAGATCGACCACGTCCTCTCCTTGCAACAGGAGCTCTACCAACAGCACCACGATCCAGGCCACGGCCCCTATTTGAAGGTCTCCTCATATTTCTGTAATTTATGATCTTGCCCTAGAAAGGTGTTTATTGAATAGCGGAACAAAACAACAACAGTATCGCACGGGTGTATCTCACAGTCAAATATGCAAACTATGCCGCAATTTAATTTTTTTCACCCCAAAAGGGTGTATATTGAATAGCGGAATAGAAAAAAGGATATAAAACGGTGTATCTCACACGTACAAACACAGACTAGGCCCCGATTACAATTTTTTGTACCCTAAAGGGAGGATGAGGAAGAGGAGTAGGAGGAGTTGGGAACAGGAGGCAAACTGAAGCGCCTTGCAATCCTTGGCGGTGGAAGGAGATGCGCCAAACAAATTTAAAAGGTGTATCTCACACGTTATATATGAGGGGGAAGTAGTTGGAAACGGCGCTACCTTTGGTGTGTGTGTGGTAAACCAGACCATATATAAAATTATGTGCAAACTGAAAGTGCTAGTGCAAAGGTAAAATATGTGCAGAAATGATTAGCATGCAGAAATTGTAAAACACTAAAATCTGGCTGGATATTAAAAAATACAAAAGGGGTGGTGAAGATATTTAATAATGTGACAAGGTATGGTACAAATAATACTAATAAATATTGGTGAAGAAATAGATAAAGGTGATCACTCCAATTTAAAATTAATTGAGTAGAGATTGTGATGGTGATGGTGAGCTCCTATTACTGTGTTCCCACTACCACTAGAGGTCGCACTTACCCCTCAGCAAGATAGTGATACTGGCTGCATAGGGTAGGTGTATGGAAAAAAAAGTCCTCAGAGCTGTCCCCAATCTATCCTTACGGACCGATGGATCCCATCTGAGTGTGGGGAAAAAAACCTCTTAGCGTAGTATGTAATGTTAAATCACAAAGGGAGCAGTAGTGACTCACGCTTAAGCTGCGGCTGTAGCATATCGATTCAGACAGGTGCAAGCAGCGCCGAAGGAGCTTCCGCGTTCCACACACGGTGAGCTGCACAAATTTATAAGGTGTATCTCACACGTACCGATACAGACTATGCCGTAATTTAATTTTTTACACTCCAAAAGGGTGTATATTGAATAGCGGAATAGAAAAAATTCTATAAAACGGTGTATCTCACACGTACAAACACAGACTAGGCCCCGATTACAATTTTTTGTACCCTAAAGGGAGGATGAGGAAGAGGAGTAGGAGGAGTTCGGAACAGAAGGCAAACTGAAGCGCCCTGCAATCCTCGTGGTGGAAGGAGATGCGCCAAACAAATTTAAAAGGTGTATCTCACACGTACCGATACAGACTATGCCGTAATTTAATTTTTTTTTTTTTTTACCAAACTTTTTTTATTGAAGTAAAGTAGACATATACAAGTAGAAAATTCAAACTTTTCCGTACATTAATAGCATAACAAGTTGCATGACAAAGGTAAACAAGTACAGTTCAGCAAATGTCGCTAAAACGTCAAATCTTTGATGAACCCTACAATTTCTTGCATAGCTACCGTGGAGGTAGTTCTTTCCCCTCACATGGATTACTACTGCGTATCCTAACAACTCACACTGTGCCGATACCCTGTTAGGCTAGGAATGGGTAGCAAAGGGATACTCGTCACCCCCAAGGGGAACACACTGTGATCGAGTAGCCCTCAGTACTGCTAATGGAGGAGGCAAGTGCACCACTACCGGCCCCCTTAACCCAACAAGGATAGGCTGAGTATGCCAAACCGTGGCTAAAAGAACCACCACCGCCCACAGGTTGGCCTACCCTAGGGTTCTTCAGGGTCCCACTCGATCCTAATCACTAGATTGGTCGGACAAGGTTGGGAATAAGGGCTAACTAGGGGGAACTAGGAGGGTGAAGGGGAAGAAGGGGGGGAGGGAGGGGAGAGGGGAACAAGGAAGGGAAGGGGGAGAGGGATGACTGGGAACCTGCCACTGGAGGGATAGCCCGGAAGGTGCTAGAAGACGCTTCAAGCTAGAGTCAGAGAGCCTAAAAAGACTAACCTATCAGTATTCATCACGTAGCATTAGAAGCCTTTAGCCAAGAGTCCCATTTCTTGTGGAACATACCCACCCTTTTTTCTTTATAAGCCATCATCCTTTCCATTTCACATTGGGAATGTACCCTCCTCTTGACATCGTTAATACCTGGGATTGATGAGGATCTCCAAAGTGCTGCTATTGCTATTCTCGTGGCAAATAATATATGTGCCGCTATTATTCTACCTTCAAAAGGGAGATCATCCACTCCTATACTTAAGAGTGCCATGGCTGGGTTCAGGGTACACTGTTTTTCGCATACGTGTGAGAGTAGAGAGGCAACCTGTCTCCATAGTGGGCAAATCTTAGGGCACTCCCAGAGCACATGATACAAATTGCCCCTATCCAAGCATTCCCTCCAACACAAAGGTGAGACGCTAGAGTCTATCGCGTGCAGTCTAGAGGGGGTCATATAGTACCTATGCAGAATTTTTTGAGCATTATCCCAATGGTCAACACATGCCGAAGCCTTAGTGTTGAGTCTCATGGCGGCAGACCACTTAGTTATGTGAAATGATTGATCTAAGACTTGTTCCCACTTTAGCATGGGTTGGGATTTACACACAAGTGAGCTCTGATGGAATAGTCTATAGAAGAGTGAGATACCTTTACCCTTAAATTCCTGGGAACCCACAAGGAATTTCCAGACATGTAGGGGCACGGTAAAAGCGGGGAGGGGGTTGCTTTTATGCCAGGAGTGCATTTGGTGCATGGTGAAAGTTTCTAACACACTTGGCTGTTTGTGAGTAGGTTCTTGAAAGTTAAATCCCTGCTGTCGCCAGATGGACACTGAAAGACCCAGGATCAGATGCGGGTAAACTGCTAAAGGGATGGAAACTTTCTTTACCCTCATGTCGCCACAGTCATACCTGAGAAGTCTCTGCCACGCAGATATAGAGGCCATATTAGTCGGGTATTGAGGTCTCTTGACATTGTTTGCAATGCTCGCAGCCATCGCTAAAGCCGGTAAGTCATGGCCCACAGTCACCTGTCGTTCAATTTGATTCCACCAGTTATCTTCCTGACTTGAGAACCAAAATTGTGTGTGATTTAAAAGCGCTGCATAGTAATAAGCTTGAGCGTCTGGTAACCCCGCACCGCATACATTTTTAGAATCGTACAGTTTGGATATAGCTATCCTAGGTCTCTTTCCGTCCCAGATAAACAGCCTAAGTTTGAAAGCCAATTTTTCAAAGAACAATTGGGGGATAGGAATGGAGAGAGTTCTGAAAAAATATAACAGCTTGGGGAGGATTTGCATTTTGTAAGCTGCTATTCTACCTAGCCAGGACAAGTGGACTTTCCTAATCTGTTGGAATTCCTCTTCTATTTGGGATAATAGTGGTGGGAAGTTACATTTATAGAGATTTTCAATCGGAGAGGTCAGCTGAATACCTAAATATGTGATAGAGGGGTGGTCCCAGTCACATGGAAATAGACCTCTGAGAGCTTATAATTGTGCCTTAGGTACGCACACAGGGAGAGCAGAGCATTTAGTCTTATTCACTTTATAAAGGGAAACCTTGCCAAAATGATCCAAGACAGTCTGAACCGCCACTAAAGAGGTCGCAGGCTTAGTTAAGGTGAGGATTATGTCATCCGCAAACAGTCCCAGTTTGTGTTGAGTGGAACCTATCTGTATTCCTTCCACATCTGGATCCGCCCTAATGGCCTCCGCTAGCGGTTCAATAACCAGTGAAAACAAAACCGGAGAAAGCGGGCATCCCTGACGGGTCCCGTTTGACAGGGTAAAGCTTTGTGATAGTAGACCGTCCGTGTAAACCCTCGCCGAAGGAGCAGAGTATAGAGCCATTATGGCCGAGTGGATACCGCCTCCAAACCCGAATTTCTCTAAAGTAGCCGCCAAATACCCCCAGTGGACACTGTCAAACGCTTTTTCGGCGTCAAGCGCCAACAGCACCGAAGGCGTCCGGTGGATCTGCAAGTGTGAAAGGAGATCAATCATATGCCTCGTGCCATCGGGTGCCTGTCTGCCTTTGACAAAGCCCACCTGGTCCAGGCCAATGAGAGTCGGGGTAACATGTAGCAACCTATTGGCTAACACTTTGGCATAAATCTTAATATCCACATTGAGGAGTGAAATGGGCCTAAAATTTTGGGGGGCATCAGGTGATTTCCCCGGTTTGGGTAGGGTAATTATCACTGCTTCCAGCATTTCCCTGGGGCAGGAACCTGTAGAGATTGCCTCATTAAAAACTCTAGCTAGATGAGGGGCCAAGCTATGAGGGAATGTCTTATAATATTCGGCTGAGAAGCCGTCTATGCCCGGCGATTTGTGGAGAGGGAGTGATTTAATCAACGAAAGAATTTCGTCCTGCGTTATAGGGGAATTCAACTCAGTAAGCACAGATGAGTCCAGACTAGGGAGGTGAAGGGCGTCCAGGAACTTCTGTATAGCTGCCCTAGTGTAACGTTCATGCGTTTTTGTTAGTGGATGGATTTACAGCCGCAGAATTATTACACTCAGTAGCCTTGTAGAGAATCTGTTGAACAGCATATCCAACTCTCAGGACTTCATCACCGTGTACAGCCTGTTATATACTATATATATATTAATAGATGTTTAATGGAGGGATAGAGTATATGAGGATATATAGATGAGAGACAGGCTATTGTATGGTGAGCACTAGAAGTAGTATTAGGAGAGTTGCAGGTGATGTTAAAGCAGATAGGTTCTGATGTCAAGTATAGTGCAGATGGTAAGAGGACACAGATGGAGTATACATAGACAGAGTAACCTAGTGCAAGGATAGTTGAAGGTAGTCCCAAGAGCTAACAGTCTATGCAGATGATAGTGAATAGATAGATACAGATAGTCTTGGTATTTGCAGTAGATGACAGTAGGAGATTGGTTAGCAAGAATCCCCTGCGGGGTACTTATCACTTAGATAGGTTTAGGAATAACAGTGTCCATTGGAGAGGGGTGATCCCGTAGCGAGATACGGATCACCAGCGAGGTTTCCGGCTTTAGTTCAGCAAGGGAGATATGTCAGCAGCTCCGACTTCTCAGGCGTAGGTGCGATGAACATGTGGGTTTGAATGAGCGATGAGTGAGAGCAAACCGGCGATTGAAATAGCCGCTCATAGCGGCGCTCAGCAATGATGTCATCCGGTCTTAAAGGTATATGCGTCCTTTGTTACACAAGATGGGACGCAATTAGGAGAGGAGAAATATGGAAACAAGGGTACCAGAGGTACCGGAACATTACAGTACCACCCCCTTAAGGCCGGCTCCGGAAGGCCTCTAGAACTGTTTTTTCCGGATATTTCGAGTGGAAATTGCGAATCAGTCTAGGGGCATGTATATCGGAGGTATCCAGCCAGGTGTCATCTTGGGGCCCATAATTCTTCCATCGTACAAGATACTGGAGTCTTCTTCTATTGAAACGGGAATCCAAAATTTCTTTTATCTCAAATTCTTCTCCAATTTCCACTTGTACAGGAGGTGGAGGTGAGATAGTAGGCCTTATTCCTTGGTTAGGAACATGGGGCTTCAGTAGAGACACATGGAAGACAGGATGTATCTTGAGGTCTACTGGCAATGTGAGTTATACTGCAGCTTTTCCAATAAGCTTCTCTATTGGAAAAGGTCCCAGAAATAGAGGTCCAAGTTTTTTACTAGGGATTTTTAGTCTCAGATTTTTTGTAGAAAGCCAAACAAGATCCCCAATGGCATATTGGGGAGAGGGTTTCCTACGGAGGTCGTAGTACTTTTTTTGTTGGCTATGAGCATGAGATATGGTATTGTTGAGTAATCCCAGAGAATCCTTTATCTGGGCAAGATAATCAGATGCCACTGGATTACTTGATGGCAAGATACGTGGAGGAAGGAGTGTGGGATGAAACCCATAATTCAGGTAAAACGGACTTTGCTTAGTAGTGCTATGAGTAGCATTGTTATAGGCGAATTCCGCCAGCGGGAGGAGATCTGCCCAATCGTCCTGTAGATACGAAGTATAGCAACGCAGGTACTGTTCAATGCACTGGTTAACTCTCTCTGTCTGTCCGTTGGTCTGAGGGTGGTAGGGAGAAGTGAGGTTACGCTCTATTCGCAGTATCTGACATAGAGCTAGCCAAAACTTTGAGATGAATTGTGAACCACGGTCAGACAGCAGTGTTTTTGGAATACCATGTAACTTAAAGACATGTTTCACAAGCAATTCCGCTGTCTGTTTGGATGAAGGTAGTTTTCGGATAGGAGTGAAATGTGGCATCTTGGTCAGATGGTCCACTGACACCAAGATGGTGTTGAATCCTTATTTTTTTTAAAAGCTCGTTCAATCTGTAACGTTCATGCGTTTTTGTTAGTGGATGGATTTACAGCCGCAGAATTATTATTCTCAGTAGCCTTGTAGAGAATCTGTTGAACAGCATATCCAACTCTCAGGACTTCATCACCGTGTACAGCCTGTTATATACTATATATATATATATATATATATATATATATATATATATAATTAATAGATGTTTAATGGAGGGATAGAGTATATGAGGATATATAGATGAGAGACAGGCTATTGTATGGTGAGCACTAGAAGTAGTATTAGGAGAGTTGCAGGTGATGGTAAAGCAGATAGGTTCTGATGTCAAGTATAGTGCAGATGGTAAGAGGACACAGATGGAGTATACTTAGACAGAGTAACCTAGTGCAAGGATAGTTGAAGGTAGTCCCAAGAGCTAACAGTCTATGCAGATGATAGTGAATAGATAGATACAGATAGTCTTGGTATTTGCAGTAGATGACAGTAGGAGATTGGTTAGCAAGAATCCCCTGCGGGGTATTTATCACTTAGATAGGTTTAGGAATAACAGTGTCCATTGGAGAGGGGTGATCCCGTAGCGAGATACGGATCACCAGCGAGGTTTCCGGCTTTAGTTCAGCAAGGGAGGTATGTCAGCAGCTCCGACTTCTCAGGCGTAGGTGCGATGAACATGTGGGTTTGAACGAGCGATGAGTGAGAGCAAACCGGCGATTGAAATAGCCGTTCATAGCGGCGCTCAGCAATGATGTCATCCGGTCTTAAAGGTATATGCGTCCTTTGTTACACAAGATGGGACGCAATTAGGAGAGGAGAAATATGGAAACAAGGGTACCAGAGGTACCGGAACATTACACCTAGTGGGCATCGCGTCAGGGTCAGAGTCCGCTAGATTGTAATGAGACTCATAGTAGTCCTTAAATACTGCGGCAATATCTGTGGGGTTAGAGACTACTTTATTCGTCCTATGGTGCCTAATGTGCGGAATACGGGCCTTTATGCGTCGCTGTTTCAACTGGGAAGCCAAAAGTTTTCCCGCCTTATTACCATTGGAATACCAGGACAACCGCATCCTTTTAAAGTGATAGTCATACTCTGCAGTCAGTATGTTTCTAAGTTCCAACCTTAGGGCTGTTAATTTTGTAAGTATCTCGTCATTACCCAATTGCGTAGTTTTATGCTGCCTCTCTAAATCGTTAATGTCGTTTTGCAGTCCCTGTATGTGTCGGGTTTTATCCCTCCTCACCTTAGCCGCCTGTTGTATAAGGAGGCCCCTAGCCACGGCCTTGTGAGCACACCAGACCATGGCAGGAGAACATGAGCCCTCAGCGTTAAATTCAAAGTATTCTGTCACCTTCTTATGTAGGTCCTCGCTGTATTGCGGATGAGACAACACATAGGTGTTGTTTCTCCACAATGGCCTATGAACGGTGTTATGGTGTTTATCCAAGTCCAACGTGATCGGTGCATGGTCTAACCATGTGATGGAGTGGATACGAGCATTGGAGACTTTTTGGAGAGTGAATTTGTCCGTCAGAAAGAAATCTATTCTAGAGTACCTGGCGTGTACCGCCGAAAAAAATGAGTAGTCTCGCTCAGTGGTGTGGAGACACCTCCATGGGTCATACAGGCCCTCCCCATAACAGAAAGGACCTATATTCGGCCTGCGTCTCCACCCCACTGAGGAGCAATCAATATCGGAATACAATAAAGCATTGAAGTCACCACAAATAATCACAGATCCCTTCTTAACACTATTTGCCATATGAACCATTTTTTTAATAAATTTAACTGGCTTTTTGTTGGTTGCATATATGTTCAGCAGGGTATAGGGAGACCCATTGATTTCCGCTACCAGCAGAACATATCTACCCATGTCATCATGCTGCTCCTCAAGCAACTTAAAAGATACAGTGTCCCTTATTGCAATCAATGTTCCATTGTGCTTGGTCTGTGCCCTTGAAAAAAATACGTACAGGAACTTGGGATGAGAGCATCTAGGGGCTCGGTCCTTACAAAAGTGTGTCTCTTGAATGCAGACGATATCACAGTTCATGTCCAGTGCAGTCTTCCAGAGATTCCTCCTTTTTGCTGGATGGTTCAGGCCTCTGATATTAAAAGACATCAACCTAAGTGACATGACATCCTTCGGTGGTGCTCCAGCTCCCTCCAGTGGCAGGAATAGGAAAGGCAGGGGAAAAGGAACAAGCATAAGTCATGGGGTGAAAACAAAAACAGGCCACAACCATCGGCCAACATAGCTGGTAACTTTCTGTCAGCATAGCGTCTATAGTGTAACTATCCAGAACTGTCGGGGTGCAAGAAATCTCACACTTAAGATTGGGGTGAAGAAACATGAGCGGTGCCCGGGTCCGAGGGCTCCAGCCAACTCCTGCATATCAAACACGAGAACTACTGAAATGCAAGTGTCTTATTCTCAACAACATGCTTAAAGCTTTCCATGAGTCTCAGTTTGGTTTGCTCGCGCTGGATCTGCCCCTTGATCCAGAAGCCTGAGCCTGTAGATCGTCTTCCCTAGGGAGAAGCCCCCGTTGGCGCAGGAGTTCAAGCCCTTTTGCCATAGAGTGGATCACATGTGACGAGTTATTCATAGTAACCATTAATTTAGCAAGAAATCCTCACTTATAGAGGATCTTGTGGTTTCTCAATATTTTAGTGATAGGGACCAGGTTATGGCGGGCCGCCAACGTGGCTTGAGAAAGGTCTGCACAGAGCGCAATCCCTCCATATGGGTCAGGAAGAGAGGCATTCTGTCTTGAATATCTCATTAATTGGTCTTTAACATGGAAGAAGTGAATCCTGGCTATCACGTCTCTTGGTACTGATTCAGGGATATGTGCTGGTTTAGGCAGTCTATGTGCCCTATCAATAATCACATCCGCAGTAGTGAGATCAGGTAGTGTCTTAAGCATCAACTGCTGCAGATATGGGGTGAGATCCGCCGGTTTCACAGATTCAGAAACCCCCTGAATTTTATATTGTTTCTGCGGGACCTATCTTCAATATCTTCCACTTTCAGTTTTAGCTGCTTCAGTTCTTCCTCCAGCTCAAAGTGCTCATCTACCAGCTCATTGTGGGCCCCAGTGAATTCATCCATTTTTGTCTCCACATAATCCACTCTCTCCTCCATGTCAGACAGCTTCCTATTAGTAGCCTTCATATACGACTCCATATCTTTTTGTAGGGCTCCCCGCAGTGTTTGTATTAAATCCTTCATAGCACTGTCAGTAATGGGCTGCCCTGTGGTGGGGAATGCATCTAGCTTCAGGCCGCACTCATTAATGTCCTCCATCTCCCCCCCTGCTGCGGTGTCCATAGCTTCTAATGTATGTGACCCTGTATACCTCATTTTCTGCTTAGCAGGGCTAGCTGTAGGGGAGGGTGGCTGTAGTGTCCGAAAATCAGCCGACTCGCCATGGTCCCATTCGGATGGGGATGGATGGGAGCTCCCTTCGCCTCGTGGAGACCTGCTGCGGTGTCTAGCTGCGGCGCCATCTTGCCTGGTGCGGCCCAGCGCTGGGGTGAAGAAGTCAGACAGTTTCCTCGGCTTCTCCCTCTCCTTTCTTTTCCCCGCCGCTGCCATCGTGTGCTACGGGTGCCCGGGGTGCTGTGAGGTGATTTGTGGCCGGAAAGCCCTGCTGTGGATGCCGCTGGATATAGCTGTTTAAGACCCGAGGTTCAGAGCAGAAGGCTCACACGTCCATTCGCTCCGGCTGCCGGCTCCGCCCCCCGTAATTTAATTTTTTACACTCCAAAAGGGTGTATATTGAATAGCGGAATAGGAAAAATTTTATAAAACGGTGTATCTCACACGTACAAACACAGACTAGGCCCTGCCAAATAGCTCCAGCCTCTCCCTAAAATGCTCTAATAACTTTCCCTGCCTGCACTCCGACCTGTCCCTGCATTGTTTTCGGACACAATTTTTCACAGTATCACTGTCTGTCCCTAATCAGCAGCCAGCACGTATGATGTGTGCTCTCTCCCTAATACTACAGCAGAATGACGCAGCGCGCTGGGTCTCGAACTTATAAAGACATGGTCACATGCTTCAGATGGCCAATCACAGCTACTAATACATTAGTAGGCATGGCTGGGATGGCTTAAGGCACACCAGTTAAACGCTTGTTGATTGGCTGTTGAAAGCCCGCCATTAAAAGCGCGCCATTACATACAAAACAGGAAATAAAATGACCGAACACGGATTTTAAACACGAACATACAGTAAAGTTTTCGGGTCCGTGTTCGGGTAACAAAAATCCAATTATTCGGTACAAACCCGAATAATACAGTCCGTGTTCGCTCAACACTAGTCCTGGCATTTTATGCTCAATTTTAGCAACACATCACCCACTCTTCTAACCACTTGAAAACCAAGCCTTTTCTGTGAGTTTTTGTTTACATGAAAAAATATTTTTTTTTCACAAGAAAATTACTTTGAACCCCCAAACATTATATATTTTTTTAACGCAGAGGCCCTACAGAACAAAATGGTGGATGTTGCAATTTTTTTTGTCACACGGTATTTGCGCACACATTTTCCAAACGCAATTTTTGCGTAAAAAAAAAAACAACACTTTTTTTATATTTAATGCAAAAATACACTATATAATTCCAAATTGTTTGGTAAAATTTAAAAGATGATCTTATGCCGAGTTCATAGACACCTAACATGACATGCTTTCAAAATCGTGCACGCCCGTGCCGTGGCAACAAACTACGTACAGTTTAAAAAGCCTTTAAAAGTCTTTACTGGTTACCACTTTAGACTTACAGAGGAGGTCTACTGCAAGAATTACTGCCCTCGACCTGGCGTTCGCGGCGATACCTCACATGCATGGTGCAATTGTGGTTTACATATGACACTAGACCAACGCTTGTGTGCGCCATTGCGCGCAAGCACGGGGGGACAAGGGAGCTTGATTTTTAATTTTTTATTTTATTTGCTTTTTTATGTTATTTTGACACCTTTTCTTTCATTTTTTTTTTCTTTAATCATTTTTATTGTTATCACGGTGAATTTAAATTTCCCCTATGATAGCAATCTGTAGTGACAGGTACTCTTTTTAAAAAAAATTGGGGTCTTTTAGACTCTAGATCTTTCCTCTGACCTTAACGCATCTGACCACACCAAAATTGGTGTGATAAAATACTTTCCCAATTTCCCAATGGCGCTGTTTATTTCTGGCGAAACAGAAGTCATGAATTGCTCGTAGCTTCCGATATCTTAGGCCATAGAGATGATTGGAGCCATTCTCATCTCCAATCAGCTCTATGGTTAGATAATTGAACCACCAGCTGCACTCTCGGGTTAACAGGTGGGACAGGAGAGCCCGAGAAAAACTGTGGAAGGCGGCGGAAGGCGGCAGGAGGGGGGGGAGTCCCCTCCCACTGCATGTAAAAGCAGTCTAGCGGCCAATTATCCGCTAGGATTGCTTTTACATGTAAGCCAACCGCTGGCTGTAAAAAACGATACCAAGATGATGCCTAAATCTGCAGGCATCATCCTGGTATAACCACTCAAACTCCAGCAACGTACCAGTACATTGCTGGTCCTTGTTTGGCATATAGGTTTTTTTTTTTTTCATGCAGCCTGTGGGCTGAACGAAAAAAAAGAGAACCTATCAGAAATCAGCACAGGAATAATGCGTAGTATTACTCATCATTAACCGCCCAAACAACCACCCACTGAATTTAATGATGGGTATACACGACACTATCCACATATACCAAAATAGGATTTTAACTGCAGTGCTGAAATCAGAAAATCACCACAGCTGCTGCCAGCAAAGGTATCCATATATGCTGAGCGCAAACACTGTTTGTGTCAGAATATATAAAATCAATGTCGTGGCAGCCGACGAGTACCTGCAAGAGAAACAGGTCACAAAAGAATGAAAAAACAAACAAAGGACATTAAAAGTACAGTAGGAAGTGTAGAAGAACATAAAAAATGACTGAGACGACAACTATTTTTGGCTTTTATGTATTTTTTTTTTTCTTCAAACGTTAGAGTTCCAGGTTCGGGTCTCTCAAAATGACGATAGCCATCAAACATCTTTTGAGACCCTGTGTAAATGTGCCCTAAACTGTGCCGTGCTGTACCCTACGCTAATAATCCACTAGTATGTGGTAGCGACGGAAACAGTCACCGTGGCAAAGACCAGGTCGGTCAGGACAGTCAGGTCAATAATTCCGGGTGTCAAGCCTAAATCCGCACTTGCTGCAGACACGGCATCTTTTTTGGGGGTATCCTTGGGTAGGGGTACTCGGGAGGTATTGCGGAAAATGCCTCTCATGCAGCCGGCTCACTGCATCTGGTTGGGGAATCGGGGCAGGAGCACCAGCTGGATACAGGAGGGCTCTGATTATCTCTTCTTGGAATTGAAAGAAGGATAATGTTCGGGCAGACGCTTTGTATAAGACAAAAGCGTTGTAAATAGCCAATTGAAATAGGTACAGTGCCTTGCGAAAATATTTGGCTCCTTGAACTTTGCGACCTTTTGCCACATTTCAGGCTTCAAACATAAAGATATAAAATTGTAATTTTTTGTGAAGAATCAACAACAAGTGGGACACAATCATGAAGTGGAACGAAATTTATTGGATATTTAAATTTTTGTTAACCATAACAAATAAAAAACTGAAAAATTGGGCGTGCAAAATTATTCAGTCCCTTTACTTTCAGTGCAGCAAACTCTCTCCAGAAGTTCAGTGAGGATCTCTGAATGATCCAATGTTGACCTAAATGACTAATGATGATAAATAGAATCCACCTGTGTGTAATCAAGTCTCCGGATAAATGCACCTGCACTGTGATAGTCTCAGAGGTCCGTTTAAAGTGAGTCAGAGTCCAGACCTAAATCCAATCGAGAATCTGTGGAAAGAACTGAAAACTGCTGTTCACAAACGCTCTCTATCCAACTTCACTGAGCTCGAGCTGTTTTGCAAGGAGGAATGGGCAAAAATTTCAGTCTCTTGATGTGCAAAACTGATAGAGACATACCCCAAGCGGCTTACAGCTGTAATCGTAGCAAAAGGTGGCGCTACAAAGTATTAACTTAAGGGGGCTGAATAATTTTGCACGCCCAATTTTTCAGTTTTTTATTTGTTAAAAAAGTTTGAAATATCCAATAAATTTCGTTCCACTTCATGATTATGTCCCACTTGTTGTTGATTCTTCACAAAAAATTACAGTTTTATATCTTTATGTTTGAAGCCTGAAATGTGGCAAATGGTCGCAAAGTTCCAGGGGGCCGAATACTTTCGCAAGGCACTGTATACAGACACGTTTTTGTACCAGCGCCTGGCCTTACGGGCAATTAAGTACGGTCCCATCATCTGGTCATTGAAGTCCACCCCTCCCATTTTACGGTTATAGTCGTGGACACAGAGGGGCTTCTCAACAACAACTCTGGTGACCGTAGTAATTTGGACTGCCGTGTCTGGGTGAATGGAGGACAGCACGTAAACGTTCCGTTTGTCCCTCCACTTCACTGCAAGCAATTCCTCGCACCTCAAGCAGGCTCTCTCTCCCGAGCTCAGTGGGGCATTTACTAGCCGTTGGGGGAAGCCCCGGCAATTAGATTGCACGGTGCCACAAGCGCCAATTTGAAATTGAAAGAGCTGTCTAAAAAGTGGCACGCTTGTATAGAAGTTGTCCACGTACAAGTGGTACCTCTTTCCGAATAAGGGTGACACCAAATCCCAAACTATCTTGATGCTGCTCCCTATGTAGCCTGGGCAGTCGGGGGGCTCCACAGTGCTATCTTTTCCCTCGTAGACACGGAAATTAACTGTATAGCCTATGGCCCTGTCACAAAGCTTATACAACTTGACCCCGTATCTGGCACGCTTGCTGGGGAGGTACTGTTTGATAGCAAGGTGACCAGTAAACTTAATCAGGGACTCGTCAATGCAGACATCTTGTTGGGGGGTAAACAAGGCTGCGAACCGCTGATTGAAGTGGTCTACGAGGGGCCGAATTTTGTGGAGCCGATCATATGCAGGGTCTCCCCGAGGACGACAGAGTTCATTGTCGTTGAAATGCATGAACCAAAATATTTGTTTGTATCGAGCCCTGGACATAGCAGCAGAGAACACGTATATTTGATGAATTGGGTCAGTGGACCAATATAACCGCAATTCATTCTTTTTTGTAATGCCCGTGTTGAAGGAAAGGCCCAGAAAGATTTTAAACTCGGGAATCGTAATAGGATTCCAGGCGAATGGTCTTGCAAGGGGTGAATTTGGGTTGGCGGCGATGAATTGTTGAGCGTACAAATTTGATTGGTCCACAATAGATCTGAAAATATCTTCAGTGAAAAACAGCTCAGAAAAGTTTATTGGATTAAAACCAGCTGTTTCCTCTTGGATTCCGGGTTGGGCGGTGAATGGGAGAAGTACTGGCGCTGTGGAATCTGTGGGCTGCCAATTAGGATATGCCAGCGCTTCAGGGAGGACACTATGGGCTCTACGGGCCTGTCTTCTAATACGCGGTGGCTGCGGGCCACTACTCGTGCTAGCCACCGCACCAGCTTCAACTGCACTTAGGTGACTCGCCACGTCACCAGGTGAAACTGCAGTGCTGGTTGAAGGTCCAGGGTGTACTAGGCCGCTCGTGCTTGCCAGATCACTAGAAGTGTGAGCGGCACTAGTACTGGCACTCTGCTGCATACGAGAAACTCCCGGTTCTTTCAAGTCAGCAACTCCAGAATGGGGTCGGGTACGCCTGACCTTAGCAGGGACCCCTCTGTCGTCGGAGCTATCTGTCAGGGAGCCGCTGCTGTAATCTGGTTCGTATACTGACCCTGATTCTGCCAGTGAGGCTTCCCCATTGCTCCCACTTGACACGGACAGTATATTATATACCCCTTCACCACTGTACCAATGTTTTGTCATTTTAGTAACTAAATTTACCGGTACAGTAGTGCGACTACTAGGTAATAAAAGCACCTGGTTGTCGAGGACTACTTGGTCGCTACAAAAAAAAAACTGCTAGTGCTAACAGAGATCAGGCCTAACTCTGCTAACGCAGCGGTTTTGTGTGATTTGTGTTTTTTGGAAGTGTCAGTAATTAGTGTTGAGCGAACACGGACTGTATTATTCGTGTTCATACCGAATAATTGGATTTTTGTTACCCGAACACGGACCCGAAAACTTTACTGTATGTTCGGGTTTAAAATCCGTGTTCGGTCATTTTATTTCCGGGTTTGTATGTAATGGCGCGCTTTTAATGGCGAGCTTTCAACAGCCAATCAACAAGCGTTTAACTGGTGTGCCTTAAGCCATCCCAGCCATGCCTACTAATGTATTAGTAGCTGTGATTGGCCATCTGAAGCATGTGACCATGTCTTTATAAGTTCAAGAGCCCCAGCGCGCTGCTTCATTCTGCTGTAGTTTAGGGAGAGAGCACACATCATACGTGCTGGCTGCTGATTAGGGACAGACAATGAAAAATTGTATTGTGTCCGAAAAGAATGCAGGGTCAGGTCGGAGTGCAGGCAGGGAGAGTTATTAGGGCATATTAGGGCGAGGCTGGAGAATAGGCAGGGTCAGTGTTCTACATCGATTTTGCTGTGTGTGGGGTGGTGCAGTGAACACAATCTTTTTGCCCACTGAGGAGGAGGGAGAAAAAAATCTATTTTTATCAGTCAGTTGTGTGCAGCATTTTTTCTTCAGTGCTGACTGTGATAAGACACTGCTGTGTTCACATGTGCTATTATTGAGTGATTTTCAATTTTATACACTTTTTTCTATTCCACTATTCAATATACACCCTTTTGGGTTAAAAAAATTTAATTGAGGCATAGTCTGTACTAATCTATTTAAAAATTACAAACTTAAAGGGGAATTTTCTTTTTTTTTTCCCTTCATAGCCTGCAGCAGAGCTGACTGACATAAGACACTGCTGTGTTCACATGTGCTATTGAAAAATCACCAATTTTATATCATATTTTCTATTCCGCTATTCAATCTACACCCTTTGGGGTAAAAATAATTAAATTGCGGGATAGTCTGTATCCGTACGTATGAGATACACCTTTCCAATTTTTGGGGCTCATCTTACACCGCCGAGGATTGCAGGGTGTTTCAGTTTGCCTCCTGCCTGTTCCGAACTCCTCCTACTCCTCATCCTGCCATTGGGGTACAAAAAATGGTAATCAGGGCCTAGTCTGGGTCTGTACGTGTGAGATAGATACACCTTTTGATATCATATTTTCTATTCCGCTATTCAATCTACACCCTTGGGGTAAAAAGAATTAAATTGTGGGATAGTCTGTCTCAGTACGTGTGAGATACACCTTTCCATTTTTTGGGGCGCATCTTATACCGCCGAGGATTGCAGGGTGCTTCAGTTTGCCTCCTGCCTGTTCCGAACTCCTCCTACTCCTCATCCTGCCTTTAGGGTACAAAAAATAGTAATCAGGGCCTAGTCTGGGTCTGTACATGTGAGATAGATACATCTTTTGATATCATATTTTCTATTCCGCTATTCAATCTACACCCTTGGGGTAAAAAGAATTAAATTGCGGGATAGTCTGTATCGGTACGTGTGAGATACACCTTTCCAATTTTTGGGGTGCATCTTATACCGCCGATGATTGCAGGGTGCTTCAGTTTTCCTCCTGCCTGTTCTGAACTCCTCCTACTCCTCATACTCCCTTTAGGGTACAAAAAATAGTAATCAGGGCCTAGTCTGGGTCTTTACGTGTGAGATAGATACACCTTTTGATATCATATTTTCTATTCCGCTATTCAATCTACACCCTTGGGGTAAAAAGAATTAAATTGCGGGATAGTCTGTATCGGTACGTGTGAGATACACCTTCCAATCTTTTGGGGCGCATCTTCCACCGCCGAGGATTGCAGGGCGTTTCAGTTTGCCTCCTACATGTTCCGAACTCCTCCTACTCCTCATCCTGCCTTTAGGGTACAAAAAATTGTAATCTGGGCCTAGTCTGTGTTTATACGTGTGAGATACACCGTTTTATAAAATCATTTCTATTCCGCTATTCAATCTACACCCTTTGGGGTAAAAATAATTAAATTGCGGCATAGTCTGTATCGGTACATGTGAGGTACATCTTCCAATCTTTTGGGGCGCATCTTCCACCGCTGAGGATTGCAGGGTGCTTCAGTTTGCCTCCTGTTCCGACCTCCTCCTACTCCTCATCCTGCCTTTAGGGTACAAAAAATTGTAATTGGGGCCTAGTCTGTGTTTGTACGTGTGAGATACACCATTTTATATCCTTTTTTCTATTCCGCTATTCAATATACACCCTTTTGGGGTGAAAAAAATTAAATTTGCGTCATACTTTGCATATTTGACTGTGAGATACACCTGTTGTATTTGTATACTGTTTTTCTATTCCGCTATTTAATAAACACCCTTTTGGGGTAAAAAAAAATTAAATTGCGGCATAGTTTGCATATTTGACTGTGAGATACACCAGTGCGATACTGTTATTGTTTTGTTCCGCTATTCAATAAACACCTTTCTAGGGCAAGATCATAAATTACAGAAATATGAGGAGACCGTCAAATAGGGGCCGTGGCCTGGGTCGTGGTGCTGCTGGTAGAGCTCCTGTTGCAAGGAGAGGACGTGGTCGATCTTTGCCAGCTACACGCACAAGTGAAACACCTTCCTCAAGTGTGAGTAGGCGACAGAACCTGCAGCAGTATTTGGTAGGGCATCATGCGCCTCTACAAGTGTTGAGGCCAGAACAAGTAGAGGCGATAGTAGATTGGTTTGCTGCTGACAGTGCCTCCAGTTCCTTCACATTGTCTCCCACCCAGTCTACTGCAGAAAGGTCAGAGTTGGCACCTGCAGCCGATGTCCAACCGTCTTTCACCTCACCCCCTTGCAAATCAGGCAAGCAGTCTGAGCCCCAAGTCATGCAGCAGTCTCTTCTTCTTTTTGATGACTCTGTCAGCAGGGTTTCCCAGGGCCATCCACCTAGCCCTGCCCCAGAAGTGGAAGAGATTGTGTGCAGCGATGCCCAACCACTTATTTCTCAAGATGAGTACATGGAAGGACCATCGCAGCACGTCTCCGATGATGACGAAACGCAGGTGCCAACTGCTGCGGCACTCAGAATTGTGGAGACCGACAAGGAGGACGGGGTGAAGACTGGGTGGAAGATGATGTGGAGGACGATGAGGTCCTCGACCCCACATGGAATGAAGGTCATGCAGGTGACCTGAGTAGTTTGGAAGAAGAGGCAGTGGTCGCACAGAGCCACCAGCACAGCAGAAGAGGGAGCAGGGTGCAGAAGCGGAGCGGCCGTGCCCTAGACACTACGCCTGCTACTCCCCAACGCAGCAAGAGACCGAGCGCACCAAAGCCAGCTCAAAGGAGTTCTCTAGCGTGGAAGTTCTTCAGAAAATGTGCGGATGACAGGACACGAGTGGTTTGCACCCTGTGCAATCAAAGCCTGAAGCGAGGCATAAACGTTCTCAACCTGAGCACAACCTGCATGATCAGGCATCTAAGTGCAAAGCACGAGCTGCAGTGGAGTAGACACCTTCAAAACCAAGAAAGGTCTCTGGCTCCTCCTGCTTCCTCTTCTGCTGCAGTCTCGGCCTCTCCATCCACCTCTGTAGTGATACCGGCACCTGCCACCCCGCAAACAGACGATCTGTCAGCAACACCACCACCTGGGTCAGCAACCATCTCCACAATGTCCCGTGGAAGCGTTCCGCTTTCCATCTCCCAAACACTTCATAGGAAGAGGAAGTATCCCCCTACCCACCCGCGATCCCTGGCCCTGAATGCCAGCATTTCAAAATTCTTGGCCTTTGAAATGCTGTCATTCCGTCTGGTGGAGATGCACAGTTTTAAAAGCCTTATGTCGGTGGCTGTCCCACAGTACGTCGTGCCCAGCTGCCACTACTTTTCCAGGCAAGCCATCCCTTCCCTGCACAACCAAGTGGGGGAAAAAATCAGGTGTGCACTGCGCAACGCTATCTGTGCCAAGGTCCACCTAACTACCGATACGTGGACCGTTAAGCACGGTCAGGGGCGTTATATCTCCCTAACGGCACACTGGGTAAATGCAGTGGCGGATGGGCCTGAGGCAGATAGCAATTTGTCGCATGTCCTTCCACCACCGAGGATTGCAGGGTGCTTCAGTTTGCCTCCTGTTCCTAACTCCTACTACTCCGCTTCCTCATCCTCTACCGCCTCCTCATCCGGTCAGCGTAACACCTTCACCACCAACTTCAGCACAGCCAGGGATAAACGACAGCAGGCAGTTTTAAAACTTGCCTGTTTGGGGGAAAAACCACAATCCGCGCAGGAGTTGTGGAGGAGCATGGAACAGCAGACAAATGAGTGGTTGCTGCCAGCGAGCCTCAAGCCCGGCCTGGTGGTGTGCGATAACGGGCGAAATCTCATAGCAGCTCTGGGCCTAGCCGGTTTGACGCACATCCCTTTCCTGGCGCATGTGCTGAATTTGGTGGTGCAGAGGTTCCTTAAAAATTACCCCAATATGTCAGAGCTGCTGCAGAAAGTGCGGGCCGTCTGTGCGCACTTTCGGCGTTCTCACCTTGCTGCTGCTCGCCTGTCAGCACTGCAGCGTAACTTCGGCCTTCCCGCTCACCGCCTCATATGTGACGTGCCCACAAGGTGGAACTCCACCTTGCACATGCTGGAAAGACTGTGCAAGCAGCAGCAGGCCATAGTGGAGTTTCAGCTGCAGCACGCACGCGTGAGTCGCTCTGCGGAACAGCACCACTTCACCACCAATAGCTGGGCCTCCATGCGAGACCTGTGTGCCTTGTTGCGCTGTTTTGAGTACTCCACCAACATGGCCAGTGCCGATGACGCCGTTGTCAGCTTAACTATCCCACTTCTATGCCTCCTTCAAAAAACGATTCGGGCAATGATGGGAAGAGGATGTGGCACAGGATGAGGAGGAAGAGGAGGAGGATGAAGAGGTAACATTTCCAAGGCTTTCAGGGCAGTCATTCGCAAGTGGCTCCGAGGGTGGGTTCCTGCACCCACAAACGCCAGGGACACAATTGTCCAGCAGGGGCACAGTTCTGGAGGATGAGGAGGAGGAGATGGAGGAGGAGATGGAACCATGTTCACAGCAGGGTGGCACCCAGGCCAGCTCATGACCATCACTGGTGCGTGGCTGGGGGGATACAGAGGACACAGATGATACACCTCCCACAGAGGACAGCCTTTCGTTGCCTCTGGGCAGCCTGGCACACATGAACGATTACATGCTGCAGTGTCTCCACAACGACCGCCGAGTTGCCAACATTCTAACTTGTGCTGATTACTGGGTGGCCACGCTGCTGGATCCCCGTTACAAGGACAACGTACCGTCCTTAATTCACTCACTGGAGCGCGATCGCAAGATGCGCGAGTACAAGCGCACGCTGGTAGACGCGATGCTGCTGGCATTCCCACCTGACAGCGGGGCCACAGTGGAAGCACAAGGCCAAGGCAGAGGAGGAGGAGGAAGAGGTTGCCAACACAACCAGGGCACCGCCAGCACCTCAGAAGGCAGGGTTAGCATGGCCGAAATTTGGAAAAGCTTTGTCAGCACGCCACAATAAACAGCAGGACCAGCAGCTCATATGGAATGTCTTAGCAGAAGGCAGCATTTCACCAACATGGTGGAGCAGTATTTGTGCCACACGCCTACATGTAGTGAATGACGGGTCTGCCCCCTTCAACTTCTGGGTCTCCAAATTGGGCACATGGCCTGAGCTTGCCCTTTACGCCTTGGAGGTGCTGGCATGCCCTGCAGCTAGTGTATTATCTGAACGTGTATTTAGCACAGCTTGGAGCGTTATCACAGACAAGCGCAGCCGCCTGTCCAGAGACAATGTGGACAAGCTCACGTTCATTAAAATGAACCAGGCATGGATCCCACAGGACTTTTCCGTACCTTGTGCAGAATAGAGATGGATACCGACCTTACCCAGCCATTGTTCTATTTTTGCTCTTTCTCACTCTTTTGGGGTGTACCCTCATTTAAAATGACTGAAAAAAAGCAGTGTTGGCTACCTCGTCCTCCTCCACCGCCGCTTCCACCTACACCGCCCATAGGTGTGCGCAGCCTATTGCATTAGGGTGTGCACCCCAAAGTTTAAATACACATGCATGTGTTTGCCTACATGTATATGGCCCCGGTACATTACTCTCCCTGCTGGCAAAGTGAAATAGAAGTGTGTGGCACTTCTCTTATGGCAGAGCAGGTCCGAGGGAGATCTTTCCCATCTCCTCACTGGCAAACAGAGCGATAATGCTAATGTGCCCTAGGTGATTAGGGTGTGCCCAGGCACACCCGGCACACCCTGTGCGCACGCCTATGACACCGCCACATCCACCACCACCTCAACCTCCCTCCTACTCCATATGGGCCTCGTCCTTCACAGATGAAGAACATTGTTTTATTTTTCTGTTTTTTTTTTTTGTTGTTTTAATTTATTTCCCTATCCACATTTGTTTGCAGAGCACTTGTCTTGCTCTTAACTACGGTTTGCTGCCATTTGCAGCACTCTAGCCCTTTCCATTGGTGTTTTAGAGCCATTTTAGTGCCTGAAAGTTCGGGTCCCCATTGACTTCAATGGGGTTCGGTGTCCGGGTAAAATTCGGAAAAAGTCCGGGACACGGACCTGGACTTTTTTTTTCAAGTTCGGCCGAACCCGCCGAACACGGACATCCAGGTGTCCGCTCAACTCTATCAGTAATCTATTGATTACTACACTTGCCTGGGTAAGGTGGTCTGGGCAAGGGGGCTAAACGCAGGTGCTAGCAGGAATCAGTGCTGATTGTGCAAACACTGCGTTTTGGGAACACTAAATTATGGGGACGCTAGTATAGTTCTGATCAGATATTGATCTGTTCAAACACTATACTAGTAATGGAGGTGTGTGTGTATGTGTGTTAGTGTACTTGACTCTAACTGACGCTAAGTAACGGTGGTGTGGTGGGACCCTGACGCTAACTAGCTAGCCTAAGTTTTGTCACCCGTGACGCTAATACAGTGATCGGTAATCACTGTATATAGTGAACACTGTGACAGGGCAGTGAAGGGGTTAACTGGGGGAGCTCAAGGGGTTAAACCTTTATAAGGGATAGATGGCGGGTGGCCTAAACCTATTTGGGCTTAGCGCAAGTGCAAATTAGGGTCACAAGTGACACTAAATACAGTGATCAGTAGTTATCTGATTTACTGTATATATTAGCGCACTGTGTTATAGGGAGTGAAGGGGTCAACTGGGGGAGATCAAGGGGTTAAAAGTTTATTAGGGGATAGGTGGCGGGTGCCCTAACCCTATCTGGGCTTAGTGCAAGCGCAAATTAGGGTCACTAGTGACACTAAATACAGTGATCAGTATTTACCTATATACTGTATTTAGTGCACAGAGTAATAGGGAGTGAAGGGGTTAACTGGGGCTGATCAAGGGGTTAAAACTTTATTAGGGGATAGGTGTCGGGTGCCCTAACCCTATTTGGGCCTAACGCAGGCACAAACTAGGCTCACAAGTGACACTTATACAGTGATCAGTAAAATATCTGTATACCACTGTATATAGTGTTCACTGTGAGGGGTTTGGGGGTGATCAGAGGTGATCAAGGGGTTAAATGTGCCTATGTGAGGTGTGTCAGTGTGCTGCTTGGTGGAACTCACGTTTTTGATGTGTCTCTGTCTTCTTCTGGAACCGAAAGGACTCCAGGAGGGACAGTGACATCACTTCCCCTGCCTGTGTTTACATTACACAGACAGGGGACAGATTTCCATTGGCTGGGAACGATCGCCAGACACTGACCAAAAATCATTGGTCAGTATCTGGTGACTGAACGGTTCCCTACCGAATCCAAACGGAATCGGGACCCGCAGCGCGCGGGAGCACGCTCTGGGAGCCGAGATCGCGCCCGACGTAGGTCTACGCCGCTGGACGGGATCGTGCCACACTGCCGCAGTGGTATCCATGTGATCGGTCGTAAAGTGGTTAAAGTGGAGTTCCACCCTAAAATACCACTTTTTGCCATCTTCTTCCTCTGTCACCTGAAAAATAAATGGATAATCACATTTTTTTTTTTTTTTTACTTACCTTGTTTAGAAGAAAATATACTTACCTAACTTCCTCTTCCTCCCCTCGGTGGCCATAGCCCGTCATCACTTCCTGGCTTGCAATGATTCCTGGGAGCTGAACGTGATCGCTCCCAGGAATCAATGCGCCTGCACCGGCCCCGACGTCAGTTCCGGTGTAGGCGCTGTCATACCTTGCTAAACAGCTTCTGGGCATGCCCAGAAGCTGTGCAGGGATGACGCTGAGGCACCGAAAGTGACGGTGGGGCCGGTGCAGTGCATTGTGGGACCGAAGAAGACGGAAGAGGACGCAGAAGAGGATCGCGCTGGCTTCAAGCTGCCCACACCTGAGATGGCAGCGCTGGACAAGACATTTTCAAGGTAAGTATTTCTTCTTGCAGGTAAGTGCAACCCGGGACAGATCAGAGGCTAGCCATTGTGGAATGCACTAGCCCTGACTGTCCCGGGGGTATTTTTATGTATTTTTTTTTTTTTTAGGTGGAACTCCGCTTTAAGTCTGCCCACCTAGCTGGGAGTGATTTCCGAGTGTCTCCCAGTTCTGCAGGAAGCGCTGGGAACCACCAATGCTCCTGGACCCCTGGCCACATACAGAACTGTATACTGTAAACTACAGTACATATACACCAGTGGCTTTGGAATCGCATAAGACTCCTTAACATTGTGATTGTAATTCTTTTTTTTTAACAAAAAAGCTACTGCTTGTATATTGCTTGTATATCAAGACAGCGCTTGCAAATCAAGGCAACATTTAAAAGAAGAAAACTTTCAAAATGCTTGTAAACCTCGTTACTCGTAAACCAAGGTTTTACTACACATTATCATGGGCAATATATTAGAGGACAACCTCTATATTATGGCACACTTTTTTGGGTTGGTCGTGAGACCTACTTCCCTAAGGGAATCTACCACTGCTTGTACTCGGGTCAGGTGCGAGTCCCAATCTGGGCTGTGGATGACCACATTGTTCAAATAAGCAGCTGCGTACGGGCGATGTGGTCTCAAAGTTTTGTCCATCATTCGCTGGAACGACACAGGGAACCCATGCAGACCGAAAGGCATTCGCTTGTATTGAAATGAGCCCTCAGGAGTGGAAAAGGCAGTCTTCTCCTTGGCCGATTCAGTTAGGGGTATTTGCCAATAGCCTTTTATTAGATCTAGGGTTGTTATGTAGCAGGCTTGTCCCAACCTGTCCACGAGTTTGTTGACCCGAGGCATCGGGTATGCATTGAACTTGGACACACTGTTGAGTTTCCTAAAATCGTTACAAAAGCTGATAGTGCCATCAGGTTTTGGGACCAGTACTATGGGGCTCGACCACTCACTGTGGGACTCTTCTTTCACGTCTAACTCTAACATATTTTTGATTTCATTCGCAACTGCCTCTCGCCTGGCCTCTGGGATTCTATATAGTTTTAAATTTTCGCGCACCCCTGGTTCCGTCACTATTAGTGTTGAGCGAACACGGACTGTATTATTCGTGTTCGTACCGAATAATTGGATTTTTTTTACCCGAACACGGACACGGACACTTTACTGTATGTTCGGGTAAAAATCCGTGTTCGGTCGTTTTATTTCCGGGTTTTGCATGCTTTGGCGCTCTTTTCATGGCGGGCTTTCAACAGCCAATCAACAATCGTTTAACTGGTGTGCCTTAAGCCATCCCAGCCATGCCTGCAAATGTCTTAGTAGCTGTGATTGGCCGTCTGAAGCATGTGACCAAGTCTTTATAAGTTCGAGGCAGCCGCCGCAGCAGCGTCATTCTGCTGCTTAGCTAAGGGACAGAGCACACATCAATGTGCTGGCTGCTGATTAGGGAAAGATAGGCAGGAAAAAACCATTTGTGTCCGGATAGAATTGAGGGACAGGTCGGAGTGTTTAGGCAGGGCGAGTTGTAGGCATTTTAGGGATAGAGTCTGCTGAATTATAGGGTCAGTGTCTTCTACAAACTACAATCGATATTGCTGTGTGGGGGGTGGGGTGAATCTGCACTCAATCCTGATCTACGATCTCTTCTCAATCCTGTTAGGGACAGAGTCTGCTGAATTTTAGGGAAACTGTGTTCTACAAACTACAATCGATATTGCTGTGTGGTGTGGGATTGGAGATAGGCAGGTGTCAGTGATCCACATCCATTTTTCTGTGTGTGAGCTGCAGTGAACACAATCTTTTTGGGCTGCAGTGAACACAATCTTTTTGGGCTGCAGTGAACACAATCTTTTTGGGCTGCAGTGAACACAATCTTTTTGGGCTGCAGTGAACACAATCTTTTTGGGGTGCAGTGAACAAAATCTTTTTGGGGTGCAGTGAACACAATCCTTTTTGGTGTGCAGTGAACACAATCTTTGTGGGGTGCAGTGAACAAAATCCTTTGTGGGGTGCAGTGAACACAATCCTTTTTGGGGTGCAGTGAACAACATCCTTTTTGGGGTGCAGTGAACACAATCTTTTTGGGGTGCAGTGAACAAAATCCTTTGTGGGGTGCAGTGAACACAATCTTTTTGGGGTGCAGTGAACACAATCTTTTTGGGGTGGAGTGAACAACATCCTTTTTGGGGTGCAGTGAACAAAATCCTTTTTGGGGTGCAGTGAACAAAATCATTTTTGGGGTGCAGTGAACACAATCTTTTTGGGGTGCAGTGAACACAATCTTTGTGGGGTGCAGTGAACACAATCTTTTTGGGGTGGAGTGAACAACATCCTTTTTGGGGTGCAGTGAACAACATCCTTTTTGGGGTGCAGTGAACACAATCTTTTTGGGGTGCAGTGAACACAATCTTTGTGGGGTACAGTGAACAGAATCTTTGTGGGGTGCAGTGAACACAATCTTTGGGGGGTACAGTGAACACAATCTTTTTGGGGTGCAGTGAACACAATCTTTGTGGGGTGCAGTGAACACAATCTTTTTGGGGTGGAGTGAACAAAATCATTTTTGGGGTGCAGTGAACAACATCCTTTTTGGGGTGCAGTGATCAAAATCCTTTTTGGGGTGCAGTGAACACAATCTTTTTGGGGTGCAGTGAACAAAATCCTTTGTGGGGTGCAGTGAACAGAATCTTTGTGGGGTGCAGTGAACACAATCTTTGGGGGGGTACAGTGAACACAATCTTTTTGGGGTGCAGTGAACACAATCTTTGTGGGGTACAGTGAACAGAATCTTTGTGGGGTGCAGTGAACACAATCTTTGGGGGGTACAGTGAACACAATCTTTTTGGGGTGCAGTGAACACAATCTTTGGGGGGTACAGTGAACACAATCTTTTTGGGGTGCAGTGAACACAATCTTTGGGGGGGTACAGTGAACACAATCTTTTTGGGGTGCAGTGAACAACATCCTTTTAGGGTGCAGTGAACACAATCTTTGTGGGGTGCAGTGAACAACATCCTTTTAGGGTGCAGTGAACACAATCTTTGTGGGGTACAGTGAACAGAATCTTTGTGGGGTGCAGTGAACACAATCTTTGGGGGGTACAGTGAACACAATCTTTGTGAGGTGCAGTGAACACAATCTTTGTGGGGTGCAGTGCACACAATCATTGTGGGGTGCAGTGAACTCAATCTTTGTGGGGTACAGTGAACACAATCTCATACTTCTGAAGATTTGAGGGTGCTGCCTGTTCCATACTCCCCCTACTCCTCATCTAGCCTTTTAGGGGTACAAACAATAGTAATTGGGGCCTAGTGTGGTTGTGTACGTGTGATATACATACACTTTTTTTGGATCATATTTTCTATTCCGCTATTTAATCAAAAACCTTTGGGGATCAGTTAAATTGGGGGATAGTCTGTGTTGGTACGTGTGAGAGAGATCCACCTTTCCAAGTTGTTGGGGTTCATCTCATACTTCTGAAGGTTTGAGGGTGCTGCCTGTTCCATACCCCCCCTACTCCTCATCTAGCCTTTTAGGGGTACAAACAATAGTAATTGGGGCCTAGTGTGGTTGTGTACGTGTGATATACATACACTTTTTTTGGATCATATTTTCTATTCCGCTATTTAATCAAAAACCTTTGGGGATCAGTTAAATTGGGGGATAGTCTGTGTTGGTACGTGTGAGAGAGATCCACCTTTCCAAGTTGTTGGGGTTCATCTCATACTTCTGAAGGTTTGAGGGTGCTGCCTGTTCCATACCCCCCCTACTCCTCATCTAGCCTTTTAGGGGTACAAACAATAGTAATTGGGGCCTAGTGTGGTTGTGTACGTGTGATATACATACACTTTTTTTGGATCATATTTTCTATTCCGCTATTTAATCAAAAACCTTTGGGGATCAGTTAAATTGGGGGATAGTCTGTGTTGGTACGTGTGAGAGAGATCCACCTTTCCAAGTTGTTGGGGTTCATCTCATACTTCTGAAGGTTTGAGGGTGCTGCCTGTTCCATACTCCCCCTACTCCTCATCTAGCCTTTTAGGGGTACAAACAATAGTAATTGGGGCCTAGTGTGGTTGTGTACGTGTGATATACATACACTTTTTTTGGATCATATTTTCTATTCCGCTATTTAATCAAAAACCTTTGGGGATCAGTTAAATTGGGGGATAGTCTGTGTTGGTACGTGTGAGAGAGATCCACCTTTCCAAGTTGTTGGGGTTCATCTCATACTTCTGAAGGTTTGAGGGTGCTGCCTGTTCCATACTCCCCCTACTCCTCATCTAGCCTTTTAGGGGTACAAACAATAGTAATTGGGGCCCAGTGTGGTTGTGTACGTGTGATATACATACACTTTTTTTGGATCATATTTTCTATTCCGCTATTTAATCAAAAACCTTTGGGGATCAGTTAAATTGGGGGATAGTCTGTGTTGGTACGTGTGAGAGAGATCCACCTTTCCAAGTTGTTGGGGTTCATCTCATACTTCTGAAGGTTTGAGGGTGCTGCCTGTTCCATACTCCCCCTACTCCTCATCTAGCCTTTTAGGGGTACAAACAATAGTAATTGGGGCCCAGTGTGGTTGTGTACGTGTGATATACATACACTTTTTTTGGATCATATTTTCTATTCCGCTATTTAATCAAAAACCTTTGGGGATCAGTTAAATTGGGGGATAGTCTGTGTTGGTACGTGTGAGAGAGATCCACCTTTCCAAGTTGTTGGGGTTCATCTCATACTTCTGAAGGTTTGAGGGTGCTGCCTGTTCCATACCCCCCCTACTCCTCATCTAGCCTTTTAGGGGTACAAACAATAGTAATTGGGGCCTAGTGTGGTTGTGTACGTGTGATATACATACACTTTTTTTGGATCATATTTTCTATTCCGCTATTTAATCAAAAACCTTTGGGGATCAGTTAAATTGGGGGATAGTCTGTGTTGGTACGTGTGAGAGAGATCCACCTTTCCAAGTTGTTGGGGTTCATCTCATACTTCTGAAGGTTTGAGGGTGCTGCCTGTTCCATACCCCCCCTACTCCTCATCTAGCCTTTTAGGGGTACAAACAATAGTAATTGGGGCCTAGTGTGGTTGTGTACGTGTGATATACATACACTTTTTTTGGATCATATTTTCTATTCCGCTATTTAATCAAAAACCTTTGGGGATCAGTTAAATTGGGGGATAGTCTGTGTTGGTACGTGTGAGAGAGATCCACCTTTCCAAGTTGTTGGGGTTCATCTCATACTTCTGAAGGTTTGAGGGTGCTGCCTGTTCCATACCCCCCCTACTCCTCATCTAGCCTTTTAGGGGTACAAACAATAGTAATTGGGGCCTAGTGTGGTTGTGTACGTGTGATATACATACACTTTTTTTGGATCATATTTTCTATTCCGCTATTTAATCAAAAACCTTTGGGGATCAGTTAAATTGGGGGATAGTCTGTGTTGGTACGTGTGAGAGAGATCCACCTTTCCAAGTTGTTGGGGTTCATCTCATACTTCTGAAGGTTTGAGGGTGCTGCCTGTTCCATACCCCCCCTACTCCTCATCTAGCCTTTTAGGGGTACAAACAATAGTAATTGGGGCCTAGTGTGGTTGTGTACGTGTGATATACATACACTTTTTTTGGATCATATTTTCTATTCCGCTATTTAATCAAAAACCTTTGGGGATCAGTTAAATTGGGGGATAGTCTGTGTTGGTACGTGTGAGAGAGATCCACCTTTCCAAGTTGTTGGGGTTCATCTCATACTTCTGAAGGTTTGAGGGTGCTGCCTGTTCCATACTCCCCCTACTCCTCATCTAGCCTTTTAGGGGTACAAACAATAGTAATTGGGGCCCAGTGTGGTTGTGTACGTGTGATATACATACACTTTTTTTGGATCATATTTTCTATTCCGCTATTTAATCAAAAACCTTTGGGGATCAGTTAAATTGGGGGATAGTCTGTGTTGGTACGTGTGAGAGAGATCCACCTTTCCAAGTTGTTGGGGTTCATCTCATACTTCTGAAGGTTTGAGGGTGCTGCCTGTTCCATACTCCCCCTACTCCTAGCCTTTTAGGGGTACAAACAATAGTAATTGGGGCCTAGTGTGGTTGTGTACGTGTGATATACATACACTTTTTTTGGATCATATTTTCTATTCCGCTATTTAATCAAAAACCTTTGGGGATCAGTTAAATTGGGGGATAGTCTGTGTTGGTACGTGTGAGAGAGATCCACCTTTCCAAGTTGTTGGGGTTCATCTCATACTTCTGAAGGTTTGAGGGTGCTGCCTGTTCCATACCCCCCCTACTCCTCATCTAGCCTTTTAGGGGTACAAACAATAGTAATTGGGGCCTAGTGTGGTTGTGTACGTGTGATATACATACACTTTTTTTGGATCATATTTTCTATTCCGCTATTTAATCAAAAACCTTTGGGGATCAGTTAAATTGGGGGATAGTCTGTGTTGGTACGTGTGAGAGAGATCCACCTTTCCAAGTTGTTGGGGTTCATCTCATACTTCTGAAGGTTTGAGGGTGCTGCCTGTTCCATACTCCCCCTACTCCTCATCTAGCCTTTTAGGGGTACAAACAATAGTAATTGGGGCCCAGTGTGGTTGTGTACGTGTGATATACATACACTTTTTTTGGATCATATTTTCTATTCCGCTATTTAATTTAACTGGGCCTCCATGCGAGACCTGTGTGCCTTGTTGCGCTGTTTTGAGTACTCCACCAACATGGCCAGTGGCAATGACGCCGTTCTCAGCTTAACTATCCCACTTCTATGCCTCCTTGAAAAAACAATTCGGGCGATGATGGAAGAGGATGTGGCACAGGATGAGGAGGAGGAGGAGGATGAAGAGGTAACATTTCCAAGGCTTTCAGGGCAGTCATTCGCAAGGGGCTCCGAGGGTGGGTTCCTGCACACGCAAACGCCAGGGACGCAATTGTCCAGCAGGGGCACAGTTCTGGAGGATGAGGAGGATGAGGAGGAGGAGGAGCTGGAGGAGGAGATGGAACCATGTTCACAGCAGGGTGGCACCCAGGCCAGCTCATGGCCATCACTGGTGCGTGGCTGGGGGGATACAGAGGACACGGACGATACACCTCCCACAGAGGACAGCCTTTCGTTGCCTCTGGGCAGCCTGGCACACATGAGCGATTACATGCTGCAGTGTCTCCACAACGACCGCCGAGTTGCCCACATTCTAACTTGTGCTGATTACTGGGTGGCCACGCTGCTGGATCCCCGTTACAAGGACAACGTACCGTCCTTAATTCACTCACTGGAGCGCGATCGCAAGATGCGCGAGTACAAGCGCACGCTGGTAGACGCCATGCTGCTGGCATTCCCATCTGACAGCGGGGCCACAGTGGAAGCACAAGGCAGAGGAGGAGGAGGAGGAGGTCGCCAACGCAACCAGGGCACCGCCAGCACCTCAGAAGGCAGGGTTAGCATGGCCGAAATGTGGAAAAGCTTTGTCAGCACGCCACAACAAACAGCAGCACCAGCAGCTCAGATGGAACGTCTTAGCAGGAGGCAGCATTTTACCAACATGGTGGAGCAGTATGTGTGCACACGCCTACATGTAGTGAATGACGGGTCTGCCCCCTTCAACTTCTGGGTCTCCAAATTGGGCACATGGCCTGAGCTTGCCCTTTACGCCTTGGAGGTGCTGGCGTGCCCTGCAGCCAGTGTATTATCTGAACGGGTATTTAGCACGGCTGGGGGCGTTATAACAGACAAGCGCAGCCGCCTGTCCAGAGACAATGTGGACAAGCTCACGTTCATTAAAATGAACCAGGCATGGATCCCACGGGACTTTTCCGTACCTTATGCAGAATAGCAATGGATACCGACCTTACCCACCCATTGTTCCATTTTTGCTCTTTCTCACTCTTTTGGGGTGTACCCTAATTTAAAATTTTTGAAAAGAAGCAGTGTTGGCTACCTCGTCCTCCTCCTCAGGGCCAGATTAATGTAGGGGCTATTGGAGCTGCAGCTCCAGGCCCCTACCTTTTATATAGGCCCCGGGTTGGCCATATTCACTGTTACCGCTCTTCTGTCACTTGTAAACACAGAAGTCTGGCTTCTATGCTCGCTTCCCCAGGCAGCACCCTCAGAACCTCCCCACACAGCGTGAAGGCCGGACAAGGAGGGACAGTTGGCGATGCATGGATGTGTTTATGGGCTTCAGAGACAGCATCCCATGTTGAATTAGGCATGCATGGCTGCACCCTTCCTCCTCTGGGTGCATGGCAAGGCACGGCCCTTAAGGCCCTTCAAAATCCTCAGCACCAAGCCCATGATGCTGTTAATCCGGCCCTGGTCCTCCTCCACCGCCGCTTCCACCTACACCGCCCATAGGTGTGCGCAGCCTATTGCATTAAGGTGTGCACCCCAAAGTTGAAATACACATGCATGTGTTTGCCAGCAGGGAGAGTAATGTATCGGGGCCATGTACCTGTAGGCAAGGAGAAATAGAGCAGAGCAGGTCCCAGGGAGATCTTTCCCATCTCCTCACTGGCAATGCTATGTGCCCTAGGTGATTAGGGTGTGCCCAGGCACACCCAGCACACCCTGTGCGCACGCCTATGTCACCGCCACATCCACCACCACCTCAACCTCCCTCCTACTCCATATGGGCCTCGTCCTTCAGAGATGAAGAAGAACATTGTTTTATTTTTCTGTTTTTTTTTGTTGTTTTCTTCCCTATCCACATTTGTTTGCAGAGCACTTGCCATGCTCTTAATTACGTTTTGCTGCCATTTGCAGCACTCTAGCCCTTTCCTTTGGTGTTTTAGAGCCATTTTAGTGCCTTAAAGTTCGGGTCCCCATTGACTTCAATGGGGTTCGGTGTCCGGGAAAAGTTCGGTAAAAGTCCGGGACACGGACCCGGACTTTTTTTTAAAGTTCGGCCGAACCCGTCGAACACGGACATCTAGGTGTCCGCTCAACCCTAGTCACTATATCATGCTGGATCACGTTAGTCAGTCCGGGTAAGGGGGAGAGAAAGTCTCTATTTTTGTACACAAACCCTCTACCGTCATTTTGTTGTGCCGCAGACAGGGAATCTGCTACGGGGACATCAGGTGTCACTGGTACCCGGTCTGCTGAGGCTGGGGATGTGGCCAATAAAGTCTCTCTGTCCTTCCAAGGCTTTAAGAGATTCACATGATAAATTTGTGGTGGTTTTCTTTTCCCTGGTTGGTAGACTTTATAGTTGACATCTCCTACCCTTTCGATAACTTCAAAGGGACCCTGCCACTAGGCTAGGAACTTACTTTCGACCATGGGCACCGGTACGAACACTCTGTTCCCGGGGCTGAAAGTACAGACCTTGACACCCTGATCATAGGCTCCCTCCTCTGGGCCTCCTGGGCTCGCTCCATATGTTCTCGCACCAGGGGCAAGACAGCAGCGATTCTGTCATGCAACAAGGAGATATGCTTTATGACGCTTCTATATGGGCTGGCCTCCCTTCCCATGTTTCTTTGGCCACATGCAGCAGCCCCCTGGGATGTCTACCATACAAAAGCTCAAAAGGAGAATAGCCTGTGGATGCTTCAGGAACCTCTCGTATGGCAAACATAAGATATGGGAGCAAAAAATCCCAATTTCTCCCATCTTTGTCAACCACTTTGTTTGCATACTTTTCAAGGTTTTATTAAATCTTTCGACCCAACCACCCATTTGGGGGTGGTAGACAGAGGTACAGAGATGGGACATTTTGTATAATCTACACAGTTCCTTGGTAACCCTGGACATAAATGAGTTGCCCTGATCGGTTAAAATCTTTTTTGGGATTCCCACTCAACTAAACACCTGGACTAACTCCTTGGCGATGGCCTTAGCGGAGGTGTTATGCAAGGGTATGGCCTCAGGATAGCATGTCGTTTAGTCGAGGATTACCAGAATTTGCTGGAGACCCTGGGCAGACTTCACTACTGGCCCCACCAGGTCCATGCCAATCCTCTCAAAAGGAACCTCGATGATGGGTAGAGGGACAAGGGGACTGCCAAAATGGGGCGATAGTGCTGACATTCACAGTACTCCCTGACATCTGCATGCACCATGGGCCAGAAAAATCTCTGGGGGCGATTCTCTCCCTGGTCTTGTCGATACCAAGATGTCCCCCCATTACATGACCAAGGGCCAGGTCTAGGACCATCCTGCTCAAGGGTTTGGGAACCAGTAGCTGTTCTACCTCATCCTTGCCATGTTTTACCACCTGATGCAGTAAATTGTTTTTAATGACCATGTAGGGGAAAGACAAAAAAAGCAGAAAAGCACCTCTGAGTGTAGACTGTTTATTAATACAATATAAAAGTAACAAATGGCAACTCACAAAGGCTCGCAGGCAACAGACTGTGGGATAGTATGGTGATATCGTTCCTCCTGGTGAGAGGTCCGTTCAGCCCAAAGCTTTCCGCCGGGGGCACCGTAGTCAATTAAGGAAGAGATGCCGGCAATCTCCTATAGAACATCCGGGTCCCAGACGGAGGCTGTGAAGGGATACGATACACAGCAGAGAAGTGTGTGACGTCACCAGGGAGCTATGGCAACATGACGCGTTTCTGAGCGTGCGCGAGGCTCTAACAGAACATGCGCACTCTTTCATCAGGTCCTGACCCAGCTTCAGCAGACTACCCGCTTCTGGACTTTATCTCGGTTTGGATGACTACCCGTTCCTGGACTTGATCACGGTTTGGATGACTACCTCCGAACTTGACCCCAGCTGTTCCTGATTTTGTTCCTGTCTTGCTGTGTGATTATTATTATCGCATTAATAAATTGTTTTATTTTACTTGTATCGTCTTGTGGTCTGGCTTCCTGGCACCCTGACACTGACCCCCTTTTTACTAAGAGACTGTTATCTGTTGTTGAAACAAACAAGCAAGTGTACTGTCGATGCAGCACCTATTCCCTACGCTCTGAGTGGTGCAATCCTCTTATCCAACCTGACTGTAGGCTTGTAGATGAGAACAGATGACACGGCAACTTGATAATACTTCAGCCTTGCAGCCCCTCGCTGGACCAGGGTGGTCCGGAAAACACTGTAAACTACAACAAACACAAGGGCGCACCGGCCTAGTGCATTATCTCTTAGACGGGTTTATTAAAATGATGGATTAAAAATACTCACAAACTAGTTTCTTTATAAAAAGCACATCAAATAGATATAAAATCCTCAGCAACAAGATCGGGATTAGATACAGCTTCAGGGGACGATCTAATCCCGATCTTGTTGCTGAGGATTTTATATCTATTTGATGTGCTTTTTATAAAGAAACTCGTTTGTGAGTATTTTTAATCTATCATTTTAATAAACCTGTCTAAGAGATAATGCACCAGGCCGGTGTGCCCTTGTGTTTGTTGTTGTTTACACTGTTATCTGTTGTACCTGAGCGCTTTATGTATTTTGTTTTCTATGTAAGTAAAAGACACCCCCCCCCCCCCCCCCCCCCAGTTAGTATCCACCAGTTCCCCATCAACCGTCTTGATGTTTTCTCTGGCTCTAAGGTGGGTGACATCTCGCAGTTGCTCGGTACAGAAATCCTCTCTCCTGACCTCTAAATCAGGTAGCACATTCTGGATACTCTCATTGTCAGGGCCAGAAATGTTCTCCTGTTCGTTACCCTCGGGCTTGGAGCTAACTTCCATGTTCTCCGGCTCCCCAGCCATGACAGGGAAAGGAAGAGGATCTCCAGCTCCCTCGATTCCCCCAACACTCTTTCCTTCCCTTTGGCAATAAGGGTCTGGTGAGAGTTCCTATGCTTCCGGAGCAAGGGGAGCTCTATCCACCAGCCTCCCCTTGCTCTCCCACAATCTCCAAAAATGGGAGAAATCCCTCCCCACCAAAGCTTAAAGAAGCAGTGAAGGCACCACCTCCACCGAATGGGTCACACTGCTCCAAGGGGTATCAACCTCAACCACCGCTTTCTGGATGTCCAGAACAGTGTCCTCATGAATGCAAATGACCCCGATAGTACTGAGGTGTAGTTTTGTGGGATTTACACAATCATTTCTGACTAGGGTCACCACACTTCCAGAGTCTAGCAGGGCTGCGTGTGGCTTTCCATACACTGCAATAACACACACATTTGTTTTTCAATGCGACTCTGACACAAACAGAGATATGCGTCTTTTCCTATAAGCAAAATCGCATTGCATAGGTTTATCATTTATAGGACAGTTTGCAGCAATATGCCCTAATGCATGGCAGTGAAAACACTGTATTTGCTCTACCCCCAGTCCTCTTAGTGGTCCCAAAGTTCTTCCTGGCTTTTTTGGCCAGTCTTCAGGCCTAGGACCCACAGTCTCATTAGCTGTAACAGTCTTATTTAGGTTTCCCATGCACTTGAACCCTGGAATAGTGTTACCAGAACCTCTGGGAA
Source organism: Pelophylax lessonae (assembly GCF_965119305.1). Taxonomy (NCBI): domain Eukaryota; kingdom Metazoa; phylum Chordata; class Amphibia; order Anura; family Ranidae; genus Pelophylax; species Pelophylax lessonae. Next base: position 51,283,516 of record NC_138772.1, on the reverse strand, counting down.
ATCTTGCACCCCTAGATACACTGAAGTGGGGCGTAGATGGGTTCACCAAGTCCTCAGTAGCACTGTACCTCTCCACTAGGTCCACCAATTGGGCTGCAGTTTTGGGGTCCCCCTATCTGACCCACTTCCTCAGAGCAGCAGGGAGCGCCCGTAGGTACCGGTCCTTTACCACACGCTTTACGATCTGGAGGCCTGTCAAGGTCTCTGGTTGCAACCATTTTATGGTGAGGTGGACCAGGTCGAACATTTGAGAACGGGGTGGCTTGTTGCTGGAATAGGTCCACTGATGCACGAGCTGGGCCCGGACTGCCATGGTGACACCTAAGCATGCGAGTATCTCCGTCTTCAGAGTCTCCTAGTCCTGGGCCTTATCCGGGTCGAGGTAAAATATGCTTTTTGAGATTCTCCTGTCAGAAAACAGACCCACCCACTGTTTGTTTGGCCATCCTTCATGGACAGCGACTCTCTCAAAAGTCCCCAGGTATGCTTTGACATCATCGGCCGGTGTCATCTTCTGCAGGTGGTATGAGGCACGTACCAATTTTGGTTTCGCTGACACAGGAGATGCAAACCCCTTTTACAATTCCAGCAGAGCCTCTGCGAACTGCCAGTTCATCTCCTGCTGGGCTGCCTGTTGTGCTGCAGCGGCCTCTGCGATTTGGCGGTTGGTTTCCTGCTGAGCTGCATTGGCTTGTAGCAGGGCCTTTAACATTTCCTCCATCTTTAGAATATGCCCGCTAAGTCTACCACATGTGGGAGATTAGCTCACAGGGATCACCTTTTATGGAAAATAAGGTCAGCATGCAGGTAATTTCTTTAAAGTTTGGTGGGTTGCCAGCTCTATTTAGCAGAGGTTTGCAAATATGAAAAAAAAAACTCCAACAAAACAATAAGTACAAAAAGGGTAATGGTCTGGTTTCTGCCAGAGCACTCCTCCATCCCAAAATATGTATACAAAACAAGAGAAATGGCCCATGGGACTTTATATGAGGTGCGTGCTCAGTGGCTGGAAATAATGACATGCACAATATATGAATAAAACCACATAACATTTTATTACATTGTAAACAAACATGGCAATGTATATGCTCAAAAACACATAAAATAGCTCAAAGGCTCAAATATGAATGGCATATGACATGAATGATATGTAAACAAATTTTGATATGCATCTTGGTGTATCCTCTTGATGATAAATACCATAATTGATACTATGAGATAGTAGAATGTACATTGTGGTCTGACACGTTTCGGGAGCAACATCTCCCTTCCTCAGAGACCAATGCGTTCAAGGTATCTCTATAGGAAATAATCATATATTAGAGTCTGCAGTAGGGATAGAATTTGAATGAAAGAATTCAACCAAAACATGGGAGCTCAAGGGAGTACTGTATACTCACAAGTCAACGGAGCTCAAATAGCAAAAATGCACTCTTGCATGGCAGCGGTGCGTCTCGTCTAACCCGGGAGCTGAAGGGTCCCAATGTGACCGCAGCCAGAGAGGGGGGTCCATGGCAGGCAAGTGTGTATGTGATGGGGGACCTTCCATATCTGTTGTCCATATCTGTGTGTATAAATAAGTAACAAAATAATCAAAGTGTAGCATGTGAGCTACCAAAAGTGAAAATAACATATGTGATTTTGTGTCAGGTAGGAAGGGCTAGTGTGGTGAATGTGTGAGGGGGGGGGGGTGGCCAAGTGGGGGTAGGAGAAGAAAAGTGGAGGCATATGGGGGAGGGAGGGGGAAGGGGAAGGGACGAGGGAGGAAGGCAGGAATGAGGGAAAGGGGGGAGGAATGGGGAAAAAGGGAAGGAAAGAAGGGGGAAAAAGGGGGGGAGGAGGGGGGGAAAGGGGGGGGAAAGGGAAATGAGGGGGGAGAGAGGGGAAGGGAGGAAAGGGAAAAAGAAAAAGGGGGGGAAAGGAATGGGGAAAGGAGAAGGGGAAGGGGGAGGGAAGGAAGGGGCCTTGGGGGGATGGAAAGGAAAGGAAGGATGGGAAGAGAAGAGGGGAGAGAGGGGATGCCCAAGCCGAAAGGTGATGGCAGTGGGTAAGGTAGTGATGTGTAATGACGGGGGTGAGGTGATGTGAGGAGTATGAGTGAAGTGCTCAGCTGTGTATAATGGGTGGGAGAGAGGAAGAAGCCGTGAGAGGAATAGTGGGGAAAAATGGGTCCGGTGGCTCACCTGTCAGGTATCTCCATGGCTTGCAGCAAAAGAGGGACCCTAGCGTCATGTGGCGGGTGTATACGGATCTGACAGTGCCTGGGCAACTGTGATCACGTGTAGGAGAGGAACGCTATGAAGCGGACCTCTCCGTCTCGCAGATATGACGGCACCAAGATCCATTCCTTTCCCCCCCTTTTTCTTTTTCCCTTTCCTCCCTTCCCCTCTCTCCCCCCTCATTTCCCTTTCCCCCCCTTTCCCCCCCTCCTCCCCCCCTTTTTCCCCCTTCTTTCCTTCCCTTTTTCCCCATTCCTCCCCCCTTTCCCTCATTCCTGCCTTCCTCCCTCGTCCCTTCCCCTTCCCCCTCCCTCCCCCATATGCCTCCACTTTTCTTCTCCTACCCCCACTTGGCCACCCCCCCCTCACACATTCACCACACTAGCCCTTCCTACCTGACACAAAATCACATATGTTATTTTCACTTTTGGTAGCTCACATGCTACACTTTGATTATTTTGTTACTTATTTATACACAACAGATATGGAAGGTCCCCCATCACATACACACTTGCCTGCCATGGACCCCCCTCTCTGGCTGCGGTCACATTGGGACCCTTCAGCTCCCGGGTTAGACGAGACGCACCGCTGCCATGCAAGAGTGCATTTTTGCTATTTGAGCTCCGTTGACTTGTGAGTATACAGTACTCCCTTGAGCTCCCATGTTTTGGTTGAATTCTTTCATTCAAATTCTATCCCTACTGCAGACTCTAATATATGATTATTTCCTATAGAGATACCTTGAACGCATTGGTCTCTGAGGAAGGGAGATGTTGCTCCCGAAACGCGTCAGACCACAATGTACATTCTACTATCTCATAGTATCAATTATGGTGTCACGGGCCCTACTTCCCCCCCCCTTCTTTTCCTCTCTTCTGCACCCCCAGTACTTTGCTATCTTCCCCAGCATGGGATTCTTCTCTCCCCCCTGGCTGCCCACTCCTTTGCCTGCCCCCCCCTTGTGCTGTCCTTCTCCCCTCCCCAGCCAGGTGCCTGGAAGTCTGCTTCTCCGCCTTCATGCTCACTGTGGACAATGAACACATTCCTTGTGTGGGCTCGAGTAGAGGGGGGCGGGGCTGGTTGCTGAGGCAACTGGACACCAGGCTGGGAGTTGCCTGGCCACCTGCTGGGACACAAGTCCTAAGATATTTAAGCTGAGTGAGAGTCTCTCCTGGGTTGTTCATCTCTGATGTTTGGAAGACTGTGTGTCTCTGAGCTGCGGCCAGGGAACACAGAATCCCCTATTGGTTCCTGCGGGCCTCTTCAAACCTTCCTACAACCTGGATTTTGGATTTACCCTGTCCCTTCCTACAACCTGGATTTTGGATTTATCCTGTACCTGCCTGCTGGTGAGTGGATTAACACTGGGCCTATAAGAACTCTGCCTGGACTTTGTCACCTCATTGTTTGCCCTGCTCTGTGTGTGGCCCAATCCCTCGCTGGCCAGGACTTTGCCCATTCTATTGGGAGCCCCCTGTTACGGACTAACCCTGTTATCTGGAACTCTGTCCTACCCATGTTGGGTCTGACCCTGGGCACCTTTGTTTGGCCCCTTTCTTTGTGAACATACCCGCTACCGTTCAATAAAAGGCTTTGTTGGCACTCCTGCTCTCCATGTGCGTTCTGTCTTACCTACACTTCCGTCACACTGGTTGGCAGCGGCGGGATCAGAACGCTGAAGAGGATGGAGAGCAGCCCCATCACCCTGGATCTAACGCGGGGTGGGGAGTACAGAAATTGGACTGTGGCAAGTTTGCAAGAAAAGGCTCAGGAGTTAAGCCTTACCTACAGGGGCCTGTCCAAAGAAGAGCTGGTCACCGCCATTGAGGAAACTGGCCTTCAGAGAACTGAAAGCTTGAATGCTCCGCCGTCAGAGAATGAACAGAGTGCATCCGCCGTCTCAAGTCCCAGGAGCCCTTGGATCACGTGGTACGAAGAGGAGATGGCTATCCTGGGGCCCGGGGCCACCTTGGATGACAAGCGGGAGGCTATCCGAAGGGCTCATGAGCGAGAAACCATGAGAGGCCTCGGGGGATATGACCCTCTCTCCAGCCCACGAGTCGGTTATCCTGATCGGCCAAGGGTGACTCGTAAAGACTTCAAGCCATTTTGTGAAACTACGGGGGATGTGGAAGGGTTCTTCCAGGACTTCGAACACTTATGTCAGCTGCTGGAGGTGCCCCGTGGAGACTGGGTACGCCACCTAGTGGGCTTGCTGGAAGGGGGTGCGGCTGCTGCCTACCGGACAATGAATGCACAGTGGAATCGAGATTACAGTAGGATCAAACAGACTGTACTAGAACACTACGCGGTAACTTCAGAAACCCACCGGATCAAATTCCGGGACCTCTCCTGTCATTCTGAGCCTTCCTTCAAGATGTATGCGCACAAAATCTCCCGGGCCTGCAGACGCTGGCTGGAGGGGGAGCAGGCCTTTACTATTGAACAAGTTGTCCAGGCCTTTCTAAAGGAACAATTCTTTGCCAAATGCCCAGCAGAGGTGCGGGAGTGGGTGAAGGAGAGGGACCCTGGCACCCTTGAGCGGGCTGCTGCACTGGCAGACGAGGCCCTTGCCATTAAACCCCATTGGAAGAGACTGGTAGTCGAGCCGCCCAAAGCCCAGAACACAGGCAGACCACTTCCCAGCAACCCCCTGCCACTCCTCCAGCGCCCTGTCGCCCCAACACCATCCACAGCCCCTTCCTACCGACCTCGTACTTCTGGGCCGTTTCTGGACCGCCGGTGCTATGGGTGCAACCAGCCCGGGCATCTTCAGGCCAGCTGCCCTCAGTACCGTCGCACCATGTCTGCCAGCCACAGTCGCCCAGTCAACTACCTAAAGTTGACCCCAGAGGAAGAACCACTACCCCCACCTCCCAGTGACTGGCTGACCCCCACTGTTGCCAATCCTCCTCGGGGAGTCTACGGTGTTCATCCCCTTGTCCCATCCTACCCAGAGCAGAGGCAGCGCCACCTGCAGGAGGTCCTGATTGATGGAGAGAGAACTACGGGATTTCGGGACACTGGGGCCTTCCTCACCATTGCTGATCCCCGCGTGGTAAAACCCGAAGCCATCAAGCCAGGCCCCGGGTTCTTTATTGAAATGGCAGGTGGTACTACGAAACACATCCCCAAGGCGTCGGTTCGCCTTGACTATGGGTTTGGGGAAAAGCGCTGCCAAATTGGAATCATGGCTGGACTACCTGCGGACATATTGCTTGGAAATGATTTAGGAGAGCTACAGTGCCAATACGTCGGAGCTGTGAACAGGAGCCAAGCCAGCCACGGCCTGCCCGCCGAGAAAACCCAACGGGACACCCCTTCTGCCCTGGATCCGGTGAGTGTTACCAACCCTGACCAGAATACCACCCTGACCTGGGACCGTGAGAAATTTAAACAGGAACTAGACTCCGACCCCACATTGAGCAAATTGCGGTGCTATAGGTGTAACCAACCTGGGCATCTTCAGGCCAGCTGCCCTCAGAACCGTCGCACCACATCCGCCAGCCACAGTCGCCCAGTCAACTACCCAGAGTTGGCCCCAGCGGAAGGACCTCTACCCCAGCCTCCCAGTGACTGGCTGACCCCCATGGCGCCCAATCCTCCTCAGGGAGTCTACAGTGTTTATCCCCTTGTCCCACCATACCCGGCAGCAGGACATTCAGTAGGTGAGCCTATTACCACAAGTGCCTCCAAGGAGACCTGCCGAGGTCCCCCTGTCGGCACTTGTAAAATAAAAGGGGGAGGGGTTGTCACGGGCCCTACTTCCCCCCCCTTCTTTTCCTCTCTTCTGCACCCCCAGTACTTTGCTATCTTCCCCAGCATGGGATTCTTCTCTCCCCCCTGGCTGCCCACTCATTTGCCTGCCCCCCCCCTTGTGCTGTCCTTCTCCCCTCCCCAGCCAGGTGCCTGGAAGTCTGCTTCTCCGCCTTCATGCTCACTGTGGACAATGAACACATTCCTTGTGTGGGCTCGAGTAGAGGGGGGCGGGGCTGGTTGCTGAGGCAACTGGACACCAGGCTGGGAGTTGCCTGGCCACCTGCTGGGACACAAGTCCTAAGATATTTAAGCTGAGTGAGAGTCTCTCCTGGGTTGTTCATCTCTGATGTTTGGTAGACTGTGTGTCTCTGAGCTGCGGCCAGGGAACACAGAATCCCCTATTGGTTCCTGCGGGCCTCTTCAAACCTTCCTACAACCTGGATTTTGGATTTACCCTGTCCCTTCCTACAACCTGGATTTTGGATTTATCCTGTACCTGCCTGCTGGTGAGTGGATTAACACTGGGCCTATAAGAACTCTGCCTGGACTTTGTCACCTCATTGTTTGCCCTGCTCTGTGTGTGGCCCAATCCCTCGCTGGCCAGGACTTTGCCCATTCTATTGGGAGCCCCCTGTTACGGACTAACCCTGTTATCTGGAACTCTGTCCTACCCATGTTGGGTCTGACCCTGGGCACCTTTGTTTGGCCCCTTTCTTTGTGAACATACCCGCTACCGTTCAATAAAAGGCTTTGTTGGCACTCCTGCTCTCCATGTGCGTTCTGTCTTACCTACACTTCCGTCACATATGGTATTTATCATCAAGAGGATACACCAAGATGCATATCAAAATTTGTTTACATATCATTCATGTCATATGCCATTCATATTTGAGCCTTTGAGCTATTTTATGTGTTTTTGAGCATATACATTGCCATGTTTGTTTACAATGTAATAAAATGTTATGTGGTTTTATTCATATATTGTGCATGTCATTATTTCCAGCCACTGAGCACGCACCTCATATAAAGTCCCACGGGCCATTTCTCTTGTTTTGTATACAAAACAATAAGTAAATCCTTGCCATCTGGCGCTAAGTGACTGTATACAGCAGACTTCCTCACTATACGGTGTGGGGCTGGTCCCCATCATGCACGAAACGTGGTAAAGCAAACCTTCTCTTTTAAAGTCCAAACAGCTCCTCTCTCAGATTCCCTTCTGAGTTTCAGGCCAAAGCTCTCCTGTGCTCTCTTCCTGAGCATGGACTCAAGTGGACCACAACCTCTGGACCGGAACATAGCTTGTCACAGAGTCTGGAAAAACCCAGGCCAGATTCCAGTTCAGTCTCTTACCACAGAACGTATGCGAGGTGAAATATGCCGATTATCCACTACCTAACCTCGCATACCGTCACACTCCCTTTATGACCAGGTCATTTTTTTTGCAATATGGCACTGCGTTACTTTAACTGAAATTGTGCGGTCATGCAATACTGTACCCGAATAAAATGTATGTTGTTTTTTCCCCACAAATAAAGCTTTCTTTTGGTGGTATTTGATCACTGTGAGAAATATAGGCCATAACAGTTTGTAAACCTGCTCCCACTCCCTTCCTAATCCTATTCTAGCTACCCTGTGATAGTATGATGCTTATACTATTCTGAGGGCATTCTAGTCCCATTGCATGATTGACTCCTAGTGGCAGCTTCAAGCTAGAGGTGGAAAAGCTCACAACAGATGCCCTATAGTAAGCCTATAGATGACGTCAACACACAGGCATTTCAGCTATTATTGGCGATCTCTCCTCACCCCTGAAGCAGACCGCTGGGGAGATTACATGACTGGACCAGACTATCCTCAAAATAGTTAAGTGTAAGCATTTTTCCTTTCACAGGGTAGTTAGAATAAGATTTAGAAAGGAGTGGGATCAGGTTGAGGCATAGTTAGGATTAACCTGGAATTCCACTTTACCCATTTGCAGACTGTCTGCCCATAATGTACTGTGGATGGGTGGCCCACACAGGTAAATTGATGTACTGGTACATTGCTGTCAGTTTAATGGTTTAGGGATCGTGCATTCTGACACCTGCTATAATTGTACACAGTGGAGTCTGCAGCAGGTCCCAGCCAGGGCTGGGATAAGGGGTGGTCAGAAGGGGTGGCTGCCCTGGCCACTGTGGTATCATGCAGTGGCGTACCAATAGGGGGGGGGGCGGTCCGCCTCGGGTGCCATTCACTGGGGGGGGGGGTGTCACTGTCTGTGTCAGGCAAATGGGGGGTGTCAGAGACAAACTGGTGCCGGGCCGGCCGCTGCTGTGTATAGCATGACAGATGAGAAGGCAGTTTCATTCCGGGACAAAACAGTGTCCCAGAATGAAACGCACGCTGCCTGCTTCCTCCACTGGTTGCTATGTGACTGCCGCTTGGCGTCTAGCAACCAGTGACGTCAGGCACACACAGGGAATGCCCCAGCATTCACAGCCGAGGAGGGTTTAAATTCCTCCTCCTCCGCGCCAAGAACGTGACGTTGCTCCACCCACCTCCTCCTCGCTGCAGCCTGCAGGTAAGTGGCCTCTGTCAATCTGTAATGATGTAAGTGTAATTATAATGTCCTCCTCGGTCCTCCTCTGGCCGCAACTGTCTGCAAGAGTCTTCTTCCTGTCTGTGACTGTCCCTGATAAAAATCACTGCCCTGGGTGTCTTCTTCCTCCTCGCCAGCCCACTAGCCCAGGTCCCGACTGACCGAGGGGATCTGAGAGAGAGAGAGAGAGAGGACACACCAGTCTGTCTGGGCACTACCATCGGGGGAGGGGGGGGGGGTGCTGTGTGTGGAGATCTGATCATCTGCCTAATGGATTCTTCCAGCCTCACTTGATTCTGGGCAGTCTGGGCACCATATAATATCAGCAGTACATAAAATAAAATTACTTATGCAGCCTGAATACCTCTGTTCACTAACCCCCCAGAAAATATACACTTGACTCTGCACACTACATACCTCCTAAATGGCAGTATTTCTGGTAAGGCAATTCTCCTGTTTTTTATATCTGCAACATGGCTTATCACAGTGCACTGTGCTATTTTAATGAAACCCACTTCAGTTGTTGGCCCTTCGTTGCTCCTGTATACATGCTGTACCACTTGCCAACTGCCTACAGTATATTTACATACGTATACATAAGTATATGTCGCTCGCCTGAATGCCGATAGGTGGCGCGGTCCCGCTCCCGATCGTCATTGGGGAAGCCGATGGGGTTTCAGACGGCTCCGATTGCCGCCTGACACCATCGATCGTTCCCCACTGAGAGAGAAGAACGGTCGGATGTTGTAAACACAGCCAACCGTTCTTCTCCCTGGAATGATCACAGAGCTCCTGTGATCCTTCTCATTAGGATCACAGGTCTCTATGGTCATTCCACAAGTTCAACCCCCATACAGTTAGAATCACTCCCCTAGGGTCACATTTACTCCCTTGATCAACAATAAAGTTAACCCCTTCCCTGCCAGTGTCATTATTACAGTAACAGTGCATATTTTTAGCACTGATTACTGTAGTAATGTCACTGGTTTCCCCAAAAGTGTCAAAAATGTCAGTCAAGGGTCCGATCTGTCCGCCGCAATGTCGCAGTCCTGCAAAAAAAATCGCAGATCGCCGCCATTACTAGTAAAAAAAAAAATGACAAATCTTTGCCGTAGTTAGTAAATGCAATAACTTTTGCGCAAACCAATCAAAATACACTTTTTGTGTTTTTTTTTTTACCACAAATATGTAGCAGAAAACAAATTGGCCTAAAATGTTAAAAAATTTTGATTTATAAATTTTTTTGGGGAATGTTATATAGCAGAATGTGAAAAATATTGTTTTTTTTTTTTCAAAATTGCCGCTCTTTTTTTCAAAAATAAAAAATCGCAGAGGTGATCAAATACCACCAAAAGAAAGCTCTATTTGTGGGAAAGAAAAGGACATCAATTTAATTTGGGTACAGCGTCGCACGACCGTGCAAATTGTGTTTTTACATTTTAAAGTTGGGGGGGGGGGTGCCAGATATCAGATCCGCCCCGGTTGCCAAGTGATCTAGGTACGCCCCTGGTATCATGTGAGGTTGGGGGGATACCACTAGGAGATTGGGTGGGGTAATTGTATCTGAAGGGAGAATCTAGCAGGCGGCAGGGAGTAAGTATTGTTCTAGGAGGGGAAATTTGGGGGGGGGATAATAAGAGTGGTGATTTAGGGGAATTTCTGTTGGGAGGAGGGATGGGGGGAAGAGGATTTGTGCAAGGAGAAGGTATTTGGGGGAAATTTGTGCTGGGAGGTGGGGGGATTTGAAGCAGGAGGAGAAGATGTGTACTAGGAGGGAAAATCTTAGAGGTAGAGGACTTGTGCTAGAAGGGGTGAATTTTTTTTTTTTGGGGGGGGGGGTTTGGGGATTGGGGGGGGCAGATTTGTGCTGATAGGGGGAATTTCAGTGGGGGGGTTCTATTGGGAGGAAGGAACTTATGCTTAGGGGGTAAGCATGCAGATTAGTGCTGAGTGTTTTTGTGGGGGGACTTTTGCTGACACGAAGGGCCTAATTCACTATAACACTACCCTGGCGTATGGACATACTTTCATATTTACTGCAAACTTGACGTAAATACACTCCTAAGCGAGGGAGTGAAAAAGTAGTCATGCTAAAAGTTCTTCTAATGACATGGAAATAATGTTTTAAGCATGATAGCATAGCTGAAATGATTCTGAAAGATGTGGTATAATATTTGGACATGATCTGCTTTGATACTTTTTCAAAAAGTGAATTGTTGAATTCCTAAAGACAATTGTCCTTGCTGGCTTTTTATTTTGCTTATTATTTTTTTTTTATTTTAAACAATGCAAGTAATGTGTAATGTTTTCATGTTTTTTTGCAACAGATATTATTCTCTCTTGATCTATCTCCCTATATTTTGTAGAGATACGACCCAGGGTCACTGCGTGTGTTAGCAATCTATATCTGGTTTTGATTAAAGCTGGATACACACTATCCAACTTTTGTTGTTAGATTTCCTTCAGATTTACCTTTTCTATGTAGTGCAAGGGCCTGCCAGATTGCATACAAATTCAAAGTGTTTAGGTTTGACCTCATATTATATGGTTTTGGTAAGTCTAAAGGAAAAAGTCTTCAGAAAATCTTATAGTGTGTATGGCACATAAGACAGGCCTGCTGATTGCACACCTGTGGGCTGGGTTCATATTATTTCCAGGGTTAGCACTCAGAGCTCCCAGTTGGAGACAGCTCCACCCCGGCAGACAGGAAGTCTGGCTTGGGAGTCAGTGCAGAACGAGGCTGCTATCCGTGTGCACCCTGTTGGGTGAGTGAAGTCTGTGGGAGACCGACAAACATTTTTTCAGTAGAATTATTCATAAAATTTCCCTTCAACTAAAACAAAAAATATAAACCTGCGGAAAATTTTTCACATTATTTTATTGTTTTCAGGCTGGGAGTGTTCAGTGGGGAGTTGTTTAATTTTATTTTTTTCTAACAACTTGCAAAATAGGGTTTCTTTATGTAAAAAATATATATATTTATTATGTGGTGATGTTTTATAATTCTTGTAGCTAGCTAGACATTGTAATTACAGTAATACCTTGAACACAAATACACTTAGACAAGTATACTCAGATAACACCCCACTTCAATATGTGGTGTTGGGGGGCCACTGGTTTATCACACCAGTTGTACAAAATATTGGCCAGTGAGTTTGGCACTGTGTGTAGCAGAGTTAAAGCAGCAAAAGAGGCAATAATGTTGCAGGACACAAATACACTTAGACAAGTATACTCAGATAACACCCACTTCAATATGTGGTATTGGGGGGCCACTGGTTTATCACACCAGTTGTACAAAAAAATGGCCAGTAAGTTTGGCACTGTGTGTAGCAGAGTTAACACAGCAAAAGAGGCAATGTTGTTGCAGGACACAAGTACACTTAGACAAGTATACTAAGATAACACCCCACTTCAATATGTTGTATTGGGGGGCCACTGGTTTATCACACCAGTTGTACAAAGAAATTGGCCAGTAAGTTTGGCACTGTGTGTAGCAGAGTTAACACAGCAAAAGAGGCAATAATGTTGCAGGACACAAATACACTTAGACAAGTATACTCAGATAACACCCCACTTCAATATGTGGTATTGGGGGGCCACTAGTTTATCACACCAATTGTACAAAAAAATGGCCAGTGAATTTTGCACTGTATGTAGCAGAGTTAACGCAGCAAAGGAGGCAATATTGTTGCAGGACACAAGTACACTTAGACAAGTATACAAAGATAACACCCCACTTCAATATGTTATATTGGGGGGCCACTGGTTTATCACCCCAGTTGTACAAAGAAATTGGCCAGTAAGTTTGGCACTGTGTGTAGCAGATTTAACACAGCAAAAGAGGCAATCTTGTTGCAGGACACAAATACACTTTGTTGTGGAAATTTTGATTTTAGTTTAAATAGTCATAATGTCTCCCAGTGTCGGTTTTACCGATAATGGATATTTACAGTGATTATCGCTTTAACTGTCATTGCAGGAGAGACTTGCTGGTGAAAATCTTCCATTGGATGAGATGGCACAATACTTGTAGCAAAGAGAGTCCGTCGCACAGATCTATGTCTGCAGGTCAGGGCCCTGTGCTGCTGAGATATGTCTGTGATACGGAAATTCTTATTTTACCAAGATTAACCACTTCCTTACCGAGTAATGTAAAATGACGTCGGCAAAGTGGTTGTCTAGATCCGGGCCGCCGTCATATGACGTCGGCCCGTTCTAGCTGCTACTGCGCGCCCCCGGCGGCTCGCAGCGGCGCGATCAGGGATGAGGCTCGTCCCTCGGACATAGCCCATCACTGATCAAGGTAAACAGCCAATAGAAATTATCTATTGTACTGGTAGGTATTTAGTAAGAGGCATGGTGAGTTTTTTGAAGTTGTAATTTTTTCCCACAATTCTTGGGAAAATGAAGAAAAAATTTTTTTTTTCTTTTTTTTCCCACAAAGTTGTCAATTTATAAGCTATTTCTAACACATAGCATGTACACAGCAAAAATTACACCCAAAAATACATTCTGCTACTCCTTCCGAGTATGGCGATACCACATGTGTGAGACCTTTACACAGCCTGGCCACAAAAAGAGACTCCACGTCCAAGAAGCACATTCAGGCGTTCTAGGAGCATAAATACACATAAAACTTTCTTACTACCTATCACAATTTTCAAGGCCCTAGAGCACCAATACATTGGAAAAGTTCACAAAATGACCCCATTTTGGAAAGCAAACACTCCAACGTATATTCTATGAGGCATTATGGGTCGTTTGAACATATTTTTTTCCACAGGTTTTTGGAAAATGTGGGAAAAAAATGAAAACTTTTTTTTTTTACACAAAGTTGTCAATTTATAGGATATTCCTAACACATAGCATGTACACAGCAAAAATGACACCCCAAAATACATTCTGCCACTCCTCCTGAGTATGGCAATACCACATGTGTGAGACTTTTTCACAGCCTAGCCATATAGAGGGGCCGAACATCCAAGGAGCATCATCATGCATCCTAGCCACTTGCCTAGGCCTATTTTTGACATTTGGTGTTTACAAGCTAAAATCAGTTGTTTTGCTAGAAAACTGCTTAGAACCCCAAAACATTATATATTTTTTTTTAGCAGAGACCCTAGAGAATAAAATGGAGATTATTGCAATATTTTTTATCACACCGTATTTGCGTAGCGGTCTTCCAAACGCAATTTTTTTGGAAAAAAATCACTTTTTTTAATTAAAAAATAAGAAACCAGTAAAGTTAGCCCAATTTTTTTCCATAATGTGAAAGATAATGTTACGCCGAGTAAATAGATACCCAACATGTCATGTTTCAAAATTGCGCACGCTCACGGAATGGTGACAAACTTTGGTACTTAAAAATCCCCATAGGCGAGACTGAAGCCAAGGTTTGTATAGGGAGGACTTTCATTGTACTTTCGGGGTTGTTTGGCTGCACGGGTTAGGTCAAAACGAACGTGTGTACTTTGAGCCGTCTACGTGAAACGAATGATTGCGACACGCTTGTTTCAGCCTTCAACGTGTGAGGAGTAGATACCGAAACCCGCCCCACATTTGGCCGTGTATAATAATCGGAGCTGGGGAGCGAGTGGGGGTTGATGAGCTGTATAGCCGTACGAAGCCACCGGGTTGAGGTCTTCTAGCTGACCGGCGTAGGGCCGTGTAAATTAACCGGAGTCCGGAAGCAGGCCAACACTGTCAAAGTTGGCACCTAGCAGTGTTGCTCCTAAACCAGGTGCAAGGAAGCGATTCGAATCGGCATGGTTAATGGTTTATCCATGCAATGGGGGGTAACGCAGGTCCCCCAGGCTAGCCAAACAACTTTCGCGGTACATGAAGTCTGAGTTTGGGGCTCGGGCCATGAGACCCCTCAGGAAGGGGAATAACCAAGGGAAACAGTTGGTAGATCCCTTTTGGAAGGTGTTTTTGATGTCTGGAGATGGGAGGAGTTCATTATTGAATTCAGAACTAGGCTCCAGGCAACAGAGATGCTAAGTGTAGCGCAATTGTGGCTTCAGAAATCTATTATGGTCAATCAGCAAGGTGTGCATGAGGCGGGTTCAGTCCGGAAGAACCGCATTATGTACGCTTGGCCCGATGAGATAGCCGAGTCCAGCGATCTGGTGAGAGAAGTGGAGGAAGCTCTTCCTGGGCTAACTTTAATAAGACGAGCCAGATCCGCTGACACTGAACCTGTCTCTGCACTTTAATCTCCGTTTTCTTCAGTTCACAGTGCAGACTTTGATACTGGTAACGCCCTCCCACCTCACAGTGTCTCTTATCTCTCAACAGCCTATCGTAACAGCTGAACCCTCTCCTTCTAACACTGTGGCAAACTAGAAGTTCTTTTAACAGGTCTGCTATGGATGTGGAAAGTCAGGGTACATCAGGCATAATTGTCCTACCAACCCGGCTGGTCCGTGGGGTAAGTGGCAATTTATTCCAGAAGATCCGGAAAATTCAAAGGTAGGTATGGTCAGAAACGACTATGACTTATCATAGGGCATTGATAAACCGGTGTCAGCTCACATCCTAGAGGAATTAAAATATCCCCTCCCTTGCCTCGCTGACACCGATGCAGCCAACACGGTTTTAAGGTATCAAAAACCTAGAGGCAAGGTTCCCCTTCCAGGGAAGACAACTCCCACTGTAGGTCTCTCAGGCCAGACAGTGTCAGTGACTGAACCTCTCTGTTGCAGGCTAGGCCAGCTTTGCAAGGAGAAGCTTGTTTTTTTTTTTAGGTCATTACATTTCTCTAGGTACCCAACATCTAACCACTCAGAGAATACAGACATTGAAGGACCCCCAAAGTCCTCGTAACCTTAAACGATGCACTATTTTGGAACCCTGCGTCTCTTCTTCCTGTTAAGGATGAAGAGAAGGGGGGAGTAGGCCGTGCAGAAAAATGGTAATTTTCAAAACTTTCTCTTTCTCTCTTTCTCTTTCTCTCTTTTTCTCTCACTTTCTCTCTCTTTCTCTTTTTTTCTCTCTTTTTTTTCTCTCTTTTTTCTCTCTTTTTTCTCTCTCTTTCTCTCTCTTTCTCTCTCTTTCTCTCTCTTTCTCTCTCTCTCTCTCTCTCTCTCTCTCTCTCTCTCTCTCTCTCTCTCTCTCTCTCTCTCTCTCTCTCTCTCTCTCTCTCTCTCTTTCTCTCTCTTTCTCTCTCTCTCTCTCTCTCTCTCTCTCTCTTTCTCTTTCTCTTTCTCTTTCTCTCTCTCTTTCTCTTTCTCTTTCTCTTTCTCTCTCTCTCTCTCTCTCTCTCTCTTTCTCTTTCTCTCTCTCTCTTTCTCTCTCTCTCTCTCTCTCTTTCTCTCTCTTTCTCTTTTTTTCTTTCTCTCTTTCTCTTTTTTTTTTCTCTCTCTTTCTCTTTTTTTCTCTCTCTTTTTTTCTTTTTTTCTCTCTCTTTTTTTCTTTTTTTCTCTCTCTTTTTTTCTTTTTTTCTCTCTCATGATTGTCTTTCTTTGATGGAGTGGCAATCAGCGGCTGTCAGTCCAGTGAATGAGACCCCCATTCCAGTTGCTAACCTTTTTGTCGATGGTTCCAGGTACTACACCCCAGATGGTAAGACATAGAGATCAGGGGATCAATTTCTATACAGATTCGAGATACGCTTTTTGGACTAGCACATGATTGTGGTCCTGTCTGGAAGGCAAGAGGGTTCTTGACTAGTTTGGGGAGGTCGGTGAAACGTGCGGGGTTAATAGAGCTGTTCATTGCCTTTTGCTTGCCACACGTGATAACCATTCTGAAGGGAAAGGCTCATACTACTGAGACGACTATGGAAGCCAATGGAAATGCCTTGGCAGATAGAGCTGCTAAGGAAGGTGCTCTGAGCCCTGTGACAGAGGCCCTGATGCTAGCCATCCCCTCTGAAGAAGCTGCAGTCCCAAGCGGAAGTGCAGGAAAAGAGAAGATGGATGGTTTTGGGGACTACACAGGGTCCAGATGACATCTGGGGTCTTGATGGTAAATGGTGTTTACCCAGATCCCTTTTTCCAATGATGGCCCACTCGACTCATTACCTTGGGCACCAGTCAAAGATGGTTATGTGTGCATAGGTGGAGGAGCATTGGATTGGCCCTGGCTTTACTACCGCAGCCGAGAAGGCACCCACCCAAACCGGAATATCCCTTTTAGCGCATTCATATAGACTATATCACTTTGCCGGGGAACGAGCGTGTCTTGGTCTGTCCGGATATGTTTTCTGGGTGTCCAGAGGCTTGGTCCGTGCACAATGCCATTGCCACTGCCACCACGAAAAAGATCCTGTCTGAGATAGTTTGTCGCAAGGGGGCTGCCTGGAACGATCGAGTCAGATCGCGGATCACACTTCACTGGTAAGATCTTTTTAGAGGTATGTACGGCGCTTCAGGGATTAGCGGTAAGGTTGAACGGCTGAATAGAAAGAGCCACGGCTCGAATGTTTTCTCATTGCTCTTTACCCCAACAGGAATGCCCCATGGGTTATCACCCTACAAAGTTTTGTTTGGGAGTCAACCAGAGCCTGGATTGTGCTTTCCTCAGCAGCTGTCATTTTTACATTCTCAGCTGACGGGGTGGGTGCAGTCCTGGCAACGGGAGCTCCAAAAGGTCCATCATAGGGTTCGGGAGTCTCTCCTGGACCCTGACACGATAACCGGTGTACATTCTGTCCAAGCAGGTGACTGAGTAAACGTCAAGGGACGGGATTGGAGCGGAGGAATTACCAGGTTCAGCTGACAACGCCGACTTCCTTGAGGTTCTGGATCCATGCCAACCACTGCAAAAAGCTGCTCAACTCCATCCAAGAATGATAATGAGGAGTATCGTTTTTTATTTACATATTTAGCAAATGTGTTTTAGCAAGGGTAATGCATTTTCAGCTGGCCAAGACAGCAAACAGGTCTAATGGCTGGGTGTGCTCCAAACCCCCACCTAGCTATTACACCCCAGCAATGGCAGACGTTCGTATCATCATGAAGACAACCAAGAGACACTTGTCCACAGAATTTAATGACACATTCTAGAGCTGCACGATTCTGGCCAAAATGAGAATCACGATTTTTTAGCTTGGAATAAAGATCACGATTCTCTCACGATTCTCTGTGTAACAAAAAAAAATTGGGATAACTTTACTGTTACGTTTTTTTTTTTATTCATTAAAGTCTATTAATTGCGTTTGAAAGACTGCTGCGCAAATACAGTGTGACATAAAATATTACAACAATCGCCATTTTATTCTGTAGGGTCTCTGCTAAAAAAAATATTTAAAATGTTTGGGGGTTCTAAGTACTTTTCTAGCAAAAAAAAATGATTTTAACTTGCAAGCAACAAATGTCAGCAAAAGATCCAGTCTTTAAGAGGTTAAACTTCCTTTCTCCCTGGCAGAGGGAAGGAAAAGATACAATGTAATCATTTTGTTTATAGTTACTGGGAGACTTTGCTGATAGCCGTTTGCCAGGAGGCTTTTTTTTTTTTCCACAGCTGTTCTCTCTGCTATGCAGCTATGCAAAGAATCAAGCATATTTCAGGGTTAGATCGTCAGGAGGGGTGAATCGAGATCGCGATTTTCATACGATTAATCGTGCAGCTCTAACACATTCCTAGAGGGTAACATCAGTTATAGTTTTAATGGTAGCTCTGGCTCCTGTTCTTTGCTGGCCAATCCAATTTGGGTATCGGGACAATCAGGTAGTCCACGGCTGGGCTTTAATTTTAGTTTTGGCACTGGAACTAGATTTGTAGGATCTACAACCTGTGGGACAGGTATAGCAGTCATCTCACCAATGAAACCCCGGGTGTTTTTAGTGTAGGAGAAAATGGTACTAGATTTTCTGTTAGCTTCCAAGGGGGGTTTCTGTAGGGGAAGACTGCTGTTCCGGTATAGCAAACACCAGTGATAAGGTCCAAGCCCATATGGATAAGGTAACTTCATTGCAAGGCAGAGCCAGAGCTATAGCTAACGAGGGTTGGAATCCTTTTAATGCTTTGGGAGGTTCCGGGGATTTTTTTGTTCTCCATTGGATCTTGGTTGAAGGAAATAGAAGTATATATACTTATGTTGTTCTTATTTCTATTCCTCCTATATGGTCCTGTTTTCTGGTCAACCGAGTCACCAAAGATCGAGCAGATGACCTCGTCCTGATTGCTGAGACGAGACGCCCCAAGATTCCGCCCCTGCATCCGACGCCAAGGACTCCAGCCCGACCGCTGGTCAACTCATCCCATCATCTCATGCCCTCCCTCTGAAGTCATCTCCCGAAGAACAGAACCCAAGTGTCGTTTCCTTTCGATGGATTGTTTTTACCCGTTATCTTTTTCTTTTTATAAACTTTTTGAAATGGATTGTTTTTATCGTGAGAAGAACTGTTCGGTTTTTTTGGAAGAAGAAGAAGAAGATTCATCAAGGGACACATGGGAGCATATGACAAAGAGGAGGGGCTGTTGTGGAAATTTTGATTTTAGTTTAAATAGTCATAATGTCTCCCAGTGTCGGTTTTACCGATAATCGATATTTACAGTGATTATCGCTTTAACTGTCATTGCAGGAGAGACTTACTGGTGAAAATCTTCCTTTGGATGAGATGGCACAATACTTGTAGCAAAGAGAGTCCGTCGCACAGATCTATGTCTGCAGGTCAGGGCCCTGTGCTGCTGAGATATGTCTGTGATACGGAAATTCTTATTTTACCAAGATTAATAGACTGCTCCTTATAGTCGCATTTGATCGGTGTGACTGGGGGGGGGGGGGGGGCTGCTGCTATTATCTTATGCAGATAAAACCTCATCAACTGGAACAAATAGAATGGTCACTATCAAAATTGGTTTATATATATGAATCATGTTTGATGGAAACCCACCAACAGGTAATGGAATACATGTTTATGGATTGACATGAATGAACAATGAAAAGCCATGTGCTTTCTGGCAGTTTAGTCTTTTGTTCACTCTTGTCCATCTATGGGCGTGTACCCCACAGCTTCTATTGTGTTTTTTGAATGTATACGTGTTTGTGATTGGTGGCCATGAAGCCACTCCCTGTAACTCACTTACTTGCTGTAAATAAACAAGCCCTGCTCAGAACAGATGAGAACACAGAGGACAGAGGACACACACACACACACACACACTGACACACACACACACACACACACACACACACTGACACACACACACAGACACACAGACACAGCAGCTAACACATCATTCATCCATGAAAAGACACAAACTCTCGCACACAAACACTAGCTCTTACTACACAAATGCACACACATACATATCCAATGGAGAGATACCTGGCAGATGGCATCGAAATGACCCAGCGCGTTTGTTCCTTTCTTTATCGCCGAATGCTTGGTAAATCGTTATGCAAAAGAGCGGGCCATTTGTACTTTTCAGTACAAGCCTATTTATTTTCCACGACAACTTAGACAAGTATACTAAGATAACACCCCACTTCAATATGTTGTATTGGGGGCCCACTGGTTTATCACACCAGTTGTACAAAAAATTGGCCAGTGAGTTTGGCACTGTGTGTAGCAGAGTTAACGCAGCAAAAGAGGTAATAATGTTGCAGGACACACATACACTTAGACAAGTATACTCAGATAACTCCCCACTTCAATATGTGGTATTGGGGGGCCACTGGTTTATCACACCAGTTGTACAAAAAATTGGCCAGTGAGTTTGGTACTTTGTTTAGCAGAGTTAATGCAGCAAAAGAGGCAATAATGTTGCAGAACACAAATACACTTAGACAAGTATACTCAGATAACACCCCACTTCAATATGTGGTATTGAGGGGGCCACTGGTCTATCACACCAGTTGTACAAAAAAGTGGCCAGTAAGTTTGGCACTGTGTGTAGCAGAGTTATTGCAGCAAAAGAGGCAATATTGTTGCAGGACACAAATACACTTATAAAAGTACAGAGGCGGCTCTAGGCTTTGTGAGGCCTTAGGCAGAATTTAGACATGAGGCCCTACTCACCCCCTTTGCAGAGGTTAGCCCCGGTTCACACTTATGCGATGCGGGAAGGCTGCGAATTCGCAGCCTGTTCTCGCATCGCAAACGCACCCCTGGCAGTTCACACTGCCATATGCGATATGCTGGGGGTGTCAATGTAATCTTAACGACACCCCCAGTTTGATCGCATATCGCAGTGCGATCTTGCAGTTCGCACAGGATCGGATCGCACAAGTGTGAACCACTGTGTGATCCGATCCTGATGTGGCTGAAAAAAAGGGTCCTGTGCGTCTTTGCTGCGGGTGCAGTGCGAATTCAGCCATACAAAGTGTATGGCTAAACTCGCACCGCACAGCCGATCGCATGTAATGAAGGAGCAGTGCGCCGCATCAGTGTGAACCGTCACTTAAAGAGGTTGTAAACTCGTTTTAACTTTTTTTTTTTTCACAACCTGAAAGACAAACACATAATGAGCTAGTATGCACCGCATACTAGCTCATTATGAAATACTTACCTTACAACGAGCCCCCGCCGTGCCGCTCACTTACCTGTATGACGGGAGACATGTTCAGTCGCCCGTCTTCCGGGATCGCGGCATCCGGCTATCTGATTGGCCGGAGCCGCGGTGACGTCACTCCCGCGCACGCGCGTGGGAGCCGACGGTCACGGCACGGGACTCTGAAGGAACGGCACCAGTGGCCGTTCCTTCAGAGCGCATGCGCCAGTGACGTCACTGGCTGCATGTAAGGTAAATATCTCCTAAACGGTACATGTTTAGGAGATATTTACAGTACCTATAGGTAAGACTTATCATAGGAACACCTATAGGTACAAGTGTCAGAGGAAAGTTTACTTCCTCTTTAAGGAAGAACCCAGAGGCTGATTACTGCTGCTTGTGTGGGTGGGATGTGTACTGTGGCAATCACATGGGATGAATAAGAGAGGGATGGGACTGGGAACCATGGGGTTGGGGAGAAGGAGGAGGGAGTAAAAAGGGGGGAATGGGAAGATGATGAGGAATGGGTAGAGGAAAACTGGAGTGAAACTGGGGGATCCTGGTCTGTATAGCAATAAAAAAGAAGGATTTGTACTCGCATGAGGGGGGCGGACAGGGGGACAGACAGGGGGACGGACGGACAGACAGACAGGGGGACAGACAGGGGGACAGACGGGGGGACAGACGGGGGGACAGACAGGGGGACAGACAGACGGGGGGACAGACGGACAGACAGACGGGGGGACAGACGGACAGGGAGGACGGACGGAAGGACAGGGGGACGGCCAGTGGGACAGAGAGGGAGACAGGGGGCAGACGGGGGGACAGACGGACAAGGGGACAGACAGGCGGCCAGGGGGACAGACAGGGGGACAGACGGACAGATAAGAGGGACAGATGGACAGATAGGGGGACAGACCGACAGATGGGGGGACAGATGGACAAATAGGGGGACAGGCGGACAGATAGGGGGACAGATAGGGGGACAGGCGGACAGATAGGGGGAAAGACGGACAGATAGGGGGACAGGGGGGACAGACGGACAGACAGGGGGGACAGACAGGGGGGACAGACAGACAGGGGGGACGGCCAGTGGGACGGCCAGTGGGACAGACAGACAGCCAGGGGGACATAGAGGGAGACAGGGGGGCAGACGGGGGGACAGACGGACAAGGGGACAGACAGGCGGCCAGGGGGACAGACGGACAGATAAGAGGGACAGACTGACAGGGAGACAGACCGACAGATGGGGGGACAGACCGACAGATGGGGGGACAGATAGGGGGACAGGCGGACAAATAGGGGGACAGGCGGACAGATTTGGGGACAGACGGACAGATAGGGGGACAGACGGACAGATAGGGAGACAGATGGACAGATAGGGGAACAGACTGACAAATATGGGTACAGATGGACAGATAGGGAGACAGATGGACAGATAGGGGAACAGACTGACAAATATGGGTACAGACGGACAGATAGGGAGACAGACGGACAGATAGGGGGACAGATGGACAGATAGGGGGACAGATGGACAGATAGGGGACAGACGGACAGATAGGGGGACAGACGGACAGATAGGGGGACAGATAGACAGATGGACAGATAGGGGGACAGACGGACAGATAGGGGGACAGATGGACAGATAGGGGGACAGATAGGGAGACAGACGGACAGATAGGGGGACACATAGACAGATGGACAGATAGGGGACAGATGGACAGATAGGGGAACAGATGGACAGATAGGGGGACAGATGGACAGACGGACAGATAGGGGGACAGATAGGGCGACAGACTGACAAATATGGATACAGATGGACAGATAGGGGGACAGATGGACAGATAGGGAGACAGATGGACAGATAGGGGGACAGATAGACAGATGGACAGATAGGGGACAGACGGACAGATAGCGGGACAGATGGACAGATAGGGGGACAGATGGACAGATAAGGGGACAGATGGACAGATAGGGGGACAGATAGGGGGACAGATAGACAGACGGACAGATAGGGGGACAGACGGACAGATAGGGGGACAGATGGACAGATAGGGGGACAGATGGACAGATAGGGGGACAGACGGACAGATAGGGGGACAGACTGACAAATATGGGTACAGATGGACAGATAGGGGGACAGACGGACAGACGGGCAGATAGGGGGACAGACGGGCAGATAGGGGGACAGACGGACAGATAGGGGGACAGATGGACAGATAGGGGACAGATAGGGGGACAGACGGACAGTTAGGGAGACAGACTGACAAATATAGGGGTACAGATGGATAGATAGGGGAACAAACGGAAAAGAGAAAGAAAGGATGGGAGGGAGAAAGAAAGGAATGGAAAGAGATGGAGGAAGTGTGCCCCTTAGATCAGAGTACTCACTGCAAGGGATGGATGGATGGATGGATCAGGTGCCAGCTTTCCTCTTCTTCTTCCTGGTTTTCAATCTTCCCGCCCACACATCATCTTCTGAGGAGAAAACTGTCGAGGAGTGTGGGCGGGGCAAGCACAGGTGGAGAGGTCGGGAGGAGGAGCAGAAACAGGCAGCAGATCTCTCTCCTCCCCCGTCTGTGGTCTGTGAGGGAGGGGGATGTGTCACCACCGCGACTTCAGTATTTGGCTGTGATCCGGAGATGTCAGTGAGCTCCCATTTATGAGCTACTCCTGATCACAGCCCGGATTCTCCTGCTTACAGATCGGCCGGGACTCGGAGTCAGGATTGTGGTGATGGCAGGGAGATCCCTGCTGCTGCCAGCCTCAGAGGCAACTCTTTAACTCGGCAAATTAGGCGGCCGCGAGGCCCCTGTGAGTGCGAGGCCTGAGGCAACCGCCTAATTTGCCTAATTAGAGAGCCGCCTCTGTAAAAGTATACTCGTATAATAACCCACTTCAATATGTGGTATTGGGGGGCCACTGGTCTATCACACCAGTTGTACAAAAAATTGGCCAGTGAGTTTGGCACTGTGTGTAGCAGAGTTAACGCAGCAAAAGAGGTAATAATGTTGCAGGACACACATACACTTAGACAAGTATACTCAGATAACTCCCCACTTCAATATGTGGTATTGGGGGGCCACTGGTTTATCACACCAGTTGTACAAAAAATTGGCCAGTGAGTTTGGTACTTTGTTTAGCAGAGTTAATGCAGCAAAAGAGGCAATAATGTTGCAGAACACAAATACACTTAGACAAGTATACTCAGATAACACCCCACTTCAATATGTGGTATTGAGGGGGCCACTGGTCTATCACACCAGTTGTACAAAAAAGTGGCCAGTAAGTTTGGCACTGTGTGTAGCAGAGTTATTGCAGCAAAAGAGGCAATATTGTTGCAGGACACAAATACACTTATAAAAGTACAGAGGCGGCTCTAGGCTTTGTGAGGCCTTAGGCAGAATTTAGACATGAGGCCCTACTCACCCCCTTTGCAGAGGTTAGCCCCGGTTCACACTTATGCGATGCGGGAAGGCTGCGAATTCGCAGCCTGTTCTCGCATCGCAAACGCACCCCTGGCAGTTCACACTGCCATATGCGATATGCTGGGGGTGTCAATGTAATCTTAACGACACCCCCAGTTTGATCGCATATCGCAGTGCGATCTTGCAGTTCGCACAGGATCGGATCGCACAAGTGTGAACCACTGTGTGATCCGATCCTGATGTGGCTGAAAAAAAGGGTCCTGTGCGTCTTTGCTGCGGGTGCAGTGCGAATTCAGCCATACAAAGTGTATGGCTAAACTCGCACCGCACAGCCGATCGCATGTAATGAAGGAGCAGTGCGCCGCATCAGTGTGAACCGTCACTTAAAGAGGTTGTAAACTCGTTTTAACTTTTTTTTTTTTCACAACCTGAAAGACAAACACATAATGAGCTAGTATGCACCGCATACTAGCTCATTATGAAATACTTACCTTACAACGAGCCCCCGCCGTGCCGCTCACTTACCTGTATGACGGGAGACATGTTCAGTCGCCCGTCTTCCGGGATCGCGGCATCCGGCTATCTGATTGGCCGGAGCCGCGGTGACGTCACTCCCGCGCACGCGCGTGGGAGCCGACGGTCACGGCACGGGACTCTGAAGGAACGGCACCAGTGGCCGTTCCTTCAGAGCGCATGCGCCAGTGACGTCACTGGCTGCATGTAAGGTAAATATCTCCTAAACGGTACATGTTTAGGAGATATTTACAGTACCTATAGGTAAGACTTATCATAGGAACACCTATAGGTACAAGTGTCAGAGGAAAGTTTACTTCCTCTTTAAGGAAGAACCCAGAGGCTGATTACTGCTGCTTGTGTGGGTGGGATGTGTACTGTGGCAATCACATGGGATGAATAAGAGAGGGATGGGACTGGGAACCATGGGGTTGGGGAGAAGGAGGAGGGAGTAAAAAGGGGGGAATGGGAAGATGATGAGGAATGGGTAGAGGAAAACTGGAGTGAAACTGGGGGATCCTGGTCTGTATAGCAATAAAAAAGAAGGATTTGTACTCGCATGAGGGGGGCGGACAGGGGGACAGACAGGGGGACGGACGGACAGACAGACAGGGGGACAGACGGACAGACAGACAGGGGGACGGGGGACAGACAGGGGGACAGACGGGGAGACAGACGGGGGGACAGACAGGGGGACAGACAGACGGGGGGACAGACGGACAGACAGACGGGGGGACAGACGGACAGGGAGGACGGACGGACGGACAGGGGGACGGCCAGTGGGACAGAGAGGGAGACAGGGGGCAGACGGGGGGACAGACGGACAAGGGGACAGACAGGCGGCCAGGGGGACAGACAGGGGGACAGACGGACAGATAAGAGGGACAGATGGACAGATAGGGGGACAGACCGACAGATGGGGGGACAGATGGACAAATAGGGGGACAGGCGGACAGATAGGGGGACAGATAGGGGGAAAGACGGACAGATAGGGGGACAGGGGGGACAGACGGACAGACAGGGGGGACAGACAGGGGGGACGGACGGACAGGGGGACGGCCAGTGGGACGGCCAGTGGGACAGACAGACAGCCAGGGGGACATAGAGGGAGACAGGGGGGCAGACGGGGGGACAGACGGACAAGGGGACAGACAGGCGGCCAGGGGGACAGACGGACAGATAAGAGGGACAGACTGACAGGGAGACAGACCGACAGATGGGGGGACAGACCGACAGATGGGGGGACAGATAGGGGGACAGGCGGACAAATAGGGGGACAGGCGGACAGATTTGGGGACAGACGGACAGATAGGGGGACAGACGGACAGATAGGGAGACAGATGGACAGATAGGGGAACAGACTGACAAATATGGGTACAGATGGACAGATAGGGAGACAGATGGACAGATAGGGGAACAGACTGACAAATATGGGTACAGACGGACAGATAGGGGGACAGATAGGGGGACAGATGGACAGATAGGGGGACAGATGGACAGATAGGGGACAGACGGACAGATAGGGGGACAGACGGACAGATAGGGGGACAGATAGACAGATGGACAGATAGGGGGACAGACGGACAGATAGGGGGACAGATGGACAGATAGGGGGACAGATAGGGAGACAGACGGACAGATAGGGGGACACATAGACAGATGGACAGATAGGGGACAGATGGACAGATAGGGGAACAGATGGACAGATAGGGGGACAGATGGACAGACGGACAGATAGGGGGACAGATAGGGCGACAGACTGACAAATATGGATACAGATGGACAGATAGGGGGACAGATGGACAGATAGGGAGACAGATGGACAGATAGGGGGACAGATGGACAGATGGACAGATAGGGGACAGACGGACAGATAGCGGGACAGATGGACAGATAGGGGGACAGATGGACAGATAAGGGGACAGATGGACAGATAGGGGGACAGATAGGGGGACAGATAGACAGACGGACAGATAGGGGGACAGACGGACAGATAGGGGGACAGATGGACAGATAGGGGGACAGACGGACAGATAGGGGGACAGACTGACAAATATGGGTACAGATGGACAGATAGGGGGACAGACGGACAGACGGGCAGATAGGGGGACAGACGGGCAGATAGGGGGACAGACGGACAGATAGGGGGACAGGGGGACAGATAGGGGGACAGACGGACAGTTAGGGAGACAGACTGACAAATATAGGGGTACAGATGGATAGATAGGGGAACAAACGGAAAAGAGAAAGAAAGGATGGGAGGGAGAAAGAAAGGAATGGAAAGAGATGGAGGAAGTGTGCCCCTTAGATCAGAGTACTCACTGCAAGGGATGGATGGATGGATGGATCAGGTGCCAGCTTTCCTCTTCTTCTTCCTGGTTTTCAATCTTCCCGCCCACACATCATCTTCTGAGGAGAAAACTGTCGAGGAGTGTGGGCGGGGCAAGCACAGGTGGAGAGGTCGGGAGGAGGAGCAGAAACAGGCAGCAGATCTCTCTCCTCCCCCGTCTGTGGTCTGTGAGGGAGGGGGATGTGTCACCACCGCGACTTCAGTATTTGGCTGTGATCCGGAGATGTCAGTGAGCTCCCATTCATGAGCTACTCCTGATCACAGCCCGGATTCTCCTGCTTACAGATCGGCCGGGACTCGGAGTCAGGATTGTGGTGATGGCAGGGAGATCCCTGCTGCTGCCAGCCTCAGAGGCAACTCTTTAACTCGGCAAATTAGGCGGCCGCGAGGCCCCTGTGAGTGCGAGGCCTGAGGCAACCGCCTAATTTGCCTAATTAGAGAGCCGCCTCTGTAAAAGTATACTCGTATAATAACCCACTTCAATATGTGGTATTGGGGGGCCACTGGTCTATCATACGAGTTATAATACTTTTAACTACTTGCCTACCGTGCACTTTCACCCCCTTCCCATCCAGGCCAATTTTCAGCTTTCAGCGCTCTCACACTTTGAATGACAATTGCGCGGTCATGCTACACTGTACCCATATGAAATTTTTATCATTTTTTTCACACAAATAGAGCTTTCTTTTGGTGGTATTTAATCACCTCTGGGTTTTTTATTTCTTACAAAAAAAAAAAAGACAGAAAATTTTGAAAAAAAAAAGTTTTTCTTATTTTCTGCGAGTAAATTTTGAAAATAAATACATTTTTCTCCTTCACTGATGTGCACTGATGAGGCGGCACTGATGGGCACTGATAGGCTGCACTGATGAGGTGGCACTTATGGGCACTGATGAGGTGGCACTTATGGGCACTGATGAGGTGGCACTGATGAGGAGGTACTAATATGCCGCACTGATGAGCACTGATAGGCGGCACTGATGAGCACTGATAGGTTGCACTGCTGGGCACTGATAGGCGGCACTGACGGGCGGCACTGATGGGCACTGAGAGGCGGCACAGCTGGACACTGATGGGTGGCACTGATGGACACTGACGGGTGGCACTGATGGACACTGACGAGTGGCACTGATGGACACTGATGGGCGCACTGATGAGCAGCACAATCAGTGCCCACAGTGCTGCCAGTCAGTGCTCATCAGTGCCTAGATGAGCAGGCACTGATGGGCACTGACTGGCAGCACTATGGGCACTGATTGTGGGCACTGATGGAGGCACTGATGGAGGGCACTGTGGGCACTGATGGTGGGCACATTTCATTTTATTTACCTTTGTTGTAATTAGGGCACTGGTGATCAGTGCCCTGATTACATTTTTCTTTGTCCCCGAACGGCTGATCGGCTCTGCTCCTTCCTCACACTGCAGTCTCTGTGTGAGGAAGGAGTGCTGGCGATGAGGAAGGAGTGATGGCGATATGTAAACATATGAGATCATCTCTCATTGCATGGCCTGATCACATGGTAAATGGCCGCTGTGATTGCCCATTTACCACGATCTGTGAAGGGACCGGGCCGACACAGATTTTCCCCGATGCGCGCTCACGGGAGCGCGCGGGGAGCCTGTTTCTGGGAGGCCGTTTAAAGACGGCCTCCCGGAAATGTGAGTCCGCGCTGCAGCCGTACTTCGGCTATAGCGTGGATATGAAGAAGTTAAAGTGCTTTTGTCACTGTTTGTAGTATTGCTGCAGAAACGCTCAACACACCAGTCACAATGCTGCACAGTGCAAATCCACTATAATATGCTTTCTATATTAGAAAGTATATTATAAGTAGATTACACCCCTATATAGTGCAAATACCAGTCCTTAAAATGACTTTTGTGGACCTTAACAGAGCGATTTGTGTCACTGACGAATCTGTCCCTGGTGCACACAGCAGACCTCTCCCTACACTGAAAAAAATGAGACAGTACACCTGTACCAAATACTAGACCTTAAAAGGACTTTTGTGGACCTTGACAGAGCGATTTGTGTCACTGACAGTCTGTCCCTGGTCCACACAGCCAACCTCTCCCTAAACTGACAAAAATCAGAATGTGAAATTGCCGCCTGCTCTGGTCTATTTATAAGGTAGGGGGCATGTCCATGTGCTGAAATATTTCAATTGGCTGTCCTGTTCCACCTTATGGCTGTGTCATGGGTCAAAGTTCTCCCCAATGTAAACTAATATGGCCGCCGCAAACAACGCCATATGTTTGCAAATCGGCGGGCTGCGAACAAGCAGAGTTCGCCGCGAACCGACCCTGGGCGAATGGCAAGGCAATCCCTAATCACCTGTGATGTAATTCAGTTTTCTTGCAAACCTGAACTGTTAGTGTACCCAGAGGGCCGGAGTTGAGAAACACTGCTATACAGTATGTAAATTTGCCTTTACATCTACCACTCCTCTCTCCCCTAGACTGACAATGCTTCTGTCCAAAGGTGCCCCCTGTGCTCCTTTATTCGGATTGGTGGCACTTTATTACAGGAAGTGTGTTTCTGGCCAGATCACCAGGTGAAAACAGAGGGGAAAAAAAGCCTAAAAAACAAATGCAACCACCACATTTAATGATTTACATTTTTGTTTTGCGGTTTAATACTGCTTTCCCAGACCAACAGGAACAAAAAGTGTGAGAAGCTCATTGTCAGGGGTTTGCATACACTTTAAATTTCAATGGGCAAACAAATTGAACTGAGTTAATATGTTTATTCAAAGGTTGAACCACCGATGGTAAAGAGCCAGTAAAAGTTCAACCAAGATACAGTACAACCTCTTACAATATTTTGGAAGGAACACAAAATGTTCAAATGCTCTGCAATGTCAAACATTCTCCATTTAAGAAAACATATGTTGGTCGCGCAAAGACAACATCCAATAGTAATGCCATATCGGTGAGTGTTCAAGGGCTGTCAGAAAAGAAAACATAATTTATCAATTAACAATCAAGTCCATTGCTAAAACAATGCATGTTATAGACGAGAGAAAAAAACAAGGTCAATCAGTGTTAAAAAACGTAATTAGGGGTTGATGTAAATAATTCCAAAATATTTATATTATCGAGCCATTTACAATCATTTTTTCATATCAAACAGCCCCACTGGTACTTTCCAGCACACACCACCACCAGATCTCTTGCTACAGGGGTGTCAAACTCAATTTTGTTGAGGGCCGCATCAGCATTATGGTTGCCCTCAAAGGGCTGGTTGTATCTATAAGACTGGATGTCCAGAGTACCCCCCCTGCATTAAATGTTAAGAGCCCCCCCATCATCAGAAGTCAAGAGTCCCCCACCCTCCCTTACATCACAGTGCACCCCCCCTTACCTTGTGCTGCTGCAGGTTTTCTGCCGAAAACTCCAACTTGCCGATATCTCCAACCACGTTATTTCCGTGAGTGTACACCTGGAATAATTGGAGATTTCAACCACTTGGTGTTTTCACACAACACCGGCAGCCTTTATACTTCGGTAGATGCTATAATTAGTGTAGATTGTTAGTCTGCTCGCTAGTTGTTGCCGCCTTTGAGGCAGCAATGTTTCTGGTTACTAGCAGGTGGACTAACAATCTGCACTAATTATAGCATCTACCAGAGTGTAAAGGCTGCCAGTGTTGAGTGAAAACCCCAAGTGGTCGAAATCTCCAATTATTACTGGTGTACACTCACGGGAAACAGAATTGGAGATCTCGGCAAGTTGGTGTTTTCGGCAGAACACCATGAAAAAGCTGGGGGTGGAGCTGGTTAGCAGAAAGTGCAGGGTCTGGAGGAGGACCAGAGGAGGGATGGAGTCAGCTGCCAGAGTCTGCTGAATGCTTACACAAGGGCAGGAAGATGAATGGGTGAGAGAGAGGCACAGGACCTGTAGGAGGAGTTCTGTCCTCCTCTCTGCTGCTGACTGCTAAGATGGAGGGGACAGAGATGAGCCTTTCCAAAGCTGCACAGAGTAGCGCAGAATCTGTAGAAGGAGTTCTGTCCTCCGCTGCTGAGACAAGGTGGGGCAGAGATGAGGGAGGTGCTACTGCTGCAGGAGAGGTATGAGGGCCACATGATATGGCCTGGTGGGCCAGATTTTGCCCACGGGCCTTGTGTTTGGCACATGTGTCTTACAATATGTCCTCGTCAGTTCCAGTGGGACTGTTGCTGAGAAGTGAGCATTTTATTCTGACTTTTTTATTTGGACTTTTGGGTTGCTTTTTGGTTACTTATCCAAATATATCTAGTGAAATAATATTACACTACAGCTAATTCTGGATTGTTTCATCCTAAACTGAAGCAGACTGCAAGTGACCCCAAAACATTTCTCTGAATGGACAAAGCACAGGTTGACTTGGGTTAAATTTAGACCTTTATTTCTACTTTAGCAGCCAATTTAGGATAACACCTACATTATATTTGTCACATGTTCCCATTACCATAGCATATAAATCCATACTCTCCCTGTATTGTGATTGTTAGGAGAGGGCTTAGAGCAATGTTTAACATATAAACCCTGTTTGTACTGTGTTCATATTTCTTCATTATCAGCTGTAAACTAAACTGGAACCACTGTCTGTCCTAACAAAGGGTTAAAAATGTAGAAACTTCCCTCTTGTCATCTGGACCAATTCTGACATTTTTCTCATGCAGGTAAATCAGCTTATTTTTGCTAGAAAACAACTTAGAACCCCTGAACATTATATATTTCTAAAAGCAAAAGCCCTAAAGAATAAAATAGCGGTTGTTTCAATTTTTTTTCCACACAAAATTTGTGCAAATTTTCAGGAAAACAAAGTGCACATAAACACAATATAATGCCCAATTTATGGTAAAATATAAAATATGATGTTACATTGAGTAAATAGATACCTAACATGTCAAAATTTAAAAGTGCTCACACCCGTGGGATGGCAACAAACTATGGTACCTACAAATCCCCATGGGTGAAGCTTTAAAAACCAAGTTTAGGGTTAAACAGGTCTCGTGCTAGAATAATTGCTCTCACTCTGACATTT
The DNA here is from genome assembly GCF_965119305.1 of Pelophylax lessonae. Classification (NCBI taxonomy): domain Eukaryota; kingdom Metazoa; phylum Chordata; class Amphibia; order Anura; family Ranidae; genus Pelophylax; species Pelophylax lessonae. The sequence continues at coordinate 51,251,199 of NC_138772.1, read as the reverse complement.
CCAGCGACACCCCACATGTGTGGTGCAATCACGTTTACATATGCATGCGAGACCTATATATACATTTGCATTTACACATGAATACGGCGGGACAGGGGCACTTTAAATTTTATTACATTTTATGATTTTTCTTTTTAATTCATTTTTTGTTTCTTTGTTGCCATAACAATGGATGAGCAACATCCTTTGTGATAATATGGGCAGTGACGGGTATGCTTTAATATTAGGCTCCAGATCTATCCTCTGCCCTCAAAAATAGGATTTTTATGGCTTGTAAAAAACAAAACAACTGTAAGTAAAGGAAATCTTTTTCGCTTCCAGTTTCATTCATCACAGAGGACGGGCAAGTATGGAAGTAGCTGCCTTTCCTCAGTGTTCAGCCAGACCAATGGGTCACGGCAGTCCCAGGCTTCCCGATTGCACTGGTGAACCCAGGAACAGTGGGGGGGGGGGGGGGCTGTGGTAGGAGGGATTTTATGTGATAGACCGACACAACGTGGCACATAATTGTGAAGTGGAAGGAAAATTATAAATGGTTTTCAAAATATTTTACAAATAAATATGTGAAAAGTGTGCCGTGTATTTGTATTCAGCCCACCCGCGTCAATACTTTGTAGAACCACCTTTCACTGCAATTACAGCTGCAAGTCTTTTTGGGGATGTCTCTATCAGCTTTGCACATCTAGAGAGTGAAATTTTTGCCCTTTCTTCTTTGCCAAATAGCTCAAGTTCTATCAGATTGTCTGTGAACAGCAATTTTCAAGTCTTGCCACAGATTCTCAATTGGATTTAGGTCAAGACTTTGACTGGGCCATTCTAACTAGAGTTGAGCGGACACCTGGATGTCCGTGTTCGGCGGGTTCGGCCGAACTTTAAAAAAAAGTCTGGGTCCGTGTCCCTGACTTTTGCCGAACTTTTCCCGGACACCGAACCCCATTGAAGTCAATAGGGACCCGAACTTTCAGGCACTAAAATGGCTCTAAAACACCAATGGAAAGGGCTAGAGTGCTGCAAATGGCAGCAAAACGTTGTTAAGAGCATGGCAAGTGCTCTGCAAACAAATGTGGATAGGGAAATAACTTAAAACAACAAAAAAAACTGAAAAATAAAACAATGTTCTTCATCTCTGAAGGATGAGGCCCATATGGAGTAGGAGGGAGGTTGAGGTGGTGGTGGATGTGGCGGTGTCATAGGCGTGTGAACAGGGTGTGCCGGGTGTGCCTGGGCACACCCTAATCACCTAGGGCACATTAGCATTATCGCTCTGTTTGCCAGTGAGGAGATGGGAAAGATCTCCCTCGGACCTGCTCTGCTCTATTTCACTTTGCCAGCAGGGAGAGTAATGTATCGGGGCCATGTACATGTAGGTAAACACATGCATGTGTATTTAAACTTTGGGGTGCACACCCTAATGCAATAGGCTGCGCACACCTATGGGCGGTGTAGGTGGAAGCGGCGGTGGAGGAGGACCAGGGCCGGATTAACCACTTGCCGACTGCCTAACGCCGATCTACGTCGGCAGTCAGCCCCTCACAGGCAAAGTGACGTAGGGCTACGTCACTAGCTTGTGAGGGTCTAGGGAGCGAGCGCGCGCCCCCGGAGGCGCGCTCCCGCTCCCGCGTGGTCACGGACCCCCCCGCGCGTGTGACCGGCGGACCCGATGTCCGCCGGTCACTCGGCGATCGGCGGGGGAGAGGGAGAATGTCAGGCAGCTTGTGTAAACAAGCTGCCTGTCATTCTCCTTGCTGTTAGGATACTGATCACTCGGATCTAGTTTGTAGATCCGTTGATCAGTGTCCATACAGCTCAAGCCCCAGCCAATCACAGTAGAAAGCACGCCCCTAGGGATACACACAGCCCCTTCCTCCCAAATAAAGTTAACCCCTTCACTACCAGTGTATTTTTACAGTAACAGTGCATATATATAGCACTGATTACTGTAGAAATGTCACTGGTAACCCCAAAAGTGTCAAAAATGTCAGTCAAGGGTCCGATCTGTCCGCCCCAATGTCGCAGTACCGCAAAAAAAATCGCAGATCGCCGCCATTACACGTTAAAAAAAAAAAACAACAAAAATGACAGAAATCTTTCCCTTTGTTAGTAAACGCGATAACTTTTGCGCAAACCAATCAAAATACGCTTTTTGCGATTTTTTTTACCAAACATAGGTAGCATAAAACAAATTGGCCGAAAAAGTAAAAAAATTTTGATTTTTAAATTTTTTTTTTGGGGAATTTCATATAAAAAAATGTGAAAAATATTGCTATTTTTGCAAAATTGACGCTCTTTTTTTGTTTATAGCGCGTGATCAAAAAATCGCACAGGTGATCAAATACCACCAAAAGAAAGCTCTGTTTGTGGGAAAAAAAGGACGCCAAATTCGTTTAGGTACAGCGTCGCACGACCGCGCAATTGTCCGTTAAAGTCACGCAGTGCCGAATCGCAAAATACCCCCTGGTCGGAATGGGGGTAAAATCTTCCGGGGCTTAAGTGGTTAAGAGCATCATGGGCTTGGTGCTGAGGATTTTGAAGGGCCTTAAGGGCCGTGCTTTGGCATGCACCCAGAGGAGGAAGGGTGCAGCCATGCATGCCTAATTCCACATGGGATGCTGTCTCTGAAGCCCATAAACACATCCATGCATCGGCAACTGTCCCTCCTTGTCCGGCCTTCGTGCTGTGTGGGGAGGTTCTGAGGGAGCTGCCTGGGGAAGCGAGCATAGAAGCCAGACTTCTGTGTTTACAAGTGACAGAAGAGCGGTAACAGTGAATATGGCCAACCCGGGGCCTATATAAAGGTAGGAGCCTGGAGCTGCAGCTCCAATAGCCCCTACGTTAATCTGGCCCTGAGGAGGACGAAGTAGCCAACACTGCTTCTTTTCACAAATTTTAAATGAGGGTACACCCCAAAAGAGTGAGAAAGAGCAAAAATGGAACAATGGCTGGGTAAGGTCGGTATCCATCGCTATTCTGCACAAGGTACGGAAAAGTCCAGTGGGATCCATGCCTGGTTCATTTTAATGAACGTGAGCTTGTCCACATTGTCTCTGGACAGGCGGCTGCGCTTGTCTGTGATAACGCCCCCAGCCGTGCTAAATACCCGTTCAGATAATACACTGGCTGCAGGGCACACCAGCACCTCCAAGGCGTAAAGGGCAAGCTCAGGCCATGTGCCCAACTTGGAGACCCAGAAGTTGAAGGGGGCAGACCCCTCATTCAGTACGTCTAGGCGTGTGCACACATACTGCTCCACCATGTTGGTGAAATGCTGCCTCCTGCTAAGACGTTCCATATGAGCTGCTGGTGCTGCTGTTTGTTGTGGCGTGCTGACAAAGCTTTTCCACATTTCGGCCATGCTAACCCTGCCTTCTGAGGTGCTGGCGGTGCCCTGGTTGCGTTGGCGACCTCTTCCTCCTCCTCCCCCTCCTCCTCCTCCTCTGCCTTGTGCTTCCACTGTGGCCCCGCTGTCAGGTGGGAATGCCAGCAGCATCGCGTCTACCAGCGTGAGCTTGTACTCGCGCATCTTGCGATCGCACTCCAGTGAGTGAATTAAGTACGGTACGTTGTCCTTGTAACGGGGATCCAGCAGCGTGGCCACCCAGTAATCAGCACAAGTTAGAATGTGGGCAACTCGGCGGTCGTTGTGGAGACACTGCAGCATGTAATCGCTCATGTGTGCCGGGCTGCCCAGAGGCAACGAAAGGCTGTCCTCTGTGGGAGGTGTATCGTCCGTGTCCTCTGTATCCCCCCAGCCACGCACCAGTGATGGCCATGAGCTGGCCTGGGTGCCACCCTGCTGTGAACATGCTTCCATCTCCTCCTCCAGCTCCTCCTCCTCATCCTCCAGAACTGTGTCCCTGCTGGACAATTGTGTCCCTGGCGTTTGTGTGTGCAGGAACCCACCCTCGGAGCCCCTTGGGAATGACTGCCCTGAAAGCCTTGGAAATGTTACCTCTTCATCCTCCTCCTCCTCCTCCTCCTCCTCCTCCTCATCCTGTGCCACATCCTCTTCCATCATCGCCCAAATTGTTTTTTCAAGGAGGCATAGAAGTGGGATAGTTAAGCTGAGAACGGCGTCATCGGCACTGGCCATGTTGGTGGAGTACTCAAAACAGCGCAACAAGGCACACAGGTCTCGCATGGAGGCCCAGTTATTGGTGGTGAAGTGGTGCTGTTCTGCAGAGCGACTCACGCGTGCATGCTGCAGCTGAAACTCCACTATGGCCTGCTGCTGCTCGCACAGTCTTTCCAGCATGTGCAAGGTGGAGTTCCACCTTGTGGGCACGTCACATATGAGGCGGTGAGCGGGAAGGCAGAAGTTACGCTGCAGCGCTGACAGGCGAGCAGCAGCAGGGTGAGAACGCCGAAAGTGCGCACAGACGGCCCGCACTTTCTGCAGCAGCTCTGACATATCGGGGTAGTTTTTAAGGAACCTCTGCACCACCAAATTCAGCACATGCGCCAGGCAAGGGATGTGCGTCAAACCGGCTAAGCCCAGAGCTGCTATGAGATTTCGCCCGTTATCGCACACCACCAGGCCGGGCTTGAGACTCGCTGGCAGCAACCACTCATTTGTCTGCTGTTCCATGCTCCTCCACAACTCCTGCGCGGTGTGTGGTTTGTCCCCCAAACAGGCAAGTTTTAAAACTGCCTGCTGTCGTTTACCCCTGGCCGTGCTGAAGTTGGTGGTGAAGGTGTTACGCTGTCCGGATGAGGAGGCGGTAGAGGATGAGGAAGCGGAGTAGGAGGAGTTAGGAACAGGAGGCAAACTGAAGCGCCCTGCAATCCTCGGTGGTGGAAGGACATGCGCCAAATTGCTATCCGCCTCAGGCCCATCCGCCACTGCATTTACCCAGTGTGCAGTTAGGGAGATATAACGCCCCTGACCGTGCCTACTGGTCCACGTATCGGTAGTTAGGTGGACCTTGCCAGAGATGGCGTTGCACAGTGCACACCTGATTTTTCCCCCACTTGGTTGTGCAGGGAAGGGATTGCTTGCCTGGAAAAGTAGTGGCGGCTGGGCACGACGTACTGTGGGACAGCCACCGACATAAGGTTTTTAAAACTGTGCGTCTCCACCAGACGGAATGACAGCATTTCAAAGGCCAAGAATTTTGAAATGCTGGCATTCAGGGCCAGGGATCGCGGGTTGGTAGGGGGGTACTTCCTCTTCCTCTCAAGTGTTTGGGAGATGGAAAGCTGAACGCTTCCACGGGACATTGTGGAGATGGTTGGTGACCCAGGTGGTGGTGTTGCTGACAGATCCTCTGTTTGCGGGGTGGCAGGTGCCGGTATCACTACAGATGTGGCTGGAGCGGCCGAGACTGCAGCAAAAGAGGAAGCAGGATGAGCCAGAGACGTTTCTTGGTTTTGAAGGTGTCTACTCCACTGCAGCTCGTGCTTTGCACTTAGATGCCTGATCATGCAGGTTGTGCTCAGGTTGAGAAGGTTTATGCCTTGCTTCAGGCTCTGATTGCACAGGGTGCAAACCACTCGTGTTCTGTCATCAGCACATTTTCTAAAGAACTTCCACGCTAGAGAACTCCTTTGAGCTGACTTTGGTGCGCTCGTTCCCTTGCTGCGTTGGGGAGTAGCAGGCGTAGTGTCTAAGGCACGGGCGCTCCGCTTCTGCACCCTGCTCCCTCTTCTGCTGTGCTGGTGGCTCTGTGCGACCACCGCCTCTTCCTCCAAACTACTCCGGTCACCTGCATGACGTTCATTCCATGTGGGGTCGAGGACCTCATCGTCCTCCACATCATCTTCCACCCAGTCTTCACCCCTGCCCTCCTTGTCGGTCTCCACAATGCTGAACGCCGCAGCAGTTGGCACCTGCGTTTCGTCATCATCGGAGACGTGCTGCGATGGTCCTTGCATGTACTCATCTTGAGAAATGAGTGGTTGGGCATAGCTGCACTCAATCTCTTCCACTTCTGGGGCAGGGCTAGGTGGATGGCCCTGGGAAACCCTGCTGACAGAGTCCTCAAAAAGAAGAAGAGACTGCTGTATGGCTTGGGGCTCAGACTGCTTGCCTGATTTACAAGGGGGTGAGGTGAAAGACGGTTGGACATCGGCTGCAGGTGCCAACTCTGACCTTTCTGCAGTAGACTGGGTGGGAGACAATGTGAAGGAACTGGAGGCACTGTCAGCAGCAAACCAATCTACTATCGCCTCTCTGTGTTCTGGCCTCATCACTTCTAGAGGCGTATGATGCCCTACCAAATACTGATGCAGGTTCTGTCGCCTACTAACACTTGAGGAAGGTGTTTCACTTGTGCGTGTAGCTGGCACAGATCGACCACGTCCTCTCCTTGCAACAGGAGCTCTACCAGCAGCACCACGACCCAGGCCACGGCCCCTATTTGACGGTCTCCTCATATTTCTGTAATTTATGATCTTGCCCTAGAAAGGTGTTTATTGAATAGCGGAACAAAACAACAACAGTATCGCACGGGTGTATCTGACAGTCAAATATGCAAAATATGCCGCAATTTAATGTTTTTTACCCCAAAAGGGTGTATATTGAATAGCGGAATAGGAAAAAGGATAAAAAAAAACGGTGTATCTCACACGTACAAACACAGACTAGGCCCCGATTACAATTTTTTGTACCCTAAAGGCAAGATGAGGAAGAGGAGTAGGAGGAGTTGGGAACAGGAGGCAAACTGAAGCGCCCTGCAATCCTCGGCGGTAGAAGGAGATGCGCCAAACAAATTTAAAAAGGTGTATCTCACATGTACCGATACAGACTATCCCGCAATTAAATTTTTTACACTCAAACAGGGTGTATATTGAATAGCGGAATAGGACAAATTTTACAAAACGGTGTATCTCACACGTACAAACACAATCTAGGCCCCGATTACAATTTTTTGTACCCTAAAGGCAGGATTAGGAGTAGGAGGAGTTCGGAACAGGCAGGAGGCAGACTGAAGCACCCTCAAATCCTCGGCAGTATGAGATGTGCCCAAAAAATTGGAAAGGTGTATCTCACACGTACCGACACAGACTATCCCGCAATTGAATTGATCCCCAAAAGTTTTTATTGAATAGCGGAATAGGAAATATGATCAAAAAAAGTGTATGTATCTCACACGTACAGAAGCACACTAGGCCCCAATTACTATTGTTTGTACCCCTAAAAGGCTGGATGAGGAGTAGGAGGAGTTTGGAACAGGCAGCACCCTCAAATCTTCAGAAGTATGAGATGAACCCCAAAAACTTGGAAAGGTGGATCTCACAGGTACCAACACAAACTATCCCGCAATTTAATTGATCCCCAAAGGTTTTTATTGAATAGCGGAATAGGAAATATGATCAAAAAAAGTGTATGTATCTCACACGTACAAAACCACACTAGGCCCCAATTACTATTGTTTGTACCCCTAAAAGGCTGAATGAGGAGTAGGAGGAGTATGGAACAGGCAGCACCCTCAAATCTTCAGAAGTATGAGATGAACCCCAAAAACCTGAAAAGGTGGATCTCACACGTACCAACACAAACTATCCCGCAATTTAATTGATCCCAAAGGTTTTTATTGAATAGCGGAATAGGAAATATGATCAAAAAAAAGTGTATGTATCTCACACGTACAGAAGCACACTAGGCCCCAATTACTATTGTTTGTACCCCTAAAAGGCTGAATGAGGAGTAGGAGGAGTATGGAACAGGCAGCACCCTCAAATCTTCAGAAGTATGAGATGAACCCCAAAAACCCCAAATATCATTCAGCTCTGCTGCAGGCCACAGTTTAATTTTTTTTAACCCAAGGCTGTATATTGAATAGTGGAATAGAAAAAAATGTGTATGATTTCTGAAACCACTCAATATTAGCACATGTGAACTGAACACAGCAGTGTATGATTAGTCACTCAGCACAGCACAGCTGAAGGAAAAATGCTGCACACAGTGCCTGATGGAAAAATACTTTTCTCCCTCCTCCTCAGTGGGCAAAAAAAATTGTGTTCACTGCACCCCAAAAAGATAGTGTTCACTGCACCCCAAAAAGATTGTGTTCACTGCAGCCCACACACAGCAAAATGGATGTGGACCACTGACACCTGCCTATCTCCTATCCCACACCACACAGCAATATCGATTGTAGTTTGTAGAACACACTGTCTGACCCTAAAAATCTGCAGACTCTGTCCCTAAAAGGATTGCTAAGATCGTAGATCGGTCACTGCAAACCCCACCCCACACAGCAATATAGATTGTAGTTTGTAGAACACACTGTCTGACCCTAAAAATCTGCAGACTCTGTCCCTAAAAGGATTGCTAAGATCGTAGATCGGTCACTGCAAACCCCACCCCACACAGCAATATCGATTGTAGTTTGTAGAACACACTGACCCTAAAAATCAGCAGACTCTCTCCCTAAAAGGATTGCTAAGATCGTAGATCGGTCACTGCAAACCCCACCCCACACAGCAATATCGATTGTAGTTTGTAGAACACACTGACCCTAAAAATCAGCAGACTCTCTCCCTAAAATGCCTACAACTCGCCCTGCCTAACACACTCCGACCTGTCCCTCAATTCTATCCGGATACAAATGTTTTTTTTTCCTGTCTGTCTCTAATCAGCAGGCAGCACGTTGATGTGTGCTCTCTCCCTGAACTAAACAGCAGAATGACGCCGCAGCGGCGCTGCCTCGAACTTATAAAGACTTGGTCACATGCTTCAGACGGCCAATCACAGCTACTGATACATTTGTAGGCATGGCTGGGATGGGTTAGGCACACCAGTTAAACGCTTGTTGATTGGCTGTTGAAAGCCCGCCATGAAAAGCGCACCAAAGCATGCAAAACCCGGAAATAAAACGACCGAACACGGATTTTTACCCGAATATACAGTAAAGTTTTCGGGTCCGTGTTCGGGTAACAAAAATCCAATTATTCGGTACGAACACGAATAATACAGTCCGTGTTCGCTCAACCCTAATTCTAACACATGAATATGCTTTGATCTAAACCATTCCATTGTAGCTCTGGCTGTATGTTTAGGGTCGTTGTCCTGCTGGAAGGTGAACCTCCGTCCCAGTCTCAAGTCTTTTGAAGACTCTAACAGGTTTTCTTCTAAGATTGCCCTGTATTTGGCTCCATCCATCTTCCCATCAACTCTGGCCAGCTTCCCTGTCCCTGCTAAAGAAAAGCTTCCCTACAACATGATGCTGCCACCACTATGTTTCACTGTGGTGTTCTGGGTGAACTGCAGCGTTAGTTTTACGCTACACATAGCGTTTTGCTTTTAGGCCAAAGGTTCAATTTTGGTCTCGTATAACCAGAGCACCTTCTTCCACATGTTTCCTGCGTCCCTCACATGGCTTCTCACAAACTGCAAATAGAAACATAGAAACATAGAATGTGTCGGCAGATAAGAACCATTTGGCCCATCTAGTCTGCCCAATATATCTGAATCCTATGAATAGTCCCTGGCCCTATCTTATATGAAGGATAGCCTTATGCCTATCCCATGCATGCTTAAACTCCTTCACTGTATTTGCAGCTACCACTTCTGCAGGAAGGTTATTCCATGCATCCACTACTCTCTCAGTAAAGTAATACTTCCTTATATTACTTTTAAACCTTTGCCCCTCTAATTTAAAACTGTGTCCTCTTGTGGTAGTTTTTCTTCTTTTAAATATGCTCTCCTCCTTTACCGAGTTGATTCCCTTTATGTATTTAAAAGTTTCTATCATATCCCCTCTGTCTCTTCTTTCTTCCAAGCTATACATGTTAAGGTCCTTTAACCTTTCCTGGTAAGTTTTTTTCCTGCAATCCATGTACTAGTTTAGTAGCTCTTCTCTGAACTCTCTATAGAGTATCTATATCCTTCTGGAGATATGGCCTCCAGTACTGCGCACAATACTCCCAGTGAGGTCTCACCAGTGTTCTGTACAGCGGCATAAGCACTTCTCTCTTTCTACTGCTTATACCTCTCCCTATACATCCAAGCATTCTGCTGGCATTTCGTGCTGCTCTATTACATTGTCTTCCCACCTTTAAAGTGGAGTTCCGGGCACAGAAGTCATTTTTCAATAAACATACCCCCGGGACAGTCAGGGCTAGCACATTCCACAATGGCTAGCCTCTGATCTGTCCCGGTTCGCACTTACCTTTTAGAAGAAATACTTACTTATAAAATTTCTTCCACAGCGTTTCCATCTCTCTTGTGGGCAGCTGAAGCCGGCGCGGTCCTCTTCTGTGTCTTCTTGTCCCAGAATGCGCCTGCACCGGCCCCTCTCGTTACTTCCGGTGCGGCGCCGCATTCCTCCACAGCTTCTGGGCATGCCCAGAAGCTGTTTAGCAGGGGAATGCGGCATTGCCCGGAAGTGACGAGCGGGGCCGGTGCCGTCGCATTGATTCCTGGGAGCGATGACGTTCAGCTCCTAGGAATCATCGCGAGACAGGAATTGACGGGTGAGCCGCGGCGCTGAGGGAGGAAGTGAGGGAGGGAGGGAGGGGCACAAAAAAAAAATATTGATTTTGTGCCCGGAACTCCGCTTTAAGTCTTCTGAAATAATTACTCCTAAATCCCTTTCCTCAGATACTGAGGTCAGGACTGTGTCAAATATTCTATATTCTGCCCTTGGGTTTTTACGCCCCAGGTGCATTATCTTGCACTTATCCACAATAAATTTCAGTTGCCAGAGTTCTGACCATTCTTCTAGCTTTCCTAAATCCTTTTCCATTTGGCGTTTCCCTCCAGGAACATCAACCCTGTTACATATCTTTGTGTCATCAGCAAAAAGACAAACCTTACCATCGAGGCCTTTTGCAATATCACTTATGAAGATATTAAACAAAATTGGTCCCAGTACAGATCCCTGAGGTACCCCACTGGTAACATGACCTTATTCTGAATGTTCTCCATTGACTACAACCCTCTGTTGTCTGTCACTCAGCCACTGCCTAATCCACTCAACAATATGGGAGTCCATGCTCAATGACTGCAGTTTATTGATAAGTCTTCTATGTGGGACAGTGTCAAAAGCCTTACTAAAATCTAGATATGCAATGTCTACTGCACCTCCACCGTCTATTATTTTAGTCACCCAGTCAAAAAAATCTATAAGATTTGTTTGACATGATCTCCCTGAAGTAAACCCATGTTGTTTTTCATCTTGCAATCCATGGGATTTAAGATGTTCCACAATCCTATCCTTTAATAGGGTTTCCATTAATTTGCCTACTATTGATGTCAGACTCACTGGTCTATAGTTGCTCGATTCCTCCCTACTACCTTTCTTGTGAATGGGCACGACATTTGCCAATTTCCAATCTTCCGGGACGACTCCTGTTACTAATGATTGGTTAAATAAATCTGTTAATGGTTTTGCCAGCTCACAACTAAGCTCTTTTAATACAGTAATTTTGGGTGTATCTCATCAGGACCCTGTGACTTATTTGTCTTCACTTTAGACAGCAATCTTAGAACGTCTTCCTCTGTAAAGACACATGCATCAAACGATTCATTAGTCATCCTTTCAAGTGGAGGTCCTTCTTCTTTTTCTTCTGTAAAAACTGAACAGAAGTATTCATTAAGGCAGTCGGCTAGCCCTTAATTCTCTTCTACATACCTTCCGTCCTTTGTTTTTAATTTAGTTATTCCTTTTTTTAATTTCCTTTTTTCATTTATATATCTGAAGAATGTCTTATCCCCCTTTTTCATAGACTGAGCTAGTTTTTCTTCTGCCTGCGCTTTAGAAGTTCTTATAACTTGCTTGGCCTCTTTCTGCCTAATCTTGTAGATTTCCTTATCTTCATTGCTCTGGGTTTTTTTTATAATTACAAAATGCTAGCTTTTTATTTTTAATGATTTGGGCCACTTCTGCTGAGTACCACAGTGGTCTCTTCCTTTTTTTCCTTTTACTGACAAGTCTAATGCAATTTTCTGTTGCCTTCAATAATGCACCTTTTAAGTAGTCCCATTTCTCCTGGACTTCATGTAATCCGTTCCAGTCTGATAAGGACTCATTTATGACTAATTTCATTTTTGAAAAATCTGTTTCTCTAAAATCTAAAACTTTTGTTTTTGTGTGGTGTGACTCTTTCACAGTTCTTATATTAAACAACACCAAACCAAATGGGGCTTCTTATTGTTTTCTTTCAACAATGGCTTTCTTCTTGTCACTCTTCCATAAAGGCCAGATTTGTAGCGCGCACGACTAATAGTTGTCCTATGGACAGATCCTCCCACCTGAGGTATGGCTTTCTGCAGCTCCTCCAGACTTACCATGGGCCTCTTGGCTGCTTCTCTGATTAATGCTCTCCTTGCCTGGCCTGTCAGTTTAGGTGGACAGCCATGTCTTTGTAGGTTTGCAGTTGTGCCATATTGTTTTCATTTTCAGCTGATGGATTGAACAGTGCTTGGTGAGATGTTCAAAGCTTGGGATTTTTTTTATAACCTAACCCTGCTTTAAAATTCTCCACAACTTTATCCCTGACCTGTCTGGTGTATTCCTTCTCCTTCATGATGCTTTTTGTTCACTAAGGTTCTCTAACAAACCTCTGAGGGCTTCACAGAACAGCTGTATTTATAATGAGATTAAATTATACACAGGTGGATTCTATTTTCTAATTTGGTGACTTCTGAAGGCAATTGGTTCAACTATATTTTAGTTAGGGGTATGAGAGTAAAGGGGGCCAAATACAAATGCATGCCACACTTCGGATATCTATTTGTAAAAAAAATTAAAAATAATTTATAATTTTCCTTCCACTTTACATTTATGTACCACTTTGTGTTGGTCTATCACATAAAATCCCAATAAAATTTTTATGCTATACATTTATATGTACGGAGAAAATGTAGACTGCCATCACGATTTACGGACCTCTGCTTCTGCTTGTTGCCTGTTTCTCATGCTGTCTGTAAAGCCAGCCACTCACATTGTACAAAAGTCACAAACAGCCAAGCAACTGCCTACAAACATTTATTAATTCAGGTTCAGTAAAATATTGCTCTGTGTATATGCCCACTACATTCCAGAGATCCAGAGTTCCAGTGAGCCCAGTATAATGTCAGAGACTGCAATGTGGTAGACTTTAAAAAAAGTCTGTAATTTAGGTTTGAACTGAGCTGAAATGAATCCATATTGAGCAACATGCAATGATGTTGTGACAGCTTCAGGTGACGTCAATATGACCAAATGCGTAGGGCGGAGCATCTAGCGTCATTACGTCACTTCTGGTTTTGAGTCATACATCCAGGACTTCCTGATCTACATGATTATTACTGCAACTACTGCAACTCTACATGATTATTACTGCAACTTCACCGATTTTAACAATGTGAATTAACAATTTCAAACTACTTTTTTAAAAATAAACGCTTTATATCCGGATATACACTATGGGGCTCATTTTCCATTATTCCGACATGTGAGTGACATCTCTGTCCCTCTGTCCATTAGGAGGAAGGAACCATATACCCTGGAACCATACAGCCCAAGTGTGCTGTGAACGCTATTGGGGAGAGTGTTCTAGTAAGTGTGGCAATAAATAGGGAGCACGAGTGGAGACATCGACACATTGCATGAAGTGTGATCCTATGCAGAGCAAGCATAGTGACGGCTGTTACTCCCAGATGACAGGCAGGTGTGCTCTGAGCTGCTCGTGAAGCCTTACAAACCGATGTGTGTGGAGAGACACTGACCGGCGGTAGCCGCCATACTCACCGCACTTTATATTGAAATGAGGAGAAGCCAGCTCATGGGATCACTCTCTTCAGCCTCATCTCCCCTTACTAACACAGATACTTCATTTGGACACTCTGAAACTGGCTCCTAAGTTCTTATCACCAGCCTGGTCACGGTCAACTTTGGAACTTCATATTGGGGGCACAAGTGACAAAAAGCAGTGAGTATTACACTCCCCATGTTTGGGTGATATAATATTATCCTGCTTAGGCTCCCCTCTATCTGCATTGAACCGTTTATCCAAGATGTGTGCTTGAACTTTCAGCCATTATACTCCTTGATTGGAATACCTGACATCAGTGGAATATACTGTTTTTCCATTCACCCATAGTCAGTCTCAGAATCTCCTTTTGGTTGGAATGTGTATTTACACCAGCAAATGTTTCATTAGGTGTCTCCTCTTACTATGCTGATTGGATCAGCTCATGTTGCTTTAGCTGAAATACAGCACTCTGAAGAGCGATCCACATCTGAAGAGCGATCCACACCTGCAATAATGAATCTGATTTTTTGAAATGTGATACACTTACTGTTGTTTTCAGATTGATTCCAAGTCATGCAGTTAATGCTAACTATCACATTCCTATTGTATTTCACAGCATAACGGGAGTTTTGATATTTGCTTATTCTGAAGCCGTGAGTGACATATCCCCTGTATTCATTCACCTGCGCTGTCATTGGGATGTTCTTTTAATCATGTTAATGTCATGTCTTGTGATTTGTGTTTGCAGATATGTGTGACAATATGTTATTAATTCTCAATTTTTGAATAACGTATTTCTTTTTACCCTTTATACCGCGTGGGTATCGCCTTATCTTGTGAATGGTTGCTCCCATTCCATTTTATTTTTGGGTTATCCTATGCAGCACTGTTTATGGACTTTATGGATATATTTTTTAACATGTCACTTTTTTTTTTTTAGCACATGTCACTTATTTATGAAAAAAAAAAAACACTTTTGGATATAGCAAGTCACTTTATTATTGTGTTGGATTTACTTAACATGAATTGTTTATGCTATTATTTATTTAAGCAAACTATTTATTTGATGAATTTTCACAAAAACACATCACTTTAAATTATTATGTGTCTAGATTGATATATGCATTTTTAGCACAGTATTTTTACACAGAGAATTTTTTTCGCTCAAAGTAATTTGTATTGTGTAGCTTTAATTTGTTTTGCTAACACACATATGATGTAGCAACCAACTCTATAAAGCCAAGCAGTCCCAGTAAGACTTTGATCACAACAGAAGCAGCACCAATTCTACTTTAAACAAACCCCAATTCCTTTAGACTCTACCACAGTAGCAGTATAAGTGGAGGCAGCAGCTTTCATAATCAGTAAATTGGTTATCCATAGCGCGGAACCCCCTCTCTACTTTTTCTAATGATGTTGTGAGCCTGGGTCTGAAGTTATCCAAAGAAGTGCATGTTGGTTCTGGCATATCTAAAGAACCAGGGTCTTCAAGACACCAAGCAAGCAGTCATTAGGCAAGGTACCTGGTAAGGTAGCAAATAGGGTCATTGTCCGGCTGCCTCCCTAACGGTCAGCATCCTAAAGCAACTGGATCCGAACCTGCATTACAGAGATCTATGACCTGGTCATAAGTAGGGATGAGCTTCATGTTCGAGTCGAGGCTAAGTTTGACTCGAACATCGTTTGTTCGATTGTTCGTCGAATGACGAACAAATGTGCTTCTTCGTGGAAAATTCAAGTTTCCCATAATGCACTGCACGGGCGATGCGCGTGCAGCACGTTATGTGATTGGCCAAAGCATGCACTCTGACCTCATGCTTTAGCCAATCAAATGATCTCTGCCATGATTGGACTAAAGGCAGGCTGCCTTTAGACAATCATGGCTCAAGGGCCAAGTACACGCCCCACACTACATAAAGGCTGCTCGTGCAGCCGCAGCATGTAGTGTCATCGCGCGGGCAATGAGACAGGGACAGGCACACGTGTGAGGCAGGAAGAGAGTAGCTTTTTTTGGAGTTTGTCAGACAGTGCAGAGACATTGCTAGCAGTGTAGGGAGGGCCAGGTACGTGTGTGAGGTAGGGAGGAATTTCTTTCTTTACATCATATCAGACAGTGCAGCGCCAGTGAGTGAGTAGCAGTGTAGGGAGGGCCAGGTACGTGTGTTAGGTAGGGCTCCCTGATTCTGCAAAGCCTGCAAAAGGACCCGAGGATTCATGCTATCAAGGAGAGGGATAATTACTGGTTTGAAAATCTTCTTGATCCACGTTACAAGGGTAAAGTTGCAGAGCTCATCCTGCCTTCGCAGAGGGAGCAGAGGATGAAACATCTTGAAGAGGCCTTGAAAAATTTTGTGTATCACCTTTCCAGACACTGGGAGGTCAACATTCTACAGACGTGTTTCTGAGGCATCGTTCAGTCAAAGGAGGAGCGGTGGAGACCGATGCCTTTAAAGAGTTCTTTTGTCCTCAGCAGCACCCAGGGCTGTTAGGTTTAAGCAACCATCGCCAGCGTCTCCATCATATGGTGCATGATTATTTAGGCGCAAGAGCAGACTTGGAGACCACTGGCCAGAACTTGCTCAATATGCAATGGAGCTACTGGCCTGTCCTGCTTCCAGCGTGCTTTCCGAACGGACGTTCAGTGCTTTGTGATGGACAAAAGAGTGCGTCTATCCACAGATTTGGGTCAACAAGAGCTATCAGGCCCCTGATGCTGATGTAACTGATTGAATTTGCTAGGGGTCTGCCATCCCTTGAAGACTGCATATGCTGCCTATCCTATTCCTTTACATTTATTCTGCTAGCTTTCAACAATGTTTTTGGTTTAGGTCACTACCAACCCCCCAAGGCCTAATTTTTATTGAACTTGCATGACAGGTGCATAAAATTGAAATGTTGTATGTCATTTTTAACAGCAGGCCCAGTCCCTGTGCCCTGCTAACTGTGAGGGGTTATGGTGTTCAGGCACCACCAACACCAAAGGCCCAATTTTTGGCACCTGCGTAGTACATGCAATTTCAAATTTGCATGGAATTCTTACCAGCAGGTCCCATTCCTGCACCCAGCAAGAGTAACTGCGAGGCCTTGGTTACGGTGTTCAGGCACCACCAACAGCAAAGGCAGGCTCAATTTTTGGCACTTGTATAGCACATGCAATTTCAAAGTTGTATGGAATTCTTACCAGCAGGTCCCATTCCTGCACAAAGCAAGAGTAACTGCAAGGCTCTGGTTACAGGGTTCAGGCACCACCAACAGCAAAGGCCCAATTTTGGGCACCTATATAGCACGTGCAATTTCAAATTTGTATGGAATTCTTACCAGCAGGTCCCGCTCCTGCACCCAGCAAGAGTAACTGCGAGGGCTTGCTTATGGTGTTCAGTCACCACCAACAGCAAAGGCCCAATTTTTAGCACCTGTATAACAAGTACATGCGATTTCAAATTTGTATGGATTTTTTAGCAGCAGGACCCGTTCCTGAGCCCAGCAAGAGTAACTGCGAGGGGTTACGGTGCTCAGGCACCACCAACAAACAAGGCCCAATTTTTCTGCACCCGATTGACAAGTACATGCGATTTGAAATTTGTATGTATATTTGTATATGACATTTTTTGCTTTAGAAATGTCAGTATTGCTGCAGCAGGCTACATATATAGTAGAGATGCACTACTTTACAGGCACATTTAGGGGACCCCCCAGGCACGATATTTGAAGGAATTTTTCATTTTTATAGTTTCACTTTAAGCCTCATTAAAATCAGTTCTCCTTTAAAAATGATAATTTTTTTTAAAAAAATTTTTATTGCTACATGTTCCCCAAGTCAGTACCCTGACCCCCATACACTTTTTTGGGGCAATAACTTGCATTTAAGCCTTCAAAATGAGGCCGTTTGATTTTCAAGGTTCAAGTCCCGTAGACTTTAATGGGGTTTATTTGTTCAAACAAACTTTTTCTCTGTTCGCGGTGTTCTGGTGTGAACTGAACCGGGGGGTGTTCGGCTCATCACTAGTCATAAGCTACTGGGAGGAAGGAGTTAATGAGCATAAGGTCCCACCTATGTGCTCAGCAGGACCCCATTCTGTTACTGGGAGTGAGGTAACAGAGGTACGCTGGACTGACGGAGTGCACGCAGGCCTTTGCATGTCCCTACTAATGCAACATCTACCAAGCTAAAGTGTGTAGTGATAAGGGACAGCAATTTTCAGAGGAACTCTGTATTTTTACTGCACACAGTGAAAGCTCATCTCAATGAACTGTCTTAATGTTAGAGTCTTCACATGACCACAGTCTCCGCCTGATCCGGGGTATTGATGGGCATACTGCACGTGAAAAGTACCCCCCCCCGTGTGCAGTGCGAGTAGGCCTCATCCACAGTAATAGCATGGTGTGTGTCCCCTACATGGGCCCACTATTTTAGGCAAGTTACAGACTAGAATTTGAAAAAAAAAAATAAAACACCTAAATATCGTATAGCAATGAAAAAAATATATTATATGATATCATCAAGATTTGTTTACAGAAAGACTTCATATAAAGTGTCATTGTTGCCTGGATCTACCAATAATGAATAACTAATGAATTAATATTGAGCAATGTAGAATGATGAACAGAAAAGATACCTAGTTTGCAGGTGTTCTTGCAGGCTTCTTCAGTAACAAAATTGTTTTCGTTTCCTTCACAACCCCCATAGATGAAAGTCCGGCAAATGCCCATCTCTGTATCATAGTAATAGCGTGGCATGTACCCATTACATGGACCAGGTTTTGGAGGCAAGTCACAGACTCCATCTGGAAAAAAAAAAAAAACAATACCTAAATATTGAACAACAATGGAAAAAATAATTGGTGACAAATATAATTGTTGAAACCTTACTGAAACCAGGGCCGTCTTTAATATTGATTGGCCCCTGGGAAAAACTTTTCTCTATATGCAATATAGCTATACAATGAATATTCAAACACATATACTGTAAATCATGCAAAGTGACGTAGTGAATTGGTGTACAATTCCTTATGCCTGATATGCAAATTATAAGTGTCCAAACCAGTGCTGGGACAAGGTCATCCAGTGCCCAGGGCGAACGTGCAAAACTGCGCCCCCCCCCCCCCCCCCTGGGTTGTGCATGACCAATCATTTTACCCATGCCTGATAACCACACTTGATAATTACACCTATGTATAGAGTGCTAAGGTCAGGACTGAATAATTTACCCCTATGAGGCATTTCATATATGCATGAATACATACATACAAACACTCAATATATACATTAAACCACCAACTAATGTACCTGTCTAACTCAAATGTCTTCCCTGAATTTTTTTCATAATAAACGTTTAAATCCCAACTTGAGGAAAACAAAAAACAAAAATCAACCCTTACAATGGGGCCTGAAAAGTCCCAGTATATTCCTAAAACTAGCATGTAAAAAAAAAAAAAATGGTTTGATATTCTCATTGTGTGTATGGGACTTTTTTATTCTAGGAGCAGTGGATTAGGGTAAAACCACTTAGTCCCGGTTCACACTGGTGTGATGCGGGAAACCCTGCTATTCAGTGCCGGTTCCCGCATTGCACCAGAATCGCACAGTGGTTTACACTGAGATCTGCAAATCTCTGGGGGGTGTCAATGTAAAGGTAATGATGACACTTTCAGATTGGTTCGCAGATCGCAGTTCAAACTGTGAAATGGTGCAGGAATTGGATCCCATAGGTGTGAACACCCATGCAATCCGATTCCAGTGCGAACCAAAAAAAGGGCCCTGCTCCATTCTTGTGCAAATAGGATGCAATTTCAGCCAAAAAGTTTGTATGGCTGAAATCACATTGCACAGACATCGCATGTGATCTGCACCACAATGTTGTGCAAATCACATGCGATGTCTGGCATTGCAATAGTGTGATTCGGCACTTAAACTGGCACACATGCATAGTTTTTTTTTTTTTGGTTTAGCCAGTGGGCTGAATTGAAAAAAAACACTTACAGATTCATCCATACAAGAGGTGGATGAAGAAATCCCCTCCACGAGACGTATTCTGACGCTGGGGACTCTTCTCTTTCAGAATACACTGATCAGCATTACAGCCGATTGGCTGCAATGCTGATCGAACAAGGTTTTCCAGCAAGCTCCCATTCTACAGAAGCTCCCATTCTGACAGGCAGCTTCTAACAGGCAAGGCCACACATAGATCAAAATTCAGCTGGTCCCTGCTGAGCCGAACAAATTTTGTTTCATGTGTACCCAGCTTTACCTTACTCCTTGCTCCAGTAGGCTCTCTCCAGTGCTGTGACTGGTCCTCGGGAGCTCCTGGGTAAACTGTGACTGACTGGGTCACACTCCAGCCTCATCATACCATACAGGGTTAATGTTCCTGTATGGTATGTGATGAGACTTTGGGTGGTAGAGGAGAGCACTGTAGCTGGCTGGAGAAAGTATACATGAGGTGATATCCTCCAGCACTGCAAGGATGGACTGTTTCACTTTGCTGGAGTTGGGCTGCAATATATCACTTGTTTATGATCAATCTTTGAATAGGTTAGGAATATAATGGGACTTTTCAGGCTCTACAAACTGTAGATGTATTCCACATACACACTTTATCTTATTAAAAGGCAGGATTTTCATTAAGATAAAGTGTGTATGTGGATAACATCTACAGTATGTGGAGCCTGAAAAGTCCCATTATATTCCTAACCTAGTCAAAACATTTTACTTTCTCTTTAGTAAACCTGCACTGCAAGGGTCAGTACAGGTTTACAGCACAGCATTGCACAGTAAAACAGGACAGGACAGATCGGGACTCACAGGAGGAGGAAATGCAGTCTGCTATCTGTCTCTTATCTTCAGCTTGAGGAGGAGAGGAGAGGAGAGCTCCGATGTCTGTTGAGCAGAAAACAGTGATCGAGGCTGCAGTGTAGTGTGCTCTGCTAGCTCCGCCCACCTGTACAGGAGCTCTCACGGTCCCGATCCATCCAGCCAGCCTGTACGAAACCTGTGCCCAGGAGAGTGTTCCTCTCCTTTCCAGCAAGGGGCGGGAAGCCTGCAGAAGATATGGGCGCATTGTTGGCTCTGATTTTGGACATGTTTTAGCAACACAGGAGCTTAGAATAAAGGTGATTCTTCAGTGTTTTGGCGCCCCCTCCCACACTCCTCCCATACTCCGCCCAGGGCAGCCGGCCTCTCGCCCACCCCTTGTACCGGCCCTGGTCCAAACAAAGTATGCTCCTCTGTATGGAGAATAAATCCCAATCACCAGTTCTCAAATATGGTCATGAGCAAACTTGATTTCACCTCCAATCTCTGTGCTCCCCCCCTTCAGTTGGGTGCCTCACCTTTATGCCTGTGACCTCGCACTTAAGCTTGGTCAGTAAGTCCAGGCTCTTGGTCAGCGCTTGGATCTGTTCATGGTACTGGGACTGCCGCCCTTGTAGTCGGTTGAAGGCACAGGGATCTTTGAAAAGACATCCAAGTCATGGGGAATACTAGCATGGACTACTATGTCATGGAGGTATGCCTGGGCAGCCACACAACTGTAGTTAGAATAAGAACAAGAACATTATCCATATTGAATTTTTATGCTGCAGCTTGCTCAGTACAGTTACAATGACCATTCTGAGCCTGGTCTGAAGCTATTCCAAGGGGTGCATATTGGTTCTGGAATTTCTAAGGAACCAGGGTCTGTAAGGCACAAAGGGGTATGAATTAACACCACCACAAAAGAGTAAACTCTGTAATAAAATAGGAGTGTAGTTACCAAGAGTAACTAAGTACAAGTTCAAGACACCAAGCAAGTAGTCATTAGGCATGTTACCTTATAAGGTGGCAGGTTCTCCGGTATTGAGTGGAGTCATGCCCTGATGCCTTACTAGCAGTCAGTATCCAATAGCAACTGCATCTGTACCCACATTACAGAGATCTATGGCCTGGCCACAAGGTATGGGAAGGAAGGAATTAATGAACATACATGAGGCCCGTGCTATGTGCTCAGTGGGACCCCAATTTTGTTACTGGAAGTGAGGTAACAGAGGTACACTGGACTGGTGGAGTGGGCTCATCATGTCCCTTCTAATGCAACATATACCAAGTGTGTAGTGACATGGGGGAAGTCCCTTTCCAGAGGGACTCTGTATTTTTACTGCACAAAGTGAAAGCTCATCTCTAAGTCAGGGAACTGCCTAATATTAGATTCTTCACATGACTGCAGTCTCTGACATTGTTGAGCATATTCCGCATGAAAAGTACCCCCAGGGTACTGGGCGAATAGACACCCCCCCCACAGTAATAGCATGGTGTGTGGCCACCACACAGACCCACTTTTTTAAGGCAAATCTCAGACTTTAGCTGGAAAAAAATGAAAACACTTAAGTATCGAATAGCAAAAAAAAGAAATAATAATTTGTTATAGCATTAAGACTTATTAACCTCCCTGGCAGTATTCCCGAGCGTGGCTCGGGGTGGGATTTCACTGCCACAAGCGGTAACCCCGAGCCACACTCGGGGTGCCGCCAGTACCGCCAGGGAGCATTGATGGATCCTTGTAGAGGGTTACTTACCTTGTCACCGGTATCCAGCGATGTGTCCCTTCGGCATACCGCGGCCGGATCTTCCGCCCAATGCTGTAGAGCCCCGACTTCCGTCTCCTGCGAAGTGACGCTCGCAGGGGGTTGAACCGGCAGCAAATTTGAAAAGTTATACACACAAGCACACTGATTTCATTGCAAAATAAAATAAACTGATATTAGTTTGCCCCCCAGTGCCCTTTCCTGCAGTCTTACTGTACTATATATATATATATATATATATATATACACACACACACATATATATATATATATATATATATATATATACATACACACAGTATATATGCACAGTATATGTATATATATATATATATATATATATATATATATATAGATATAGATATGTATATCTATATATATATATATAACATATGTATACGTGTGTATATATATATATATATATATATATATATATATATATATATATATATAAAACATATGTATGTACTCTTTAACTTATTTATAGTTATTTATTATATTATAATTTTTGATTTTGTGTTTCAAACTTTGTCATACCCGAGATGTTATAAAAAAGAACGCACAGTAAAAAAAAATATCATATGTAAATAATTGGTTTGGGCTGCTCGTCCTTAAGAATTACTAGCAAAATAATTGTACCGCTTTCAACACCTAAAATCGGAAAGAATCATTCCGCCAGGGAGGTTATCATAAAGACTTTATAGAAAAGTGTCATTTTGCCTGAATCTACCAATAATGAATAACTAATAAATCAATAATATTGAGCAATGTAGAATGGTGAAGAGAAAATATACCTGGTTTGCAGGTGTTCTTGCAGGCTTCCTCAGTAACAAAATTGTTTTGATTTCCTTCACAACCACCATAGATAAAAGTCCGGCAAGTGCCTGTCTGTGTATCATAGTAATAACGTGGCATGTATCCATTACATGGACCAGGTTGAAGAGGCAAGTCACAGACTCCTACTGGAAAAAAACAACACCTAAATATTGAACAGCAAGTGAAAAGAAAATTGGAGATAAATATGAGTGCTGGAACCTTACTAAAAAGGACCATCAGGGATCGATACAACACTCATGAATCAATATTGAGCAACATACACTGATCCTACAAAGAAAAAATGATCTGGTTTGCGAATGCCTTTTCAGGCTTTCCTAGTAAAGAAAAAAGTTTAAATTTCCTTTACAACCACCATGGATGAAGAGCTTACAGGTTCCCATCTTCTTATCAAAGTAATTGTAGGCAGGTTGGAATATGTTTGTAGAATAAAGGCAGTTTTGAAACTTTAAATGAGACACAAGCCGGGTAAGGCTCTGCGTCTCCATCCCTGTATATGAAAAATAGGGAAAAAGGATTTGGGGTTTTGAAAGAGGTGCGTGAGAACAACCGGCCCTTAGTAAATTATACTCACCGACCAGTCTGCTAACAAACCGAATTAACCTGTTTAACAATGTACGGTTAAAACAGGGGTTTAGTTAACACACATTTTTTATATACTGTATATTGTAACATATTGTAATATGTTATACTTAATAAGTTAGCAGCTGGCTCAAGCCAAGGGTAGGGTAGTTATATGTGCTCAGTTTCCTGGGCTTTTTGGCCCCAGCCAGCCCATCTGTGGTATAAAAAAAAGGGGAAAGCTGAGGTCCAGGGCTCTTTATCGGCTCTTGCATCAGTTTGTGGTACTGGAATTGCTGTGCCTTGTAGTCTGCTGAAAGCACCAGGATCTTCAGAAGACATCCAAGTCATGGGGAATACCAGCCTGGACTACCACCTCATGGAGGTATGTCTGGGCAGCCACGCAACTGTAGTTTGAGTAGGGACAAGAACTTTGTTCATATTAAACTGCTATGCTGCAACTTGTTCAATAAAGTTACTGTAGTACATTCTAGCTAGTGTGTATATAGTTAGCTGTTAGTGTAGGTAAATTGGTTTGGCTGAGAGTTAGGCCTGGGATGAATGTGGGTCAGGGTTGAGTGGCTCAGGGAGGTTGGATGACTCAGCAGACAGCTTTTCTGGTGACTCCCCCTGTTTTCTAGAACCTTGGAGAAGGTTCTAGATGTAGCGGATGGAATATAGGACAAGCTGTTTGGGGGGCGGGTTTACTTCGGGCCTGGGGTTTGTGTGCTGGAGGGACCCTCTATGACATATGGAGGAATCCTATCCTGGAGCCACACGAGCAAGTGAGAGGACAGCAAGAGCAGGTCAGCAAGTTCTGGAGATCTCCTGAGAAGTCAGCCCGCTGGATGGGCTGGTGAGTGTTAAAGAGGTTGTAAACCCGTACAAAGTTTTTTTTTTTTTTTTTTTGGTAACCTGTAAGAGAAACACATAATGAGCTAGTATGCATCGCATACTAGCTCATTATGCAATACTTACCTTAGAACAAGCCCCCGCCGTGCCGTCCGCTTACCTGTATGACCGGGTTCGCGGCATCCGGCCATCTGATTGGCCGGAGCCGCGGTGACGTCACTCCAGCGCAGGCGCGCGGGAGGCGGCAGTCATGGCACGGGACTCTGAAGAAACGGCACTAGCGGCCGTTCCTTCAGAGCGCATTCTTTAGTGATGTCACTGGATGCATGTAAGGTAAATATCTCCTAAACGGTACATGTTTAGGAGATATTTACAGTACCTATAGGTAAGCCTTATCATAGGCTTCCTATAGGTAAAAGTGTCCGAGGAGGGTTTACTTCCTCTTTAAGTCTGGGAGGACTGTGAAGAGAGTGTCAGTCTGGAGGACTGCGGAGAAGTTAGCCAGGAGGGCTAGTGAAAGTGGCATCTACAGCCAGGTGAGTTGGCAGTGCCTGAAGAGGTGGTGTTGGGTTCAGTGACCACAGAAGGAAGTTCTGGAAATGTGTTAGCTGTGTCACTCCAACGTTCTACAAGTATAGGGGCTGCGAGTCCCTGCCTTCAATGTGCCATTGCTACATATCTTTTTAGTGATATATAGCTGGGTTCTGCAAGCAAGAGTATGCTGGAGAAAGAAGAGGAGCTGCATATAGAGACTGTATATATGAGAAGTTGTCCCTGAAGTTTGTCTGAAGTCAAGTGGGCATCCCATAAACTCTCATCCCTATCCAAGTTTATTACCCCCAGTAAAACTCAATAAAACTCACAGACTGTTCTCTTACTCTGGAGTGAATGTGAAAATGGCTGTGCAGGGTGGGGGATCCCATTCTACTTGCGGTTCCTTAGAGGGTACCCTACGTTACATTAACTATTTTGAGCCTGCTCTAAAGTTATTCAAAGGGGTGTATGTTGGTTCTGGCATATCTAAAGAACCAGGGTCTGTAAAGCACAAAGAGGTATGAAGTAACATCACCACAAAAGAGTAAACTCGGTAAGAAAAGGAGAAGGAGTGTAGTTACCAAGTACAAGTTCAAGACACCAAGCAAGCAGTCATTAGGCATGGTACCTTGTAAGGTGACAGGTCCTCCGGTATCGAGTGGGGTCATTGACCGGCTGCCTCCCTAGCGGTCAGTATTTAATAGCAACTTGATTCAAATGCACGTTACTGGATCTATGGCCTGGTCACAAGGGACAGGAAGGAAGGAATTATTAAACACACATGAAGTCAGTGCTATGTGCTCAGCGAGACCCCATTATGTTACTGGGACTGGGAGTGAGGTAATAGACGTATGCTGTGTGATAAGAAAAAAAGTGCGCTGAAAAAATATAGAAAAGCTGCTACCGTAGAAAATAAGTTATAAGCTGAATGGTGAGTATCAGGTGCGCTAATCTATTGGCAAATCATTATTATATCACAATAAGAACCATGCAGATCTTGAGGTGATTGTAATTGAAAAATACAATGCGCATTGGCGTGGTAGCAATCTTAAGAGGTCAATATCCAGAAGGGAAACCTTCTGAATTTATGAGCTCAGATGCTCCGCCCCCTCGGACATAACGTTGAATGGGACATTAATTCATTTCTAAATAATGG
Organism: Pelophylax lessonae; assembly: GCF_965119305.1. Classification (NCBI taxonomy): domain Eukaryota; kingdom Metazoa; phylum Chordata; class Amphibia; order Anura; family Ranidae; genus Pelophylax; species Pelophylax lessonae. The sequence goes on along the minus strand of NC_138772.1, from coordinate 51,225,024 downwards.
TTAATCTAAGTCCTTTTCCTCTGTCCCCCTTTTTTTTTCCTCTTTTAGCAATCACCTTTGATATACAAATTAGAGATGGTATTTTAAATGATTTTAAAATATGTAATTTATAGTTTTTTATTGTCTTGACAATTATTTATCATACATAATAGATATACCTCCACTCCATGGGTTGCATTGTACACCCAGATGGAGTTGGTCTGGAAGATTCCTTTGGGTATTAGATATATGTATGTTTGTTTCATTAATTTTTCAAATATTCATTCCGTGTTGATAGATTCTAATAAGATTTTATTATGTATTTGTGTACCAACATCGGAGGTATATTTATGAAGATTCACTTCCGGATGTCTATTAGTGCCGTTTTTAATTCTTGTTTTAGATTTTATTGGCATTATTATTTTTAATTAGTAGATTTTTACGCCAGAATTCAGCACATCTGCACATCCGAACTGTTGGTATGAAGTTTTATTATTAAATTTAACTTACAACCTAGCAGTACTTGCTTTGCAGACACCGGAAGAGGTTCTTACAATGTTCAATATAAGGGCGGAAGTGACGTTGCATGCAATCTCCTGTCTCAGTCGACGTCCGTCGTAGGAGGAAACGCGTCAGAGAGGAGCGGCGCAACGTCACGATCCATCGCTGCGGACCGCGCTGCAGGTGGCCGCAGCTTCTTAACTGACATCTCAGGTATTCACACCGCTTTTGCAACATTTCAAGCCGACGTATTGTAAGTGTGACACTTTATTTAAATAAAAATTGGTTGAAAGGTTTTACACTATCAGCGGTTTCTATTTTATACCGGGGAGATTCGTCATAGCATCCAGAGCATTACAGATCCTAAGACCTGGAGGCAATAGAAGAGGTATTCCACACAGGCGGATTTTCTTGCACAGATTTACTATCGTTCTGGTAAGAGGCTGACCTACTCCCCCCTACAGTGGGAGAAGTTTGTGGGAACCTTTTCTTACTTTCCCTGGGCTATATCATCATTGGATCGGATAATACACACGCCCTTGTATTATCCCATCTGGTAAGGGGCTTATTCACTCACGGTGGAGGTCTTCGCTGCACTCATCCATTGCGTTTGAAGTTTTGCACCTTGGAGACATATCACATGCATGTTGGATTTAAATGGACTTTTTATTAATTTAAGGACTGACTGTCTTGATTCACCATTGATTTTGTTTTTGTATTTTTCGTTCACTTTGTTGAGCACATTTCATTTACCACCTGGGTTTTTGGACTTTTTTTGTTTCAGAGGACTTGGTCCTCCTTAAATTGTATTCACCTATTGATCAATATTTTTGTTGATTCAATTATTTATTCATATATAATAATGATTTGCCAATAGATTAGCGCACCTGATGCTCACCATTCAGCAATAGACTTATGCTGGACTGGGGGAGTGGGTGTAGGCTCAGTAAGTCCCTCCTAATGCAACATACACTATATTACCAAAAGTATTGGGACGCCTGCCTTTGCACACACATGAACTTTAATGGCATCCCAGTCTTAGTCCTTTATCTTAGTTTATTATTGAGTTGGCTCACCCTTTGCAGCAATAACAACTTCAACTCTTCTGTAAAGGCTGTCCACAAGGTTCAGGAGTGTGTCTATGGGAATGTATGACCATTCTTCCAGAAGGGCATTTGTGAGGTAAGGCACTGATGTTGGAGAGAAGGCCTGGCCACAGTCTCCACTCTAATTCATCCCAAAAGTGTTCTATCAGGTTGAGGTCAGGACTAGTGACTGTGCAGGCTAGTCAAGTTCCTCCACCCCAAACATTCTCATCCATGTCTTTATGGACCATGGCAGTCTCCACCTGGTTCCGGGCATTTGATGAGCATGTGCCCTGTGAAAGGTACCCCCAGCATGCAGGGCGAGCAGGTCCCACCCACAGTAATAGCGTGTCATGTGGCCCCTACAAGAACCCATTTTTTAGGCAAGACACAGATTAAGGCCCCATGCACATGGGGCGTTTTTACAGCCGCTGTAAGCAGCGTCAGACGTTTTTTTTTTTGCAGCTCAAAAACGCCCCTCCATGTTATTCTATGGCCTCATGCACACACAGACATTTTTGAGCTGTAAGTGGCCTAGGCGTTTTTAAGCTGCAAGAAGAACCCCCGGGCTGCGCGTTCTGAGGACCAGCGTTACAGCTGTAAAAACGTCTGATGCTGCTAAAGGCTGAATAACGTTGCTATAACGTTGCTTAATGTGCGTTAAGCCACGTTATATGTTTTTTCTTCCTTTCAAAATCAATGGTTCCCTATGGGAGCCTATTGATTTGAATGGAAGTTGCACCGCAAGTCGGATCAGGATGAGAATCTTGAGGGGGAACTCCACGCCAAAATGGGAAAAAACGGCGTGGGGGTCCCCCCCAGGTTCCAAACCAGGCCCTTATCTGAGCATGCAGCCCGGCAGGCAAGGAAAGGGGAGGGGACGAGCGAGCGGCCCCCACCCCCCCTGGACCACACCAGGCAACATGCCCTCAACATGGGGGGGTGTTGGTGCTTTGGGGCAGGGGGGGCTCTGCACCCCCCCCCACCCCAAAGCACCTTGCCCCATGTTGATGAGGACAAGCGCCTCATCCCCACAACCCTGGCCGGTGGTTGTGGGGGTCTGTGGGCAGGGGGCTTATCGGTATCTGGAAGCCCCCTTGAACAAGGGGGCCCCCCAGATCCCGGACCCCCTCCCTATGTGAATGGATATGGGGTACACTGTACCCCTACCCATTCACCCCATAAAAGGCAGTGGATGTGAATAACGACAGAAGACGTTTTGGAAAGTTTATTTAAAATCTTCATCCGGTCTTCTCCACTCTGTACTTCTCCCCCTCCGCTCTTCTGCTCTTTTGCTGTCCGCTCTTCCGCTCGCTCGTCCCCTCCCCTTTCCTTGCCTGCTGGGCTGCATGCTCGGATAAGGGTCTGGCATGGATTTTGGGGGGGACCCCCACGCCGTTTTTTCCCATTTTGGCGTGGATCCTGATCCGACTTGCGGTGCGACTTCCATTCAAATCAATAGGCTCCCATAGGGAACCATTGATTTTGAATGGAGGCAGAAAAAAACACTGCTAAAAGCGACGTGGCAAAAAGTGCAATAATGCAAATGGAAAAGGCTACTGAATCTACGTTTTTCCAGCTGCTTTTTCCAGCATCAGAACTAGCTTTGCAGCAACGCCCCGTGTGCATGAGGCCTTAAGCTGGAAAAAGAAATGAAAACACTTAAATATTGAATAGCAATAAAAAAAAGATATTATGTTATAATATCAAGATTTGTTTACAGAAAGTGGCATCTTGCCTGGATCCACCAATAATGTATAACTAATAAATCTATACTGAACAATGTAGAATGATGAACAGAAAAGATACCTGTTTTGCAGGTTTTCTCGCAATCTTCCTTAGTGGGAAAATTGTTTCCATTTCCTTTACAACCACCATAGATGAAGGTTCTGCAAGTGTCTGTCTCCTTATCATAGTAAAAGACCTCTATGTGTGCCTTACATGGACCCTTTTTGGGGGGCAGGTTACAGACTCCACCTGAGAAAAAAAAAAAAACACTCCTAAATACTGTATGAAAGAGCATTGGAAAAAGAGATAATTGGTGATAAAAAAGAATGTTGAACCCTTACAGAAAAAGGGATGATCAGGGTTGGGTATAGCCAGTGCTGTATCTTGGCCTAGGCCAACAAGGCCCAGGCCTAGGGCGGCACTTTGCAGGGGGGCAGCAAAAAAGCTGCTTTTTTGTATAATGACTATGGACTTCCTAGTCATTATACAAATAAGTGAAATATTCCTATAATTACAATCAGTGGCAGCAAACACAAGTCTAGATATCTTAGGCTGCACTAATGGGCACTGATAAGCTGCACTGGTGGCCACTTATGGGGCTGTACTGATGGCCACTGATATGCTGCACTGATAGGCAATAATAAGGCGGCACTGATAAGACTGCACTGATGAGGCTGAACTTATGGGAACTGATGAGGCTATGGTCTGTGGTTTACAGATGACAGAATGGGTCAGAAACAGGAAGAGGTGGGCCATATTTAAATTAGGGGGTGCACAAGTTTAGTCAGGCCTAGGGCAGCACAAAACCTAAATACGCCACTGTATATCCTAATAGACCACTACCACTTAAAACACTTATCCCAGGCTAAAATTGAGGTATATACCCTCTCAGATCACGCACCCATTACCACCCAACTTACAATACCTCCGCTTCCCCTAAAATCCAACAATTGGAAACTGAATGATTCTCTATTACTGGATCTTGTGGATAGAAAACAGATCGCCAAGAACTGCCCCTCTATTTTGCTGAAAATACAATTGCTGGCACTTCACCAAGCATGATATGGGAAGCCCATAAAGCTCATATACGTGGCAAATTTATTCATGCAAAAAAAAAAAGAGAGACTTCTTTACCAGTCTGTCCTCCTCCAGGAGACCAAGGATCTTGAAAGGAACCAATAAACCATGCTTACCCCATCTCTTCTACATATGCTAACTCAGAAACGTAAAGAAATAAAAATCTTTATATCATAATGAACAAATACACTCATTTCGGTTGATCTCCCAGCAAATATACAAGTGGGGGGGACAACCTAGTCGTTACTTAGCGAGATCTACAACAAAAGAAATCTGCTTTGTTTTTTGCTAAAATTAAGACCTCTATGGATTCCATTGTTCATGAGACCAAGGCTATCGCCAAAGAATTCTGCTCTTTTTATCATCAGCTCTATCATGTACATAAAACTATCGAAGACGCTGATTCCTGGCGTGCCTTGATCTTGGACAATTTAAACCAAGCTAATCTCCCTAAGCATTCCCTTTCTGCTCTCAAGGCGCTGAAATTTGACATTTCCTTCTCTGAATTATGCTCTGCACTCAAATCCATGGCTAAAGGCAAGGCCCTGATGGCCTCTCGGTGGCCTATTACCGAGCATATCAAGACAAGCTTTTTCCACTTCTTATTAGCTTATACTAATACACTTTCAAAGGGAGGCCCCTTGAGACCAGAAACATTACATGCACATATAATGGTTCTACCTAAGTCCAGGAAAGGTCTTTGTGGGAGCTACAGACAAATTTCTTTATTGAACATTGATGCCAAGATTTATGCTAAGGTGTTGACTAATAGGCTTCTGCCCCTGATTCCTAAATGGGTATCACAAGATGTACACTATCTCTCATTTTCTATGTGCACAGATCTTCCCAGCCCACCCTCCTCTTATCTATTGATGCAGAAAAAGCATTTAATAGGATGGACTGGGAAAACCTGATTGCAACACTGTCCAGTCTGGGTTTTGGCCCTAATGTGATACATATAATTTTGGCTTTGTATAATTCTCCCTCTGCCCCAATTCATGTTAATGGTACCCTGAGCGAGACCTTCATTCTTCATAACGGAACAAGGCAAGGCTCTCTTATTTGCGCTTTCACTAGAACCATTTCTCTCTACGGTGCCTCACAACCTAAATATATGTGGAATTAAGGTAGAATCCTATGAGTATAAATATGCTGCATATGCGGATGACATAATGTTTTATGTACAACTCCCAAATACCTCTTTACTGAACCTCATGGCCCCTTTGAGTCCTTTGGGTCGATCTCTAACTTTATCAACTTTTCCAAACTTGAGATTCTCAACATATCCATTCTGGCTAAAGATATTGCCTTTCTAAAAACCTCTGTACCCTTTTCTTGGCAACCCTGCACCCTAAATTACCTTGGGATCTTACACACCACTCATCATGCAAATCTGTTCAAATACCTAGGATTTCCTAACTACCTATCATATTTTCAGAGGCCCAAAAATGCCAGGACATGTAAACAACCCCCAAATGACCCCTTTTTGGAAAGCAGACAAACCAAGGTATTTGATAAGAGGCATGTTAAGTTTTTGGATGATCCTATTTTTTGTCATAAGTTTTTTAAAAATTAAAAAAACAGTAATTGGTAGTCAGGAAGCCCCCTATAACAAGGAGGCCCCCAGATCCTGCCCCTCCTTTCTATAGTATCCCTACCCATTCACCAAAAAAGTGTAAAAAGCGAATAAAGGCACTCCACAGGCTTTCGATAATTCCTCTATTAAAATATAAAAAACAATGTCCCTCGATGTAGATCTGTCATCAATCAAGCCGCCTGCCACACTGCCGGACCTCTGGCCTCGTCGAAGGTTCCCCGCTGACTGCCTGCTCCTCCATCTGACATTTCATTAATAGCTTAAGTATGGAGTCACCCAATGACATCATTACCTATATATGACAATGACCTATACGTATAGCTTTTATAATGCAAAAATATAAAAATTAAGTCCTAGAAATAAAAGCAGAACACTCACCTAGGACAGAAAGCATTACCCAGTCCCTAGGGATATTTTCCATATCTATACATACGCATTCTCAAGATAGAATAGCCAGGTAAATGGGTTTCTATAATAGATATACTGTACATACAAATCTATGGAGGTGCCAAAATGCGTTTTATATATTGGTTGAAGAAAACGCCTCCTTCAAATAAACCAAAAAATTAAAAAGAAAGGTTCACTATGCACAATTTTAATGTTATCTTATAACCTCTTCTACAATTTTTAGAGTTGATACAAATTGTTGCAAGAAACTTGTCTAAACTTGACAATGTAACATGTGAAATTTACATATGGAAGAATGCATTTTTCCTTTTTATGACATGTGATGTATTTTGCTCTTTATACCCATTGGTTATTAATTTTTCCCTATGTATGTAATAAACAATCATATTTTAGAAGTTGCGGTTTTTTGATTTATTACCAATGACCCATCCTAGACCACCCTGTTTTGTTGTTTCTTTTCTGCTCTTTTTTGGGTTGATGACTCACGGGTAAAAAAATGTTAGATCCCTTCCACTAATATATTTGTATCTTATTCTGTGGGTATAATAATCTTATTCTGTGGACTGGATTCGCTTGTCTTAGAAGCATTCAGGCCTGTAATTTCCATGGAAAGTCAGTAATGATGTGAACACTGACAGGAATCGTCCTATGACTTTATTGTAAGGCCATAGTTGACACTAATTCTGGGATTACCCCCATCCCTGTGTCCTCTCCTCAAGAATCAGCTTCAAGGACAATAAAGGGCCCTGACTTCCCAGTTGAATTTGACTGCCTACATGTCACTTCCCCTGGCTGTAGCATCTTCTTCCTTCTGTCTAGTTGCTGTGTTTTCCCCACTCCTTCTGTTGGCAATTTCTGTTCTTGAATCAGATGCTGTTACACTTGCCTTAGCAAGTATTCTTGGTTGGGGTGTTATGCTTTGTGACAAGAGAAATGAGTGGTTTCCTAATGAGGTCAATGTTGGCTTTTTATTCTGGGAGAGGATACCCAATGGCTAATGAATGAGTCGAAGGTCAACTTGATCGACAATACCCATCATATGGGAAATTCTGAGTCCCCATATTTCTAGCGCTTTTCTAACTTTTGTAGGGGTAGGTGTTTGAGGTGTTTTTTGTAAATGTCCTGGGTCACCTGTGCTACTATGTCCAGAAGGGCCTTTGTATAGATGCCTTCCACTTGGACTAACCAGACCCAGCAACAAAGCAACAGTGGACCCTCTGATTAGGTGTCTTCTTACTCTGGGTTGCCTGGGGTGACTGTAGCACTTAGGTCTGTAGGACAGCAAAGCCCGTATCCTGGCAGTGGCTTCATCCCTCCACACACAGGTCACAGCTCTGTACTGTGGTAAAATCTTGCCCACACAGCAATGGCTCTCCAGCGTCCTATTTCCTCATTCTCTGGAAAGTTCCCTGCAACAAAGTCCACTCACTAGCTCTCCCCGTACTGTATCACACCCCTGGCAAATCCTGCTCTCTCCTCCTCTGAGTCAGCAAAAGATCCTAAATTGTGTGTTCTGATGCTATTCCATTTGCCTTGTACAATGCTCCACCAAGACTACATCTCCCAATGTCCCCTGCGAAGCTGCATCTTCACATAGAGCCACCCCTGTCCCATAGATTGGCTTATTGCAGCTGCTAGGAGAGGAAGGGGGTGATCAAGGAATCTCTGCACACACATAGTCGGCTCCTCTGTCACTTTTCATGTCTGTGGAGGGGGGGCAAGTACTGAAAGCAGGGGCACCTGTCTATATAAATGACAGATTCCCAGCTGCTAGAAGGTAAAAAAACAATCATAAATCCTGGATGACATCATTAACCATGCTCATTACCAAATATTGACAGTAATGTTAGTAAAGTTCTTGACCTAAAACTATATTATCAAAAGTATTGGGACACCTACCTTTACACGCACATGAACTTTAATGGCATCCCAGTTTTAGTCTGAAGGGTTTAATATTGAGTTGGCCCACCCTTTGCAGCTATAACAGCTTCAACTCTTCTTCAAAGGCCATCCACAAGGTTTAGAAGTGTGTCTTTGGGAATGTTTGACCATTATTTCAGAAGTGCATTTGTGAGGACAGGCACTGATGTTAGACGAGAAGGCCTGACTCGCAGTCTCCACTATAATTCACCCCAAAGGTGTTTTATCTGGTTGAGGTCAGGACTCTGTGCAGACCAGTCAAGTTCCTCCACCCCAAACTCGCTCATCCAAACTATATTGCCAAAAGTATTGGGCCACCCCTTCAAATCATTTGGTGGAAGGAGGGATTAAAATGTGGGTTGTTTTTCAGGGGTTGGGCTTGAAGGGAACTCTTAGGCTCCATTCACACCTAAGTGTATCATTTTCATGCATTTTTATGGGCGTTTTTTCTGGCGTTTTATCATTAGTTTTTCAGGCATTTTTTTGCAGGTGTTTGAAGGCAGGCATTGAAATCTAACAAAAACACTTGTAATCTGTCAAAAAAGAAGTTCATGTACATGTACTTTTTTGAGCTTCAGGCGTTTTGGTTCAGGTGACAAAATGCTCATACAGTGCCGGGCGAAAGTGAACTTTGCTACCTTTTGCCACATTTCACGCTTCAAACATAAAGATATAAAACTGTAATTTTTTGTGAAGAATCAACAACAAGTGGGACACAATCATCAAGTGGAATGAAATTTATTGAATATTTCAAACTTTTTTAACAAATAAAAAACTGAAAAATTGGGCGTGCAAAATTATTCAGCCCCTTTACTTTCAGTGCAGCAAACTCTCTCCAGAAGTTCAGTGAGGATCTCTGAATGATCCAATGTTGACCTAAATGACTTATAATGATAAATAGAATCCACCTGTGTGTAATCAACTCTCCGTATAAATGCACCTGCGCTGTGATAGTCTCAGAGGTCCATTTAAAGCGCAGAGAGCATCATGAAGAACAAGGAACACATCAGGCAGGTCCGAGATACTGTTGTGGAGAAGTTTAAAGTCGGATTTGGATACAAAAAGATTTCCCAAGCTTTAAACATCGAAAGGGGCATTGTGCAAGCGATAATATTGAAATGGAAGGAGTATCAGTCCACTGCAAATCTACGAAGACCTGTCCGTCCCTCTAAACTTTCAGCTCATACAAGGAGAAGACTGATCAGAGATGCAGCCAAGAGGCCCATGATCACTCTGGATGAACTGCAGAGATCTACAGCTGAGGTGGGAGACTCTGTCCATAGGATGTCAGTCCTATCCTATCACATCCTATCACATCCTATCAGTCGTATACTGCACAAATCTGGCCTTTAGTGGAAGAGTGGCAAGAAGAAAGCCATTTCTGAAAGATATCCATAAAAAGTGTAGTTTAAAGTTTGCCACAAGCCACCTGGGAGACACACCAAAAATGCGGAAGAAGGTGCTCTGGTCAGATGAAACCAAAATCAAACTTTTTGGCAACAGTGCAAAATGTTATGTTTGGCGTAAAAGCAACACAGCTCATCACCCTGAACACACCATCCCCACTGTCAAACATGGTGGTGACAGCATCATGGTTTGGGCCTGCTTTTCTTCAGCAGGGACAGGGAAGATGGTTAAAATTGATGGGAAGATGGATGGAGCCAAATACAGGACCATTCTGGAAGAAAACCTAATGGAGTCTGCAAAAGACCTGAGACTGGGACGGAGATTTGTCTTCCAACAAGACAATGATCCAAAACATAAAGCAAAATCTACAATGGAATGGTTCACAAATAGTGTTGAGCGAACACGGACTGTATTATTCGTGTTCGTACCGAATAATTGGATTTTTGTTACCCGAACACGAACACGGACACTTTACTGTATATTCGGGTAAAAATCCGTGTTCGGTCGTTTTATTTCCGGGTTTTGCATGCTTTGGCGCTCTTTTCATGGCGGGCTTTCAACAGCCAATCAACAATCGTTTAACTGGTGTGCCTTAAGCCATCCCAGCCATGCCTGCAAATGTCTCAGTAGCTGTGATTGGCCGTCTGAAGCATGTGACCAAGTCTTTATAAGTTCGAGGCAGCCGCAGCGGCGTCATTATGCTGCTTAGATCAGGGACAGAGCACACATCAACGTGCTGGCTGCTGATTAGGGAAAGATAGGCAGGAAAAAAACATATGTGTCCGGATAGAATTGAGGGACAGGTCGGAGTGTTTAGGCAGGGCGAGTTGTAGGCATTTTAGGGATAGAGTCTGCTGAATTATAGGGTCAGTGTCTTCTGCAAACTACAATCGATATTGCTGTGTGGGGGGTGGGGTCTGCACTCAATCCTGATCTACGATCTCTTCTCAATCCTGTTAGGGAGAGGCTGCTGCTGAATTTTAGGGTCAGAGTGTTCTACAAACTACAATCGATATTGCTGTGTGGTGTGGGATAGGAGATAGGCAGGTGTCAGTGATCCACATCCATTTTTCTGTGTGTGGGCTGCAGTGAACACAATCTTTTTGGGGTGCAGTGAACACAATCCTTTTGGAGTGCAGTGAACAAAATCTTTGTGGGGTGCAGTGAACAAAACCTTTGTGGGGGTACAGTGAACACAATCTTTGTGGGGTGCAGTGAAGACAATCCTTGTGGGGTGCAGTGAAGACAATCCTTGTGGAGTGCAGTGAACAAAATCTTTGGGGGGTACAGTGAACACAATCTTTGTGGGGTGCAGAGAAGACAATCCTTGTGGGGTGCAGTGAACAAAATCTTTGGGGGGGTACAGTGAACACAATCTTTGTGGGGTGCAGTGAACAAAACCTTTGTGGGGTGCAGTGAACACAATCTTTGTGGGGTGCAGTGAAGACAATCCTTGTGGGGTGCAGTGAAGACAATCCTTGTGGGGTGCAGTGAACAAAATCTTTGGGGGGTACAGTGAACACAATCTTTGTGGGGTGCAGTGAACAAAACCTTTGTGGGGTACAGTGAACACAATCTTTGTGGGGTGCAGTGAACAAAACCTTTGTGGGGTACAGTGAACACAATCTTTGTGGGGTGCAGTGAAGACAATCCTTTTGGAGTGCAGTGAACACAATCTTTGTGGGGTACAGTGAACACAATCTTTGTGGGGTACAGTGAACAAAACCTTTGTGGGGTACAGTGAACACAATCTTTGTGGGGTGCAGTGAACACAATCTTTGTGGGGTGCAGTGAACAAAACCTTTGTGGGGTGCAGTGAACACAACCTTTGTGGGGTACAGTGAACACAATCTTTGTGGGGTGCAGTGAACAAAACCTTTGTGGGGTACAGTGAACACAATCTTTGTGGGGTACAGTGAACACAATCTTTGTGGGGTGCAGTGAACAAAACCTTTGTGGGGTACAGTGAACACAATCTTTGTGGGGTGCAGTGAACACAATCTTTGTGGGGTGCAGTGAACAAAACCTTTGTGGGGTGCAGTGAACACAACCTTTGTGGGGTAGAGTGAACACAATCTTTGTGGGGTGCAGTGAACAAAACATTTGTGGGGTACAGTGAACACAATCTTTGTGGGGTACAGTGAACACAATCTTTGTGGGGTGCAGTGAACAAAACCTTTGTGGGGTACAGTGAACACAATCTTTGTGGGGTGCAGTGAACAAAACCTTTGTGGGGTACAGTGAACACAATCTTTGTGGGGTGCAGTGAAGACAATCCTTTTGGAGTGCAGTGAACAAAATCTTTGTGGGGTACAGTGAACACAATCTTTGTGGGGTGCAGTGAACAAAATCTTTGTGGGGTACAGTGAACACAATCTTTGTGGGGTGCAGTGAAGACAATCCTTGTGGGGTGCAGTGAAGACAATCCTTGTGGGGTGCAGTGAACAAAACCTTTGTGGGGTACAGTGAACACAATCTTTGTGGGGTACAGTGAACACAATCTTTGTGGGGTGCAGTGAACAAAACCTTTGTGGGGTACAGTGAACACAATCTTTGTGGGGTGCAGTGAACAAAACCTTTATGGGGTACAGTGAAGACAATCTTTGTGGGGTGCAGTGAAGACAATCCTTTTGGAGTGCAGTGAACAAAATCTTTGAGGGGTACAGTGAACACAATCTTTGTGGGGTGCAGTGAACAAAATCTTTGTGGGGTACAGTGAACACAATCTTTGTGGGGTGCAGTGAAGACAATCCTTGTGGGGTGCAGTGAAGACAATCCTTGTGGGGTGCAGTGAACAAAATCTTTGGGGGGTACAGTGAACACAATCTTTGTGGGGTGCAGTGAACAAAACCTTTGTGGGGTACAGTGAACACAATCTTTGTGGGGTGCAGTGAACAAAACCTTTGTGGGGTACAGTGAACAAAACCTTTGTGGGGTGCAGTGAACAAAACCTTTGTGGGGTGCAGTGAACACAACCTTTGTGGGGTACAGTGAACACAATCTTTGTGGGGTGCAGTGAACAAAACCTTTGTGGGGTACAGTGAACACAATCTTTGTGGGGTACAGTGAACACAATCTTTGTGGGGTGCAGTGAACAAAACCTTTGTGGGGTACAGTGAACACAATCTTTGTGGGGTGCAGTGAACAAAACCTTTGTGGGGTACAGTGAACACAATCTTTGTGGGGTGCAGTGAAGACAATCCTTTTGGAGTGCAGTGAACAAAATCTTTGTGGGGTACAGTGAACACAATCTTTGTGGGTTGCAGTGAACAAAATCTTTGTGGGGTACAGTGAACACAATCTTTGTGGGGTGCAGTGAAGACAATCCTTTTGGAGTGCAGTGAACACAATCTTTGTGGGGTACAGTGAACACAATCTTTGTGGGGTGCAGTGAACAAAACCTTTGTGGGGTGCAGTGAACAAAACCTTTGTGGGGTACAGTGAACACAATCTTTGTGGGGTGCAGTGAACACAATCTTTGTGGGGTGCAGTGAACAAAACCTTTGTGGGGTGCAGTGAACACAACCTTTGTGGGGTACAGTGAACACAATCTTTGTGGGGTGCAGTGAACAAAACCTTTGTGGGGTACAGTGAACACAATGTTTGTGGGGTACAGTGAACACAATCTTTGTGGGGTGCAGTGAACAAAACCTTTGTGGGGTGCAGTGAACACAATCTTTGTGGGGTGCAGTGAACAAAACCTTTGTGGGGTGCAGTGAACACAACCTTTGTGGGGTACAGTGAACACAATCTTTGTGAGGTGCAGTGAAGACAATCCTTGTGGGGTGCAGTGAAGACAATCATTGTGGGGTGCAGTGAAGACAATCCTTGTGGGGTGCAGTGAACAAAATCTTTGGGGGGTACAGTGAACACAATTTTTGTGGGGTGCAGTGAACAAAACCTTTGTGGGGTACAGTGAACACAATCTTTGTGGGGTGCAGTGAACAAAACCTTTGTGGGGTACAGTGAACACAATCTTTGTGGGGTGCAGTGAAGACAATCCTTTTGGAGTGCAGTGAACAAAATCTTTGTGGGGTACAGTGAACACAATCTTTGTGGGGTGCAGTGAAGACAATCCTTGTGGGGTGCAGTGAAGACAATCCTTGTGGGGTGCAGTGAACAAAATCTTTGGGGGGTACAGTGAACACAATCTTTGTGGGGTGCAGTGAAGACAATCCTTTTGGAGTGCAGTGAACAAAATCTTTGTGGGGTACAGTGAACACAATCTTTGTGGGTTGCAGTGAACAAAATCTTTGTGGGGTACAGTGAACACAATCTTTGTGGGGTGCAGTGAAGACAATCCTTTTGGAGTGCAGTGAACACAATCTTTGTGGGGTACAGTGAACACAATCTTTGTGGGGTGCAGTGAACAAAACCTTTGTGGGGTACAGTGAACACAATCTTTGTGGGGTGCAGTGAACACAATCTTTGTGGGGTGCAGTGAACAAAACCTTTGTGGGGTGCAGTGAACACAACCTTTGTGGGGTACAGTGAACACAATCTTTGTGGGGTGCAGTGAACAAAACCTTTGTGGGGTACAGTGAACACAATGTTTGTGGGGTACAGTGAACACAATCTTTGTGGGGTGCAGTGAACAAAACCTTTGTGGGGTGCAGTGAACACAATCTTTGTGGGGTGCAGTGAACAAAACCTTTGTGGGGTGCAGTGAACACAACCTTTGTGGGGTACAGTGAACACAATCTTTGTGAGGTGCAGTGAAGACAATCCTTGTGGGGTGCAGTGAAGACAATCCTTGTGGGGTGCAGTGAACAAAATCTTTGGGGGGTACAGTGAACACAATTTTTGTGGGGTGCAGTGAACAAAACCTTTGTGGGGTACAGTGAACACAATCTTTGTGGGGTGCAGTGAACAAAACCTTTGTGGGGTACAGTGAACACAATCTTTGTGGGGTACCGTGAACACAATCTTTGTGGGGTACAGTGAATACAATCTCATACTTCTGAAGCTTTGAGGGTGCTGCCTGTTCTATACTCCTCCTCCTCCTCCTCCTCATCCATCCTTTTAGGTGTACAAACAATAGTAATTGGGGCCTAGTGTGCTTCTGTACGTGTGAAAAACATACACTTTTTTTTGATCATATTTCCTATTCCGCTATTCTATAAAAACCTTTGGGGCTCAATTAAATTGCGGAATAGTCTGTGTCGGTACGTGTGAGATCCACCTTTCCAAGTTTTTGGGGTTCATCTCATACTTCTGAAGCTTTGAGGGTGCTGCCTGTTCTATACTCCTCCTCCTCCTCCTCCTCATCCATCCTTTTAGGTGTACAAACAATAGTAATTGGGGCCTAGTGTGCTTCTGTACGTGTGAAAAACATACACTTTTTTTTGATCATATTTCCTATTCCGCTATTCAATAAAAACCTTTGGGGCTCAATTAAATTGCGGAATAGTCTGTGTCGGTACGTGTGAGATCCACCTTTCCAAGTTTTTGGGGTTCATCTCATACTTCTGAAGCTTTGAGGGTGCTGCCTGTTCTATACTCCTCCTCCTCCTCCTCCTCATCCATCCTTTTAGGTGTACAAACAATAGTAATTGGGGCCTAGTGTGCTTCTGTACGTGTGAAAAACATACACTTTTTTTTGATCATATTTCCTATTGCGCTATTCAATAAAAACCTTTGGGGCTCAATTAAATTGCGGAATAGTCTGTGTCGGTACGTGTGAGATCCACCTTTCCAAGTTTTTGGGGTTCATCTCATACTTCTGAAGCTTTGAGGGTGCTGCCTGTTCTATACTCCTCCTCCTCCTCCTCCTCATCCATCCTTTTAGGTGTACAAACAATAGTAATTGGGGCCTAGTGTGCTTCTGTACGTGTGAAAAACATACACTTTTTTTTGATCATATTTCCTATTCCGCTATTCAATAAAAACCTTTGGGGCTCAATTAAATTGCGGAATAGTCTGTGTCGGTACGTGTGAGATCCACCTTTCCAAGTTTTTGGGGTTCATCTCATACTTCTGAAGCTTTGAGGGTGCTGCCTGTTCTATACTCCTCCTCCTCCTCCTCCTCATCCATCCTTTTAGGTGTACAAACAATAGTAATTGGGGCCTAGTGTGCTTCTGTACGTGTGAAAAACATACACTTTTTTTTTATCATATTTCCTATTCCGCTATTCAATAAAAACCTTTGGGGCTCAATTAAATTGCGGAATAGTCTGTGTCGGTACGTGTGAGATCCACCTTTCCAAGTTTTTGGGGTTCATCTCATACTTCTGAAGCTTTGAGGGTGCTGCCTGTTCTATACTCCTCCTCCTCCTCCTCCTCATCCATCCTTTTAGGTGTACAAACAATAGTAATTGGGGCCTAGTGTGCTTCTGTACGTGTGAAAAACATACACTTTTTTTTTATCATATTTCCTATTCCGCTATTCAATAAAAACCTTTGGGGCTCAATTAAATTGCGGAATAGTCTGTGTCGGTACGTGTGAGATCCACCTTTCCAAGTTTTTGGGGCTCATCTCATACTTCTGAAGCTTTGAGGGTGCTGCCTGTTCTATACTCCTCCTCTTCCTCATCCATCCTTTTAGGTGTACAAACAATAGTAATTGGGGCCTAGTGTGCTTCTGTACGTGTGAAAAACATACACTTTTTTTTGATCATATTTCCTATTCCGCTATTCTATAAAAACCTTTGGGGCTCAATTAAATTGCGGAATAGTCTGTGTCGGTACGTGTGAGATCCACCTTTCCAAGTTTTTGGGGTTCATCTCATACTTCTGAAGCTTTGAGGGTGCTGCCTGTTCTATACTCCTCCTCCTCCTCCTCCTCATCCATTCTTTTAGGTGTACAAACAATAGTAATTGGGGCCTAGTGTGCTTCTGTACGTGTGAAAAACATACACTTTTTTTTTATCATATTTCCTATTCCGCTATTCAATAAAAACCTTTGGGGCTCAATTAAATTGCGGAATAGTCTGTGTCGGTACGTGGGAGATCCACCTTTCCAAGTTTTTGGGGTTCATCTCATACTTCTGAAGCTTTGAGGGTGCTGCCTGTTCTATACTCCTCCTCCTCCTCTTCCTCATCCATCCTTTTAGGTGTACAAACAATAGTAATTGGGGCCTAGTGTGCTTCTGTACGTGTGAAAAACATACACTTTTTTTTGATCATATTTCCTATTCCGCTATTCAATAAAAACCTTTGGGGCTCAATTAAATTGCGGAATAGTCTGTGTCGGTACGTGTGAGATCCACCTTTCCAAGTTTTTGGGGTTCATCTCATACTTCTGAAGCTTTGAGGGTGCTGCCTGTTCTATACTCCTCCTCCTCCTCTTCCTCATCCATCCTTTTAGGTGTACAAACAATAGTAATTGGGGCCTAGTGTGCTTCTGTACGTGTGAAAAACATACACTTTTTTTTGATCATATTTCCTATTCCGCTATTCAATAAAAACCTTTGGGGCTCAATTAAATTGTGGAATAGTCTGTGTCGGTACGTGTGAGATCCACCTTTCCAAGTTTTTGGGGTTCATCTCATACTTCTGAAGATTTGAGGGTGCTGCCTGTTCCATACTCCTCTTCCTCAT
Source organism: Pelophylax lessonae (assembly GCF_965119305.1). Lineage (NCBI taxonomy): Eukaryota > Metazoa > Chordata > Amphibia > Anura > Ranidae > Pelophylax > Pelophylax lessonae. Next base: position 51,207,783 of record NC_138772.1, on the reverse strand, counting down.
CCTCCCTTTAGGGTAGGAAAAAATTTAATCGGGCCTAGTCTGTGTTTGTACGTGTGAGATACACAGTTTTTTATCCTATTCCGCTATGCAATACACACCCTTTTGGTGTAAAAAACATTAAATTGCGGCATAGTTTGCATATTTGACTGTGAGATACACCCGTGCGATACTGTTGTTCTTTTGTTCCGCTATTCAATGAAGACCTTTCTAGGGCAAGATCTTAAATTTCAGAAATATGAGGAGAGCGTCAAATAGGGGCCGTGGCCTGGGTCGTGGTGGTGCTGCTGCTAGAGCTCCTGTTGCAAGGAGAGGACGTGGTCGATCTGTGCCAGCTACACGCACAAGTGAAACACCTTCCTCAAGTGTGAGTAGGCGACAGAACCTGCATCAGTATTTGGTAGGGCATCATACGCCCCTAGAAGTGATGAGGCCAGAACAAGTGGAGGCGATAGTAGATTGGTTTGCTGCTGACAGTGCCTCCAGTTCCTTCACATTGTCTCCCAGCCAGTCTACTGCAGAAAGGTCACAGTTGGCACCTGCAGCCGATGTCCAACCGTCTTTCACCTCACCCCCTTGCAAATCAGGCAAGCAGTCTGAGCCCCAAGCCATACAGCAGTCTCTTCTTCTTTTTGATGACTCTGTCAGCAGGGTTTCCCAGGGCCATCCACCTAGCCCTGCCCCAGAAGTGGAAGAGATTGAGTGCAGCGATGCCCAACCACTTATTTCTCAAGATGAGTACATGCAAGGATCATCGCAGCACGTCTCCGATGATGACGAAACGCAGGTGCCAACTGCTGCCGCGTTCAGCATTGTGGAGACCGACAAGGAGGGCAGGGGTGAAGACTGGGTGGAAGATGATGTGGAGGACGATGAGGTCCTCGACCCCACATGGAATGAACGTCATGCAGGTGACCTGAGTAGTTTGGAGGAAGAGGCGGTGGTCGCAAAGAGCCACCAGCACAGCAGAAGAGGGAGCAGGGTGCAGAAGCGGAGCGGCCGTGCCCTAGACACTACGCCCGCTACTGCCCAACGCAGCAAGGGAACGAGCGCACCAAAGTCAGCTCAAAGGAGTTCTCTAGCGTGGAAGTTCTTTAGAAAATGTGCTGATGACAGGACACGAGTGGTTTGCACCCTGTGCAATCAGAGCTTGAAGCGAGGCATAAACCTTCTCAACCTGAGCACAACCTGCATGATCAGGCATCTAAGTGCAAAGCACGAGCTGCAGTGGAGTACACACCTTCAAAACCAAGAAACGTCTCTGGCTCATCCTGCTTCCTCTTCTGCTGCAGTCTCGGCCGCTCCAGCCACATCTGTAGTGATACCGGCACCTGCCACCCCGCAAACAGACGATCTGTCAGCAACACCACCACCTGGGTCACCAACAACCATCTCCACAATGTCCCGTGGAAGCGTTCAGATTTCCATCTCCCAAACACTTGAGAGGAAGAGGAAGTACCCCCCTACCCACCCGCGATCCCTGGCCCTGAATGCCAGCATTTCAAAATTATTGGCCTTTGAAATGCTGTCATTCCGTCTGGTGGAGACGCACAGTTTTAAAAACCTTATGTCGGTGGCTGTCCCACAGTACGTCGTGCCCAGCCGCCACTACTTTTCCAGGCAAGCCATCCCTTCCCTACACAACCAAGTGGGGGAAAAAATCAGGTGTGCACTGCGCAACGCCATCTGTGCCAAGGTCCACCTAACTACCGATACGTGGACCAGTAAGCACGGTCAGGGGCGTTATATCTCCCTAACGGCACACTGGGTCAATGCAGTGGCGGATGGGCCTGAGGCGGATAGCAATTTGGCGCATGTCCTTCCACCACCGAGGATTGCAGGGCGCTTCAGTTTGCCTCCTGTTCCTAACTCCTCCTACTCCGCTTCCTCATCCTCTACCGCCTCCTCATCCGGACAGCGTAACACCTTCACCACCAACTTCAGCACGGCCAGGGGTAAACGACAGCAGGCAGTTTTACAACTTGCCTGTTTGGGGGACAAACCACACACCGCGCAGGAGTTGTGGAGGAGCATGGAACAGCAAACAAATGAGTGGTTGCTTCCAGTGAGCCTCAAGCCCGGCCTGGTGGTGTGCGATAACGGGAGAAATCTCATAGCAGCTCTGGGCCTAGCCGGTTTGACGCACATCCCTTGCCTGGCGCATGTGCTGAATTTGGTGGTGCAGAGGTTCCTTAAAAACTACCCCGATATGTCAGAGCTGCTGCAGAAAGTGCGGGCCGTTTGTGCGCACTTTCGGCGTTCTCACCCTGCTGCTGCTCGCCTGGCAGCGCTGCAGCGTAACTTCGGCCTTCCCGCTCACCGCCTCATATGTGACGTGCCCACAAGGTGGAACTCCACCTTGCACATGCTGGAAAGACTGTGCGAGCAGCAGCAGGCCATAGTGGAGTTTCAGCTGCAGCACGCACGCGTGAGTCGCTCTGCGGAACAGCACCACTTCACCACCAATAACTGGGCCTCCATGCGAGACCTGTGTGCCTTGTTGCGCTGTTTTGAGTACTCCACCAACATGGCCAGTGGCAATGACGCCGTTCTCAGCTTAACTATCCCACTTCTATGCCTCCTTGAAAAAACAATTCGGGCGATGATGGAAGAGGATGTGGCACAGGATGAGGAGGAGGAGGAGGAGGATGAAGAGGTAACATTTCAAAGGCTTTCAGGGCAGTCATTCGCAAGGGGCTCCGAGGGTGGGTTCCTGCACACACAAACGCCAGGGACACAATTGTCCAGCAGGGACACAGTTCTGGAGGATGAGGAGGATGAGGAGGAGGAGGAGCTGGAGGAGGAGATGGAACCATGTTCACAGCAGGGTGGCACCCAGGCAAGCTCATGGCCATCTCTGGTGCGTGGCTGGGGGGATACAGAGGACACGGACGATACACCTCCCACAGAGGACAGCCTTTCGTCGCCTCTGGGCAGCCTGGCACACATGAGCGATTACATGCTGCAGTGTCTCCACAACGACCGCCGAGTTGCCCACATTCGAACTTGTGCTGATTACTGGGTGGCCACGCTGCTGGATCCCCGTTACAAGGACAACGTACCGTCCTTAATTCACTCACTGGAGCGCGATCGCAAGATGCGCGAGTACAAGCGCACGCTGGTAGACGCGATGCTGCTGGCATTCCCATCTGACAGCGGGGCCACAGTGGAAGCACAAGGCAGAGGAGGAGGAGGAGGAGGTCGCCAACTCAACCAGGGCACCGCCAGCACCTCAGAAGGCAGGGTTAGCATGGCCAAAATGTGGAAAAGCTTTGTCAGCACGCCACAACAAACAGCAGCACCAGCAGCTCAGATGGAACGTCTTAGCAGGAGGCAGCATTTTACCAACATGGTGGAGCAGTATGTGTGCACACGCCTACATGTAGTGAATGAGGGGTCTGCCCCCTTCAACTTCTGGGTCTCCAAATTGGGCACATGGCCTGAGCTTGCCCTTTACGCCTTGGAGGTGCTGGCGTGCCCTGCAGCCAGTGTATTATCTGAACGGGTATTTAGCACGGCTGGGGGTGTTATAACAGACAAGCGCAGCCGCCTGTCCAGAGACAATGTGGACAAGTTTACGTTCATTAAAATTAACCAGGCATGGATCCCACGGGACTTTTCCGTACCTTGTGCAGAATAGCAATGGATACCGACCTTACCCAGCAATTGTTCCATTTTTGCTCTTTCTCACTCTTTTGGGGTGTACCCTCATTTAAAATTTGTGAAAAGAAGCAGTGTTGGCTACCTCGTCCTCCTCCTCAGGGCCAGATTAACGTAGGGGCTATTGGAGCTGCAGCTCCATGCAGGCCCCTACCTTTTATATAGGCCCCGGGTTGGCCATATTCACTGTGACCGCTCTTCTGTCACTTGTAAACACAGAAGTCTGGCTTCTATGCTCGCTTCCCCAGGCAGCACCCTCAGAACCTCCCCACACAGCGCGAAGGCTGGACAAGGAGGGACAGTTGCCGATGCATGGATGTGTTTATGGGCTTCAGAGACAGCATCCCATGTTGAATTAGGCATGCATGGCTGCACCCTTCCTCCTCTGGGTGCATTCCAAGGCACGGCCCTTAAGGCCCTTCAAAATCCTCAGCACCAAGACCATGATGCTCTTAATCCGGCCCTGGTCCTCCTCCACCGCTGCTTCCACCTACACCGCCCATAGGTGTGCGCAGCCTATTGCATTAGGGTGTGCACCCCAAAGTTGAAATACACATGCATGTGTTTGCCTACATGTACATGGCCCCGATACATTACTCTCCCTGCTGGCAAAGAGAAATAGAGCAGAGCAGGTGCGAGGGAGATCTTTCCCATCTCCTCACTGGCAAACAGAGTGATAATGCTATGTGCCCTAGGTGATTAGGGTGTGCCCAGGTACACCAGGCACACCCTGTGCGCACGCCTATGACACCGCCACATCCACCACCACCTCAACCTCCCTCCTACTCCTAATGGGCCTCGTCCTTCAGAGATGAAGAACATTGTTTTATTTTTCTGTTTTTTTTTGTTGTTTTAAGTTATTTCCCTATCCACATTTGTTTGCAGAGCACTTGCCATGCTCTTAACTACGTTTTGCTGCCATTTGCAGCACTCTAGCCCTTTCCATTGGTGTTTTAGAGCCATTTTAGTGCCTTAAAGTTTGGGTCCCCATTGACTTCAATGGGGTTCGGTGTCCGGGAAAAGTTCGGTAAAAGTCCGGGACACGGACCCGGACTTTTTTTTAAAGTTCGGCCAAACCCGTCGAACACGGACATCTAGGTGTCCGCTCAACCCTATTCACAAATAAACATATCCAGGTGTTAGAATGGCCAAGTCAATGTCCAGACCTGAATCCAATCGAGAATCTGTGGAAAGAACTGAAAACTGCTATTTTGCAAGGAGGAATGGGCAAAAATTTCATTCTCTTGATGTGCAAAACTGATAGAGACATACCCCAAGTGAATTACAGCTGTAACCGCAGCAAAAGGTGGCGCTACAAAGTATTAACCACTTACCGCATACTAACGTAGATCTACATTGGCAGACTTTGCGGTAGTATACCGGGGGAATGCCTCTAGCTAGAGACACCATCCCGGTACCGTGGTTTACAGCTGACGGTCGGCTTTCCATCGGTAACGACCGATGCGGCTCGGGGGTCCCGCGACTTTGCTCGGGGTACCCGTTCCACCGGGAGCCCCGAGCAACCAGCCGGCGCGTCCGCCGGCTGGATGGAGTCCCGATCAAAGCCGGAAACGGCTTTGATCGGGTCTCCGATGACGTAACCCAGAGGCGGCGTCCATGACGTCACTTCCGGGTTACTCTGCTGCAAAAGGCGGCAGTTTTAAAAAACGGCTGTATGCAAAAACGCAGTTTTCAGCGTTTTGCATACATGAAAGTGTAGTGGAGGGGTCTAGGGTCTTTTAGACCCTCGATCCCTCCATAAAGAGTACCTGTCACTGCAAATTGGTGTCACAAGGGATGTTTACATTGCTTGTGACAGCAATAAAAGTGATCAGATTTTTTTTTTTTTTTTTAAAAAAACCTGTAATAAAGTTAAAAAAAATAAAATAAATAGGAAAAAAAAATTTTTTTAGCCGCCTCGTCACCGTTAGCTTGCACACAAAAAAAAATGTATACGGAAGTGGAGCCACGAATGAAATCGCTGTTTAAACCGCACATGTGAGGTATCGCCGCAATTGCCAGAGTGTGAGCAATAATTTAAAAAAAAAGAGCTACACTCTAACTCTAAACTGGTAACCGTTAAAAAAATTTAAAGCGCCACCTATTGAGATTTCTATTGACCGTAGTTTGTCGCAATTTTAAACCATAACATGTTGGGTATCTATTTACTCGGCGTGACATCATCTTTCACAATATACAAAAAAAAATGGGCTAACTTTACTGTTTAGTATTTTTTAAATGCAGTGAAATGTGATTTTTCAAAAATTTTCCAAAAAAATGGCGTTTTAAAGACCGCTGCGCAAATACCGCGTGACAAAAAATATTGCAATGACTGACATTTCATTCTCCAGAGTCTTTGCTAAAAAAAATATATATAATGTTTAGGGGTTCTAAGCAGTTTTCTAGGAAAAAATACTGATTTTAACTTGTAAACAAAAAGTGTCCGAAATAGGAATGGGGCTTAAGTGGTTAACTTAAGGGGGCTGAATAATTTTGCACGCCCAATTTTTCAGTTTTTTATTTGTTAAAAAAAGTTTGAAATATCCAATAAATTTCGTTCCACTTCATGATTGTGTCCCACTTGTTGATTCTTCACAAAAAATTACAGTTTTATATCTTTATGTTTGAAGCCTGAAATGTGGCAAAAGGTTGAAAAGTTCAAGGGGGCCGAATACTTTCGCAAGGCACTGTATGTAAACAGGGGCCTTTGAAATGAATGGGATTTTGCTTGTTGGGCATTTTGAGAGTTCAGAGATGAGCGTTTTACAAGCTAAAAAACGCTCAAGTGTGAACAGGTCCTCAATGCGTCAGCATACCAAGACATTTTGGAAAATTTCATGCTCCCAACTTTGTGGGAACAGTTTGGGGATGGCCCCTTCCTGTTCCAACATGACTGCACACCAGTGCACAAACAAGATCCATAAAGACATTGATGAGCAAGTTTGGGGTGGAGGAACTTGAGTCCCGACCTCAACCTGACTGAACACCTTTGGGATGAACTATAGCGGAGACTGTGAGCCAGGCCTTTTATCCAACATCAGTGCTTGACCTGCACTTCTGGAAGAATGGTCAAACTTTCCCATAGACACACTCCTAAACCTTGTGGACAGCCTTCCCAGAAGAGTTAAAGCTATTATAGCTGCAAAGGGTGGGCCAATTCATTATTTAACCCTACGGACTAAGACTGGGATGCCTTTAAAGTTCATGTGCATGTAAAGGGAGGCATCCCAATACTTTTGACAATATAGTGTATAATTTTTTTTACGGAAAACAATCCTTTTATATAAGTTGTTACAAAAGAAAGAAACTGCCAACACCTCCCCACTGAACACTCCCAGACTGAGAAAAATAAAATGCTGTTAAAGAATCTCCTCCAGGTTATTTTGTTTGTTTTACTTTTTTTTTTTAGAGGTCTACCGTAGAGGATTTTTAACCACTTTACCACCGGAGGATTTTCCTGCTAAAAGACCAGGGGTTATTTTGCGATTTTTTACTGCGTGACTTTAACGGACAATCGCGCGGTCGTGCGACGCTGTACCTAAACGAATTTCACGTCCTTTTTTTCCCACAAACAGAGCTTTCTTTTGGTGGTATTTGATCACCTGTGCGATTTTTTGATCACGCGCTATAAACAAAAAAAGAGCGTAATTTTTGCAAAAACAACAATATTTTTCACTTTTTTTTATATGAAATTCCCCCAAAAAAAAATGTAAAAATCAAAATTTTTTTAAATTTTCGGCCAATTTGTTTTACGCTACCTATGTTTGGTAAAAAAAATCGCAAAAAGCGTATTTTGATTGGTTTGCGCAAAAGTTATCGCGTTTACTAACAAAGGGAAAGATTTTTGTCATTTTTGGTGTTTTTTTTTTTAACGAGTAATGGCGGCGATCTGCGATTTTTTTTGCGGTACTGCGACATTGCGGCGGACAGATCGGACCCTTGACTGACATTTTTGACACTTTTGGGGGTACCAGTGACATTACTGCAGTAATCAGTGCTATATATATGCACTGTTACTGCAAAAATGACACTGGCAGGGAAGGGGTTAACAGTATTGGACAGGGAGGGGTTAAGTGTGTCCTAGGGGCGTGATTCTAACTGTGCAGGGACAGGTCTACTAGTGTAAAAACAAAGATCAACAGTTCTACATAGTAGAACTGTTTGATCTTCACTTTTACACAGGGAGAACTGACAGGTGGCTTGTTTACACAAGCCGCTCTGTCTTTCTCCCGCTGTAGGGGCGATCGTAGTGTGACCGGCGGACATCGGGTCCGCCAGTCACACTCCCGCACTCCTCCGTGAACGAGCCGAGGCGGGCGCGCGCCTCGGCGGGCGCGCGCCCGCCCGCTATTGGCTCTGGAAGGAGTGACAGGCGAGCGACGTAGACCTACGTCACTCTGCCTGGCCGGGGCCGACTGCCGCAGTAAATATACTGTGCGCAGTCGGCAAGCGGTTAACATGAAAAACCCTTGGGACATGGTATTACAAATCTTACCAGGGCTGATCAGAGGACCAATTGTCCTTGTTTTTATTTCCTTCTAATTTCATATGAAAAGTAAATGATGTGACCTGGGGACATGGCAACTGCCATGAGGGACATATACAAATGCAAAAACATAACAAATAAAAAAATACAGTTTAGCCAGGAGAAGGTCTTTTCATGTGGCTTAAGAGCCGGTTCACACTGGTGCGAAACGGGAACCCTGCAAATCCACTGCACCACTCGCAGGTAGTTCGCACTGCCGTATCCGAACTGCTAGGTGTGTCAATACAAAGTTAACGACACTCCCAGATTAGTTCACATATTGCAGTGCAATCTGTCCGTTCGGACAGGAATTTGATCGCATAGGTGTGAACACCCATGCGGACCAAAAAAAGGGTCCTGTGCGACTTTGGTTCGAATGCAATGCAAATTCAGCCATGCAATCTGCATGGCTGAATTCACATTGCACAGACATCGCATGTGATTTGCACAGCGGTGTGGTTCGAATCCCATGCGATGTCTGACATCGCATATGTGTGAAACAGGCATTTAATGTCAACATTAAAAATATTAAAACGTTAAGGCCTATTTCTGACACTTGTTGTTTACAAGTTAAAATCAGGATTTTTTGCTAGAAAATTACTTAGAACCCCCAAACATTACATATTTTTTTTTTTTTAGCAGAGACCCTTTAGAGTAGATTGGAGATCGTTGCAATACTTTGTCACACTGTATTTGTGCAGAAGTCCTACAAATGCAATTTTTTATGGAAAAAAATTAAATTTTTAAATGAAAAAATAAAAAAAACAATAAAGTTAGGCCAATTTTTTTTCCATAATGTGAAAGATAATGTTATGCCGAGTAAATAGATACCCAACATGTCATGCTTCAAAATTGCTCACGCTCGTGGAATGGCAACAAACATGGGTACTTAAAAATTTCCATAGGTGACTCTTTAAAAGAGGGATGAGCTTCGATTTCGAGTCGAAGCTAAGTTTGACTCGAACATTGGCCATTCGCTCGTTCTTCGAAAAACAAACAAATGCAGGAAATTTGAGTGCCCGCATCCACAATGCACTGCGCGCGCGGCAGTTTTTTTTCTGGTGCTGGCCGTGTTATTCAGGCCACAACATGTAGAAGAGTTGGTGGAGTGGATAAATAAGCCGTCATCATCTTCCTCGTCCTCTGACACCCAAGCTCACACTAGTTTGCCTTCCACTGCAGCTGTGAAAGCGGCCCATTCCACAGGCTCCTTCTCTACAGCTACTTCTTCTGTCGCCCCACCATCATGCATGGAGGAGTCACCTGAACTATACGATCATAGTGTCAGTGACATGCTGCTGGAGGATGCGCAACAATTTGAAAGCTGTGATGTTGGTTCGCAGGTTGATGAAGGGAATAACGTGAGCCTAGAGAGAGGGGGTGACAATGACGGACAAGAAACTAGCAGTCATGTTGCCAAAACTTCAGCATACTGCCAAATTTGCTCCAGTGATGAGCAGGGAGGGAATGATGAGGTCACTGACTGTACTTGGGTGCCTGACAGGATAGAGGAGGAAAGTGAGGGGGGGAGGAGGAGGCACAACTCCAACTAGGCAGGATGTGCTCCAGGGGCACCATAGGAGTAGCCAACCTATTGCATCACAGCACAGAGCTCCACAGGTGCAGGGTGCTGCAAACTCCCCGTGGACTTCCAAAAGTTCATTAGCGCTGGCTTTTTTCAGCACATGTGCAGTAGACGTTTCAGACATTTCTGTTTGGAACATCTGTCTGAAGTGGATTAAGCGTGGCCAGAACACCAGCCGCTTGGGCACCACATGCTTGACAAGACATATGATGACCTGCCATGCAGTCCATTGGTAACAGCAACTGAAAGAGCCACAAGATAAAAACAAGCATACTTCACCTTGCTCCTCATCTGGGATCTCTAACCCTACTATACCTCATGTCTTCTCAAATACCTGCCTTGAGAGGGATGATGGTATAGCAATGAGTGCCACAGAGACTTGCACCCAATCTGCTGGCAGTACACCACCGCTTGATTTGAGCAGCAGGCAAATTTCACTACCCCAGTCGCTGACCCGTGGAAAGAAAACATGTTCCAGCAATCCACATGCTCAGCGTCTTAATGCTAGCTTGGCCAAATTGCTAGCATTACAATTGCCGCCTTTTCATCTGGAATACTCTATTCCCTTTTGCAAATTTGTGGAATGTACTGTACCACAGTGGCAGGTACCAAAAAGGCATTATTTTCCTCACTGGACAGAGCAGTCGGCAGGAAGGTTCAGCAGGCATGGACAGGGATGTTACATTTCCTTCACGGCGCACTGGGTAACTCTGCTGGCAGCTGGGAAGGTTGCAGGAAAGGGTTCAGTGTTGCAGCTTGTTTTGCCACCATGCCTCCAAAAAGCTGGTGCTGGTCCTGCCACATCTGGCTACTTCACCACCTTCTCCTCTTCTTCTTCCCCCATGTCCTCTTCTGCTCAATTTTCCTCTGAAGCAGCAGTGTTCCCTAAGTGTTCAAGGTGCTTCGCAAGCAGTCAGGTTAAAAGATGCCATGCTGTGCTTCAGTTGATCTGTCTAGGGGACAGGAGTCACACCGGGGGCAGAGATTCTGTCAGCTCTTCAAGGGCAGGCTCAGAGATAGTTGACGCCTCAACAGTTTGAGCCAGGAATGTTGTATGCGACAATGGCACCAACCTTCTCTCCGCCCTCCAACTGGGACACTTGATACATGTTCCATGCTTGGCACATGTCCTGAATCTGGTGGTGCAGCGTTTCTTGACCAGATACTAGGCTTCCAAGATCTTCTGAGGCAGGCCAGAAAAGTCTGTGGCCATTTCAGGCGTTCATACAATGCCAGTGCTCACTTATTTGACATTCAACGGGAATTCAACCTGCCCACCAACCTCCTCATTTGTGACATGCCCACCAGGTGAAACTCAACATTGGCAATGCTGCAGTGGCTGCACACGCTGCAGAGGGCCATCAATGAGTACCTGTGTGCGTATGGCACAAGGACAGGGTCAGGGAAGCTTGGCTTTTTTTCGCCATGCCAATGACTTTTGATAAAGGATGCATGCATCGTCCTTTCACCATTTAAGGAGGCCACATGGATGGTGAGCCGGGACGATGCATGCATCAGTGACACTATGCCTCTAGTCTACCTGCTGGAGCACACGCTTCGTGGAATCATGGACAGGGCACTTGAGGCAGAACAGCGGGAGGAAGAGGAGGACTTACTCTCCTCACAAGGCCCCCTTTAAGCAGATATCATGCCTGCAGGGCCACAAAACACACAGGGGGAAGAGGAGGAGGAGGAATGCGGCAGCATGGATATAGAGGATAGCATACAGTAGTCTTCAAGGGATAGTTTTGATTCCCCAGAAACCCCAGGAGTTGTACGTGGTTGAGGAGAGGTTGCTCCTGACAATGTCCTCCTTAGTGACCCAGAGGACTCAGAAGCTCATGCCTCCTCCAACTTATGTTACATGGGCTCCCTGATTCTGCAAAGCCTGCGAAAGGACCCGAGGATTCGTGCTATCAAGGAGAGGGATAATTACTGGTTGGCAACCCTTCTTGATCCACGTTACAAGGGTAAGGTTGCAGAGCTCATTCTGCCTTTGCAAGGGGGGGGGGGGGCAGAGGATGAAACATCTTGAGGAGGCATTGAAAACAAAATTTTTGTACCACCTTTCCAGACACTGGGAGGTTAACATTCTCTGGAAGTGTTTCTGAGGCATTGTTCAGCCAAAGGAGGAGTGGTGGAGAAGGCGACCGGATGACCGATGCCTTTAAACAGTTCTTTAGTCCTCAGCAGCACCCAGAGCTGTTAGGTTTAAGCAACCATCGGCAACGTCTCCATCATATGGTGCAAGATTATCTAGAGGCAAGAGCAGACTTGGAGACATTTCCAAGTGAGCATCCACTGGGTTACTGGGTCTTGAGGATGGACCACTTGCCAGAACTTGCTCAATATGTAATGGAGCTACTGGTCTGTCCTGCTTCCAGCGTGCTTTCTGAATGGAAGTTCAGTGCTGCTGGAGGTTTTGTGATGGACAAAAGAGTGCGTCTGTCTACAGACTCTGTTGACCCGCTGACCTTTATCAGTCCTGGATCAACAGCAACTATTAAGTCCCTGATGCTGATGTAACTGATTCAATTTCCTAGGGGGTCTGCCATCCCTTGAACACTGCATATGCTGCCTATCCTATTCCTCAATCTTGATTCTGCTAGCTTCCAACAATGTTTTTGGTTTAGGTCACCACCAACCTCCAAGGCCTAATTTTTCTGCACTTGAATGACAGGTGCATACAATATAAATTTTATATGTAATTTTTAACAGCAGGCCCTGTCCCTGCGCCCAGCGCCCAGAAAGTGTAACTGTGAGAGGTTACGGTGTTCAGGCACCCACAACACCAAAGGCCCAATTTTTGGCACCTGTATGACAAGTACACGCAATTTCAAATTTGTATAGAACTCTTACCAGCATGTCCCGTTCCTGCACCCAGCAAGAGTAACTGTGAGGGTTTACAGTGTTCAGGCACCACCAACACCAAAGGCCCAATTTTTGGCACCTGTATGAAAAGTACATGCGATTTCAAAATTTGTATGGAATTTTTACCAGCATGGCCCGTTACTGCACCCAGCAAGAGTAACTGTGAGGGGTTGCAGTGTTCAGGCACCACCAACAACCAAGGCCCAATTTTTCTGCACCTGTATGACAAGTACATGCAATTTGAAATGTGTATGTATATTTGTATATGACATTTTTTCCTTTAGAAATGTCAGTAATGCTGCAGCAGCCTACATACATCGTACAGATGTGCTACTTTGCAGGCACATTAAGGAGATCCCTCAGGCAAAATATTTGAAGGAATTTTTAATTTTTATAGTTTCACTTTAAGCCGAAATAATTAATTAAGCCAAATTTTATAAGGTGTTCGGCACTCTGCTGGCCCCTTTTCTGGCCCGGGTCTTTAACTCATTTCCTGACGGCTCAGATTTTCCCTCTCAGACGTTAGAGGCCCACATATCTCTAATTCCAAAACCGGGGAAAGACCCCGCATCGTGTGCCAATTACAGACCTATCTCATTGATTGGAATCAACCTTAAACTTTATGCTAAGATCCTAGCGACCCGATTGAAACCGTTATTGCCGGACCTTATTCATATGTACCAAGTGGGCTTTGTCCAAGGCCGAGAAGCTAGGGACAATACCCTGAAGACCCTCCTGCTTGCTGACTATGCCCGCTCCCAAGAAATACCTTTGTGCCTGCTGACGATGGACGCGGAGAAGGCTTTTTGACCGTGTTGACTGGCTTTTTCTGCATCATATCCTAGAACAAATCGGTCTCGGCCCGCTGATGCTAGCTAGAATTATGGCCCTCTATAAGTCACCTTCCGCTAGGCTCCGGATTAACGGCTCCTTGTCTCCTACCTTCAGCATACACAACGGTACGCGCCAGGGTTGCCCCCTATCTCCGCTCCTCTATGTCCTAGTAATGGAACATCTGGCCGTTGCTCTTCGCAACAACCCAATGTTTGTGGACTGACCATTGGCCCCATACATTCTAAACTAGCGCTATTCGCAGATGACTTACTGCTCTACATCACTTCTCCTCAAAAGTCCCTCCCTGCGATCTTGGCCGAGTTCCGCGACTTTGGCCTTATGAGCAACTTTAAAGTTAATCCCTCTAAATCGGAGATATTAAATATCTCCCTGCCTAAATCGTCTCTTAAGCGTATCTCGGACACATATCCCTTTAAGACGGGATTCTCCTCCGTTCGCTACATGGGCGTCAATCTGCCTTCTGACCCAACATGCCTCTTCACTGATAATTTTGTTCCGCTCTTCACTAAAACCCTATCTGACCTGTCTACCTCCTCCGCGAAACGCTTGTCCTGGTTTGGGAGGATCAATGTTCTGAAGATGGACATTCTACCTCATTTTTTATACCTCTTACAAGCGCTTCCTGTTCACATACCTGCCTCCTTCTTTGACAAGCTGCGTAGAGCGCTTTCGAGATTTGTATGGCTCCATAGCCGACCCCGCCTAAAGTATGCGACTCTCACCCTTCCAAAGTCTAGAGGGGCACCGGTATCCCGGACTTCACTCTCTACTACCGAGCAGCGACCTTGACGCGCTTGGTGGATTGGTTTTACAATGCCCCCACTAAACTGTGGGTGCAAATTGAACGTCTTCTTGCCCCCTTTGATCTCAGGGCACTCCCCTGGACCCAGGTGCATCTTTTCACGTTTCCTCTTTCAACACTTTAACACGTCAGACCTTGCGGGTCTGGAATTGCCTGAATAAATCGGGCCGTCTCTCAGGTCCTCAGGGCCCCATGATGCCCTTCTTTGGCACCACAGCGTTCCCCCCGGCAGCCTCGTGTTCTAGATTTGGACCCTAGACTGCGACAGATCATCGACGGGTGTCCCAAATTCTCCAAACTGACCCATCCTTGTTGACGACTCCTGCTTCCACCACATCCGACGGTGATCTTGTGAGCTGGCTGCAGCTCGGCCAGGCTCTCTCCTATATACGCACCCTGCCCTCGCTGACTGATGTTCGGGGGAGACCCTTTGGAGTTTGACTCTATCCTACTTCAGGATGTTCCCCCTCCCCCCCCGCACACGGTATCTCTCTTATATTCCTTACTCCTTACTCCTACGTGCCCTTTGCCCTGACCTGCCGACGAATACTGCTGTCTGGGACAGGGACCTGGGGCGAGCCCTTTCATCTAACGACTGGTACAAATGCTTTGCGCTGACCCACTCGCTGTCTCCTGCTACACAAGTTCAGGAGAAGGGGTTCAAACTCTTGAGCAGATGGTACAGGTGCCCTTCCTCGATTACCTATATTGATCCTCTTCAGTCGGACCAATGCTGGCGGTGCACGTCATCTAGGGGAACGCTTCCTCATATTTGGTGGGAATGTCCACAGATCCATGAATTGTGGACTGGAATTATCGCTCTGTACTGCAGGCTCCAGGCAACTACAGTTTCCGTGACACCGGAATTGGCCCTGTTGTCTTTGTTACTTGGCTCCTTTCGGACGATCAAGAGAGACGTCCTGCGGTTTTTCTTGGCGGCTGTTAGGACGGTAATACCCAGGCAATGGAGAACCAAGCACGTGCCCTCTAAACTTGAGTGGGCTCTGGAACTAGACAGACTTAGGGACATGGGGAACCTGCTGGCACGAGAGGGGGGAAGAGAGGAACAGTTCTCTGCTGCGTGGATGTCCTGGGACATGTTTCGGTGTTCGGATGCCTTCAAGTCCTGGCTCGAATCACCTGTGTTGCCAGGTGCTGGGGAGCAGTAGTGGGACGTGGGAGGCCCCTCCTGATTTCCTCTACCTTCTTCACCCTCTTGGCTTACCTCTGTTTTCATCCTCCTGCTTTACCCCACCTCCCCTTTCTCTATCTATCTCTTTGGCTATACCACTGGTACCATACGGCAATCCTTTTTGTGTTCACTTGTTGTTTTTGGGCGCTTCTCAGCGAGAAGCCTGAGTATTTACCAATGCCTTACACACTTCAAATCATCTTCTAATGTGACGCCAGCTATGGCGGTGTCTCTACCAGACTTGTATAAAGTACTCGAAATTTCTACTTGAGTAAAAGTACAAGTGCTCGATCAAAAAGTGACTTGAGTAGAAGTGGAAGTGCTCGCAGAAAAAGTTACTTAAGTAGAAGTACTAAAGTATTCAACTTTTTTTTTACTTAAGTATTGCAAGTAGTTTTTTCAAAAAATTTGATACTTAAGTACTAAAAGTAAAAAGTACCAGTAGTTTTGAAAAAAAAATTCTACTCAAGTACTGAAAGTAGAAGTACAAGTACTGTGTTATGTAGTTATTAAAGAAGTCAAAAGTTTTAACATCATATTGTTTATTATTTCAAATGATTTATTCAAATGATTAACCTGTGTTTGTTAGTAGTTTCTTGATGCACTTCAAGCGCTGTAGCACCATTTATTTGTTTGTTTCATATTTTCTTTTTATTGGAAAGATTTGGTATAGCAGCTTTTATTATACACAGCCTTTATTTTCGTATGCGCTGATTTACAAATGACATTATACACATTTTTTTGAGCTTTATGCAACCTGCCATCTACTGTTCTGGCAGTGGTCATTTTTTTAAAAGTAACGAGTAACTATGCAGCAAAAAAAAAAAAAATATCGGAGTAGAAGTATCGAAATCATCGAAAAAATGTAGTGAAGTAAAAGTAGAAGTAGGAGAAACAAATTCTACTCTAGGAAAGTACAGATACCGCATTTCGGTACTTAAGTACAGTACTTAAGTAGTTCTACTTCGTTACTATACATCTCTGGTCTCTACCAGTGTTATCCTTTATTTGTCTTATCTTTTGCTTATGTTGACCCATGTTACACCAAGTTGCTGTTTGTTAAGCTGCAATACAACCGTGATCCAATGGACTTGGTAGTTTATGTTTCTTATCAACACTAATTGATATTGATTGTTGTATGCTCTTACTCAAAGTTCACTATCTGACATGGCTGAAAATGTTTTCTGTATGATTCTTGCTCCCTCGCTTTTCCCCATATTCTGTAAATCCCTTCTTTCTCAATAAACTCAGATTGAACTAAATTTACACTGTTATACAAGCTGTACACTCACTACTTTACATTGTAGCAAAGTCTAATTTCTTCAGTGTTGTCACATGAAAGATATAATAAAATATTTACGAAAATGTGAGGGGTGTACTCACTTTTGTGATATACTGTATATAGGCCTAATTGCTTTAAATGGTAATTCTATACACATTTTCTACTAGTGGGATTTCCTATCCCATTTATTGTAATTGTTATTATTTATTTATTATTATTATTTATTTATTTATTTATTTATTTTTCTACAGAGTTTTGTATAAGCTATGTGAGATATGAACATAGGGTTTTTTAAATGTAAGCTTTTTAATATTGTTTTATATATTATTATTATTTTTATATCTTTCTCTACGTTTATTTTCCTTACATAATATCTTTTTTTTTCTTAGAGAGATATTGGTGTCTAGATTAGATATGTACAATATATATTGTTCTTAATTCGGAGAATATGTGGAAGGAGGAACCTCGCTCCCGGTATTATATTATTCCATTTGTGGATCTACATTTGCAATACATCTTGGTCATATCTTGCAAGTAGATATAGACGTATGAGCAAGGTAATAATGTATTTTGCATACTAAAAAGGATATAATATAGCTTGTTGCTAGGCTACATACATTAGACGCTGACATAGAACAAATTATGTCTGCAGCGAATAGTAAAGTGTGACCACTGAATAATGACGTCAATAGATTCTATTATATCCATTCATTGGGCTTCTACAAAATGGCTGCGATACCAGGCCCTTTAGATATTCTATATAAGGTGACCAATAGCGTTCTCTGTTATCCCCTGAAGAAGTCACGTGATTGTGGCGTAACGCGTAAGGCATAAACAGAGATACCAGAGATCCCGGAAGTGACGGGAATCCCAGAGCGAGCCTGGCGCTCGTGTTATAGATACCGGATACATTGTTTTATATGTGACTTTACAAGTTTAATAATAATAAATAAATAATAATAATAAATAAATCTGAAAATACTACACTATGATTTCTCTTTATATACTCTATTTGACATCACATGGAGAGATGATCTGTGAATATATATGAATATATGTAAAGCAGTCGGCTTTAGCCTGTACCATAGAGGACATCTAGTGGCGCAGGAGCAGTACAACAGGCTTATGGGATAATTTTAAATACATGCGATATTCAAGTGATATGCAGGTGAGAGGCTAGTGAACACAGAGATGGCACTTGGGATGAAGATAAGGACCACTCACATGTGTGGTTCCGAATTTCATGGTGAAGGGACATCTTTGGAACCACAGCATTGATTTATTTATATGTTTCTTGTGGACTTATTTCTCACCACTTTTCTTTTTTGCATGTTTATCACAGATTATTGGCACTGATCTGGTGTCTACATTTTATTTTTAGTCTTGTTTTGATTATGGTTATTTGGCTACATGTTATATAATTTTTACAATCATGCATTTTTTATTTTTATTAAGATAGCCTTGCACTGAATTCCATCACTTTAGGCGACTATCTATTGCACAATTTAACCATTTATGATTGTTATGTTCAATGATAGACAGAGCAACACTATATTTCACTTACATTTTTTTTTTTACAAGCTTTGGATGAGCTTTTCGGTGTAAGCAGCAGTCTGCACATTAATAGACATACACACATACGTTTAATAGCGCAAGAGTTTACACACAAGCTAAGAGACAATGAACTACCACAGTGCTCAACACTGCTGTGGTAGTTCATTGAGTGCTACAACCTGATACCTGCAAAGGATGTCAGTAGTTGTAGTCCATTAATTCACCGAACCCTGTGAAGCGAGCATAGAGAGAAGATCCCCTGCCTTCTGCCAGGGGGGGGGGGGGCAGGGGCAGGCCAGTATATTTGTAACATGTTGCATGTTACACCCTGAATATGGGTGTAACCAGTAACATAAATTATAATAAAGCTGCGCTAAATATGATAAATACGTCAATGAAACATTTTTGAAGTGTTCAAATATTGCAACCAAATATATACAAGTGCATAATTGGGTAGACACATACAAATTCAAGTGAAATGAATAAAATAAAGGAAGGGGTGCAACAATAAATAGTCCAGTGCATACAACAATTATAATAAATGTAGCTCAGCCAAAAATATTGATCAGTGCAGGTGCACAATACAAAGAGAATGGAAAAAATGAAGTCCCAAACAATAAAAAATGAAAAATAAAAAATAAAAAATCAGTGTAGAGAAAAAGATGTGAAATCCTCCACCACAGCTGTATTAAATCTTCCTCCGCGGTGCATCCGTTAGAGAGACAAGCCCATATGCTTACCAGATACTGGTAGAGAGTGTGCCTTTCAGTCTTATCCTCAATAGATCCAGGTATTAGACCACCACAATACAGATTGGCTGCGGATCGGTGCTAGATGAATGCAACCTTCAAAGCACTGCTCAGGCAATATGGGACACAAATGGCTTCCACCGCGGGTTCAACATATATGAAAAGTAAAAGCTTCCATATGTAAGTATGTATATAAAAACGGTATTTATTGGTACAAAGTAAAAAACTCACATTTAGAAGAATATATCAGTGCTGTAAAAACAAAGAGAGCCGGCAAGATGCACAGTCGCCCGACTTCCGGGTTCCATGTGGTGACGTCAGCATGCCGATTCTGACGTGTTTCGTCACAGCTGACGTGTTCCTGGGGACACGTGCGGCGTGCTGACTCCACTACTTATATGCAACAGACAAACAAGCAAGAATCGCCCCTGTCCGAGCTGCAACGGCGTTCGACGGGCGCCATTTTTGACCAGGGAAATTAGCCAGTAACGGCCATAGAGGACTAATAACAGCTTTGAGATCAAATGAAAGAGAAGGTGATTGGTCTCTGAGCTATGTCATTATTAAAATCATTGAATAATTGCTGTTAATGTTACAAAGAACTCCCCCATCAAAAATAACCTCCAGTAGCATCCACAATCAGATGCTGCATTAAACAGGAGGATGGGTCAAACCATTGGAGATAAAAATAAAATAAAAATAAATATAAAAAGCAATTGAATGCGCAAAGTACATCCAATGGGCAGCCCGACCACCAGATAAATATTGTGGCATCCCAAAGGGCACCGTAAATATAAATATATAAATTTAGATAGTTTACCGCCTTCCAGGGTGAAGGAAAAAGGTCCCAACTAATACATAAAAATAATAATTTTAGAATAGTGGCTAGGAATATATTTTATATGCCAGGTACCATTATTCATTTCCCAGTATATCAATCGACCCTTAATTAATTGTTTTGAGCCACCTATTGATGGCTCATAGCATACAGTTATTACGAGCCAGCAGTTTTACTCCATTAGTGCTGGATTAATGGTGTCACCACTATTCTAAAATTATTATTTTTTTGTATTAGTTGGGACCTTTTTCCTTCACCCTGGAAGGTGGTAAACTATCGACTTAGATTTATATTTAAAGTATGGTGCCCTTTGGGATGCCACAATATTTATATGGTGGTAGGGCTGTCCATTGAATGTACTTTGCGCATTCAATTGCTTTTTATATTTATTTTTATTTTATTTTTTTATCTCCAATGGTTTGACCCATCCTCCGGTTTGACCCAATGCGGCATCTGATTGTGGATGCTACTGGAGGTTATTTTTGAGTGGGGAAATCTTTGTAACAGTAACAGCAATTATTCAATGATTTCAATAATGCCATATCTCAGAGACCAATCACCTTCTCTTTCGCTTGATCTCACAGCTGTTATTAGTCCTCTATGGCCGTTACTGGCTAATTTTCGCTGGTCAAAAATGGCGCCCGTTGAACGCCGTTGCAGCTCAGACGGGGGCGGTTCTTGCTTGTTTGTCTGTTGCATATAAGTGGTGGAGTCAGCACGCCGTCCGTGTCCCCAGGAAGACATCAGCTGTGACGAAACGTGTTGGGATTGGCGTGCTGACGTCACCACATGGAACCCGGAAGTCGGGCGACAGTTCATCTTGCCGGCTCTCTTTGTTATTACAGCGCTGATAGAGTTTTTACTTTGTACCAATAAATACCGTTTTTATATAAATACTTCACTATGGAAGCTTTTACTTTTCATATATGTTGAACCTGCTGTGGAAGCCGTTTGTGTCCCATATTGCCTGAGCCGTGCTTTGAAGGTTGCATTCATCTAACACCGATCTGCAGCCAATCTGTATTGTGGTGGTCTAACACCTGGATCTATTGAGGATAAGACTGAAAGGCACACTCTCTACCAGTATCTGGTAAGCATATGGGCTTGTCTCTCTAACGGATGCACGCGGAGGAAGATTTAATACAGCTGTGGTGGAGGATTTCACATCTTTTCTCTACACTAATTTTTTATTTTTTATTTTTCATTTTTTATTGTTTGGGACTTCATTTTTTCCATTCTCTTTGTATTGTGCACCTGCACTGATCAATATTTTTGGCTGAGCTACAGTACATTTATTATAATTGTTGTGTGCACTGGACTATTTATTGTTGCACCCCTTTCTTTATTTAATTTATTTCACTTGAATTTGTATGTCTCTACCCATTTATGCACTTGTATACATTTGGTTGCAATATTTGAACACTTCCAAAATGTTTCATTGACATATTTATCATATTTAGCGCAGCTTTATTATAATTTATTTATCTAGGTGTTTCCCACTTCTAGCTGCAGCTGTATATTTTCTTTCCAAGTGTTTTAGCGCGGTTATTTTTTAGTAATAAGTAACCAGTAACATGTTACAAAAGGTGAACTTATACTTTAATTGGAACACAGATAAAATAATTGGGACAAAGGTTTATTATCAATAATGAAAGGGGCCTCTGTAAGGGGTGGACACTATTATGCTTTGCCAGATGGAGGAACTACAGGACAACTTACTGTTAGGCAATGTTGCCACTGAATTTGAATGCGGCTCACAGCAGGGATCCGGTGCGTCCCTGTTCTCCATTTCAGGGATGAATCAGGCCCAAAATTTTGCCTGAACTGGGACCTGAAACAGAGCCAAAGATGCACAGTGCACTCCGCAGCCACCCTGAAGATGTGTGAATTGGCTTCATTGAGAGCCGGTCACAGTCTCCTGTCATCCAATTCACATAAGTGTGAACCCAGCCTCAAGGATGCACTTGCTGCTGCAGAAGATATCCCTCACAAGACGGAAGGGACAAGTAAGAGCGAGCCGAGTACACAGCAGAGAGCTTGTCCATAATCCACAAAAGAGTTAACAATGATGTGGTGCCAAACAAAGTGATCGGGGTCACCGACCCAAATGTTGATTTATGTAATGAAGGTCAGGTGTCAGGATAGTTGCTGGCAAAGTTTCATGATGGTCAATTTGACATGGTATCTAGTCTTAACATTGCTTAACGTTGCTTAACATACAGAGCAGAGATAAATAGTGCAGTAGAAGTAGGCCCCCTACAGGTTCAGGGAGGTAATTAGAGAAAATTGGAAACTGGAGAGTGAATACAGTAAACACAGGGCTGAAGGACAAATAGGATAATTAGAGGGTGCACACCACTTAGATCATCAAATGAGAAAAAGGGTCAGTGTAATGAGCACTACATCTTGAATCATTACAATAGAAAATTACAGAAAAAGGATGCTGCTGAATTCAAAGGTGCTAGTTCAACCAGACTAAAATCAATTTTTTTAAATTTTATTAACATATAATGAACTAATAAAAACATGTTGCACAAAGTTAAAAACAAATATTTAGTCCAAGAATAATCTCTGTATATAAGTACCAAACCTCACTAAAGCGTCACCAATATCACATATGGCATAAAATGCCCACTACATATAGGGGGTCTTTATGCATATACTTATATGCCTGTATACATTTCATGGGACAACCCACTACTTCAGGAGTCCTTCCAGAAATACGCAATTGGAGTCAAGCTCTTAACCACCAAAAAGACATCCCCGGTCAGGTGGAGAGGTCCCCACCACAAAATACCCTCAGGAGGGCGAGCTTAGGGCCCCTACAAGAGCTGATGTTAAAGATGCCAAAAGAAAAAGGGCATCTTAATCGAAAACCACTGGGAAGCACATAGGAGAAGCATTTTAGTCTGTTTGCCTCTGGCACCTTTACTGTTCACAGTATATTATTTCTGTAGTTTTCTGCCATCACATAGATTAACCACATCCACTGGTAAGCTAACAGAGGTTTCAGCTACAGTCCTTGCATCTTGGCAATGCACCTCTAATGCCTTCCACCTTGTTTTGGCTTTATTGTAGAGGACAGAGGCAGCAGAATCCTCAAGATAGAGTTCTCTGGCCCTATAAGAAGTCCTTAACAATGTGACATGTAGGGACAGGACCTGGCGACCCAGTTGTATTCTCTCAGCGTTACCTTGAAGAGTCTGCTGCACAGTGAAGGATTCTGCAACAAAATGCAGCTTCCTGGGCAGTCTTGTAGAGGAAGAGAGACAGTTTTTGTTTATCCAAATGTAAGTATTTGAAATTTAAAAAAATGGTGGTGTATTAGAATTGCAGAGAGCATTATGTGTTACAACAGAAAATACATTGGTTGGTCATGGGACTTTAGATGAGGCAACTCACAGGGTAAACATATTGATAATTTTTAATATACATGATAACAAAAATACATTTTAATGGTACAATCAATTAACAGGCATAACATTTGTATATAAGGAGCTGATCCACAATCAATAAATAAATATAAAAATATAATTTCATATTGATAACAGTGTTGGCATTCCTAATATAACATGTAGAGAGAAAGATACGAATGTTGCATTATATGTTAACCGAGTAGATTCTTGTCATTCTAACACTCGTTTCGTGGAGCTGGTCCACTCATCAGGAGTAGATGCAAGAATTATGTCTAAAAAAATAAAAAGTGCCATAGTATGTGGTCATATAATAAATGAACAAAAAAAGAAGGAAAAAAGAATGATGACACAGGGATAATTTAGTTAGGCTTGTGTTAAGGAAATTTTCCTAGTCCCCTTTCTTTTCCACTTATTAGTCAATAACCTTTTTCTATACAAAAATCTAGCCAATGTTGTTTAGGCTACTACCATTAAAATAAGTAATGAATGATAACTGCTAAAAATAAAGATCTTATTTATTTTACAGAAAATAAACTTTAGATGAATCAATTATGACATAGATAATAAAAATCTTAAGAAACAGTGATCTTTACAAATAGTGTTGCAAATGGACAAAGTTACACAGAACCATACACGAGACAAAGGATACATGACCAGATATAGATTACCCCACACACACAGAATTTCTACGTTACCATCTTGTGTCCTAGTCAGCCTTCAAATGCAATAGAGGGGGGATGAGACCTCCAGCTCGGGCTTATATCTACCCCCTCTCAGGGGAAGACCCCCTCCCTTTGCATACCATGTATGGTCAAGGACTTCCTACACCTAAACCCAAAAAGGTTCATCACCTATTTCCTGCTCCTCACCCCTCCCTTCCCAATACAGTCAATAAACCAGATGGTCAGCATCTTAAAGAATGTTAATTTGTCTTCCATTATGGTTCACCCAGCCCCCAGCTAGGTTTGACCATGAAAGGAAGGAACAGGGGGAAATTATTTGGTCAATACATTTTAAAGACTCCTAGAGAAACCAAACCCCCCCTCCCCCTTAGCAAACATATGTTCTCAGTAAAAGAGGAATTGGAACAGCTGTGTATGGCACCCATTTGGTGTATCAGAATGTCCACACAGCATTTCATTATTAGTCATATTAATAATCAGAATAATGTCCATTTCAGGTAAAAAAAACATTAGAATTCAATAATTCCATTACATTTCCCCCTGAAGTTCATAACTTTGAACTTAAAATGTTTGTACCCACCCACAACAGCCCAGAAGGTCCAACCCCCCCACCACCACCACGGCGGCCTCCACTTCTTTTCTTGAACACGACAAAAACTCTTTATCTGTTCTTATGAACACATCAACATAGACTTGAGACTGAAAAGTCATAGAAATCCTGGTGTCTCTGAGAACTCACATCCGGACCATGAGTGCATGTGCAACGATGTTTACTCACTCCTCTGCTTTGGAAGAGTGGAACTCCAACATCGATGGCGGGATCCTGGCATCCTTTAACCCCGTAACAGGGAATGTTGTGCGATGTTTGCAAAGATTGGATCGGACCGCGAGATGGCACTTTTCAACATGGTTAAGGAAAGTTCAGTCTTGCACCCTTGTCTCAAGCTATGGCATGGTGGTAGTTGTTGCTTCTTCAGGTGGTGGTAGGGAAGGCCTCCGGACAGTTGTGCATGAATACAAAAAGAAAGGAGTTTATGTCAGAATACAGTTATGGGGGGGATCAAGATTGTTGCAGTTGTGTGGCCATTAAGGATTATTAATGTTAACAGGTAAAGCTAAGGTTACAGCAGTAGGCAGGTCGAGGGATGTAAAATATAAGACCTGGATTTATAGGGATACTCTTTTTTTTTCTCATTGGTTGTTAAATATGGTTCTGTGGGTTCCCACCGGACTCTTGAAGCTGAGTCGGGAATAATGTTATAATTCACAACAAATAATTATATGGCTGGTGCCTTAGTTACATTATCTAAGAGAATAGAAGATAGAAATCAAAAGAACAACTTAGAATATTAAACTAGGAAAGGGAAGAAAGATAGGTAAGTAATGAAAAATTAGTAAAAAGGGATGAAGGGAAGAAAGATAGATAAGTAATAAAAATGAGCAGAAAGGATAATACAAATAAAAATGAAAAGAAAAAAATTAAAAATATAAAAATTAAAAAAAATATATAAAAACTACAGATTTTATGCTGCTCCAACTAAGATTTTTATTTACCACCTTCAACTTTGGATAGTTACAGAGCATTTAATCTGTATTAAAAGAAAAAAAGAAATTCACTAATACGTAGTTGCCCTGAAATCTATTGTTGACTGCACTGAAAAAGGAGAAAAAAACAAAAAGCTTTGCAGCAACTACTTTACAAAAAGGGCAACTCCTCTCCCGCACTAGTGATCAGCAGTACGAATTTGCAGGTCAGGTACACAGTAAGGAGAGATTAACAAAAAGTTGATCAAAAAAACTTTTATAATTTAGGTAAACCTGACTGCACTTAATTACTCCAATTTAGAGGCTTCTCCCGAAAAACAAAAATTCAAAAATGTAGTTTGTTTTTCCTGTAACTTTATATTGTTTTAGGGTCCTCTATTAAATTCGCACAATCCCCCACATCGGTCTCCTAATAGTTACCCAAATCAGGACAGCTACAGGGTGGAGTTCACTAAAGCTGTGGCCCTAGGACTGTATACAGTATGCCCATTAAAAAACGTAACCTGAGATATTTGGATTAATCTATTTTGATCTCAAGATATCACCCAAATCATCCACTCTTCTCCTCTTAAGGCATCCTGATCTCCAGCTCACTTGTTACCTCCTCCCAGACTTACTATCAGTACTGCTCCAGAATCTATAGAAGCCCATACTCCAGTATGTCCAGCCAGCTCTTACTCCCCATCCACCACTAGGTGATCCCTGAAAAACTCATTTATTCAGGGAAGCCTACTCTGCTTCCACCAAGAACTTTACTATAGCCAACTCCATCAGATTATTTCCCCCTGCAGCTATTATCTTTTTGTACAACCGCCTCCCCTTGGATTATTAATCCCTTAAGTAGGGCCCTTCTATTAACGCATGGCAGAAACTGCGGGCGCTATTCAAATCCTGTTGCACAACGTCTAACTACCAAACTTTTAACTCTGCCCCAAATCCCAAAGGAAGTTTCTGCAGATGTAAAGGGATTTCATGTTTGATATGAAGTATTTTCTCTGGGGTAATAGGGGTACGTCCCGGTGTTCCTGCTATATCCATGCCAAGGACAAGAGAAGATGTGCAATAGATCCCCGAGGTAGTGTACCCCGCTGAGTATAATTTAATCTGATGCTGAACACAGTGCATCACCAGACATACACTGATAGCAGCACCAGTGCCCTGGTCTCAAATAATTTTAACTTTGTTTAGGACAGGTTGGGACAATACCTCGGCATCTATGATACATGACCCCTTCCTTTTCCAGCATTGCTGACTCATGATTCTGTCCAGTTTCCTTTGACATAACACTTTCCTTTCTCTAGCACCCGTCAACATCAATCATCTGAGGTGGTCCAGACTCATAAACCATCAGAACATAATGGACTCTGAGGTGTAACACTGTAGAGTCGGATAGGATAGTACCCAAATTGACCAAGGTATACGCACGATGTGCAGTCCCTGCAATCAGGGATGAGAACAGTGCAAATCTGGTTTTGACAGCCATGGAACGGAGTCATCCACCAATCCATATGACTCATAGTAAACCTGGATACTACCTCCACCTGCCTGTCTTTGCGACGTGGAAATTGTCCCACTGAGGAAGAGGCAAACACTTTTCCTGGGTCCTCCTCTCATTGTACCTGGGTGCTGGACAGAGTAAGTGGGATTTCCTAACCCCTTCACCAACATGTAGTTCCAGACTCCCCAATGTGTTCCTAAGTACCTTCCGGTCAATAGTGTTTAAAGCACCCAGTGCCATGCCCCCAGCTCCTGCAGTCTCCAATAAACCTCTCTTTAACCGAACTATGGGAATAGTCTGAATACCCGGATTGAAATTAACCTTCCAACATGTACACCTGATTCTTTACAAAGGCTGCACACCTTGTGACCCGTTTGTCAATCCGGTAATCAGACAATGTTATCCTTCACCCATACAACATAAACTGCGTACACTATTCCGATAGGACTCACATGGGTGGCAGGAGCATAGTACAGCACTGGGGCACTGGTCTTACTGGCATGCAGGACACAGAATACTAGTTAAGGTACAAAAGGAGTCTAGGACAGGAAGGACACCTATGGGCACCAACTGAGGAGAATACAGCATGTCCACCCGTATAACAAAAGTGAGGGCCCTTTGAATGGTCAAGGCACAAAGTCCGAAGCTGGCAACACACCATACAATTCACATACAATTTTCCCATACAATGCTTCTTCAGAGTCATCAAAACCCTACAATATGAGGTCAGACCTAAACACTCTCAAATTGTATGCAAGCAGGCAGGCCCTCGTATTACATATCTGAAGGACAATCCAAAGGAGATTGAAAAACAAAAAATGCATAGTGTATTTCCAGCTCAAGGAACTTCTGCTACTGGGCACAAATGACCAATATCGAAAAGCCACATAAAAACAAACAGAAAACTTTAGGAGCAGATAGTTGCATGGTGTCACTCGGCAGGAAGTAACCTTGAAATACACTTGGGGACACACAGAGAGACTGCTAGGAAGACAAAATTACATTACCCCCGAGGCAATGAGCTAAGTTTGAAAAGAAAGGACTGGCTTGGTGTGTAACTAATTCAATTAACAGCAGGGTGTGAACCAGTTGTAAACACAAGTATAACAGCAGACCCTTACAAGTTAGATCCATGGAGCTACAAGTACCATCTGTTACTGATCTTTGGGCATAGAGGAAACATATCTGTATTCAAACTCTGGACAATTCCAAAATACCCTTACCAATAAATGCAGTAACACTGCCAGAGATTCATAACACTTCCTCAACCTAATATAGGTATTTAGAGTGACAATTATCCACTGCAGTCCTAATCAAATTCTCATCTATAGAACCTAAGTAAGACTGAAGATGACCAATCATATTGTCAGAGGAAATATGGCATAGCAGACTTTAACTAGTTGGTTTTGCTTACCAGTTTAGGCAAGAAACTCATTAATACCAGGGCTCTACATATGTCGGATCAGAACATACACTACACAAGGTCTAGAACCAAGCACAGCTAAATGGACTGACATCAGAAGCCCCATCCAAATAAACCTAAAAAAGAAAAATGTATTTTATATAAAGTTGTCTCTGAAGGCTGTGATCTCCTTTGGTTCTGAAAGCCATGAAACCCAATTATCGAATCTGAAGGATAAAACACCAATAAATTTAGAACTACAAATAAATATTAAATTTTTTTTTTTTTTTCCTCCTAAAAATAAACCGATGGTTAGGTACATGTGACAAAAAATTAGCATATGAAACACACAATTATACAATACATTACATTCCATAAAGAAAGACTTAAACATTTTTCCTAAGTTGTTTTGGAACAGTGCACTTTTTCAAAAACCAAAAATTGTTGAGCTCAAACTAATTACCACGTGGATTTTGTTTAAGGTATACCATTAATTCCCAAAAAAAAAAAAATTTCACCATGGTCAAAAATGAGCAGCTCATAAAAAAAATATTTAGGTGGTACCATATATTCACAAATCATACCTCACAATGACACTCTTTAGAACTGTCTCTCTGGAAAACAAAACACATGTTAGTGAATACACATCTCAGTTCACTATTAGAGATCTCACCTTTCACTGTAATGAATTACCAGGCAATTTACATGACAATACACTCACAGATCTGACTAGAAAGGAGGGGGGTCGTGGGCTGTCAGCAGCTGTGACAAAAAACTTCAGAGGACACAACACACAGTTCATGTATTTCACAGACCAAACTTACTCTAAAATCTGTTTTGTAAGTTTGAAATTCTTTCAAAGCCCCATCCCGAATCATTTCATCATTCTCATCCTGTATGGACGCGTTCTCCAATTTAGGATTTTGGAATGGGACCCATGATCTAGGCTGTTCATACTTATTACACCTAGGCCATGTTGCAAAGCGCGCGGCGTACACTTCAAAATCACGTCTCGTTGTCCTGTATAGATTTTGTTTCACTACATTTCAATGGAACGTGATAGACAGAATCCAGCTATGTGGCCAAATAGTCCACATGTATAACATTTTATCTTATCTAAAGTTGTACAGCGTCTCTTAACATGAGGCTTTGTTTTAGATGACTGAGAATGTTCGATGGCTACGACTGGAATGGTTCCAACTGGATTAGAAGCTTTTTCAAATACTTTACAAGATATAGGGGCAATTTTGTGAGAACTCCTACCTTCCATGGATTTATCCCTGTTGGTACGTACATTAGGTGTGTGTGTCCCAATGAATTCGGACATAACCTAATCAGTTGCTTTGTTATCCTCTCTTTTTGAAGACTGAGCAAGCTGCTCCTGGCAGCTGACAGATAAGGATTTTACTTCACTTTCTGCATCCTTCAGTCTTTTTACCAGCTGATGAACTTCTTCCTGTAATCTCTTGTTTTCTATTACTAGGTGAAGGTAGCAAGCATCAGAATTTGACTTAGAAACTTCTAAAGTACTGATGTTACTTTTGGCTATATCTAGAGCTTCTTTTAGGGACGTGTTTTGCAATTTCAAATGTTCATACTGTCTACTTATCCACCTGGCTGCAAAGATCAGCGGAGTCTTTCCCGCTCGCTTACTATAACATTTTCCAGTAAAGTTTAATTTCATATCCTCTTCCATCAGAGGAGCCGAAAAGGCTCCTTCTGCCTGAAGACTTTCCTCCCTTAATTCCAGCATGGCATCCGTTCCCTGCCTTGCCGTTCTACTTTCCTCTTCCGGTTCCTGTGCCTCACAATCTTCCAGTAATTCACCTTTTACTGGAGTATCAAACTTGTAGCTTTTTTTGTTGCTCTCTCTTTTTGTTGAAAGGTGACAATTCAGATCAGCGCTTGAGCATTTTGCTGACAAGGACTGGGCAATTGCAAGACAAGGCCCAAGTCCTGACAATTGCTTATTGTCCCCCTGTTCATAACTGCCACAACTTTGGGGTTGTGACTTGTTGGACAGTTTCTGCTTGTCCCTACTTTGAAGTGTTGCTTAGAAAGATTTCTCCTTAAATCCCAAAGCAAAAGCATTCACTTCCTCTGCCCTGTTCAATGATTCTAGCATCCGTATACTCCAAGCATCTCTTTCATTTGGGCGTGTCATCTTTTTATGATGAGCATACCACAGCTCCTCCCATGCTTTAACCTTAAATGTACCTTTTTTAGAATACTTCTTTCCGGTCCAGCGATCCCAATCACTAATATATCGTACCACCCAGGGTCCATATTAATCAATCATCTCTTCCCTAAGGGGTCAGTTGGTAGGGTTTACCACACTTAGACACCCTCTTTGAAGAGATTTCATTACCCATCCTTACGGATTATGGACCCTGAATTGATTTCCCAACCTTAAGCGGTTGCCCCCCAGAGGTAGCTAATCTCTGGCCAATGATTGGGTTGACAGGTTCCGCCCCTGTCACCGTTGCCGAATTTTCACTACTTGTCAGAACAGGAATTTCCCTATCCTGACTATAGTCCTTCAAACCGACCTGGAGACTTCCCGAACTCATTAATAGTTCAATCTCCCCCCGTGGACTTTTCTGAAGTATTCTGAAAGATTTCTCTCTTTTTT
Organism: Pelophylax lessonae; assembly: GCF_965119305.1. Taxonomy (NCBI): domain Eukaryota; kingdom Metazoa; phylum Chordata; class Amphibia; order Anura; family Ranidae; genus Pelophylax; species Pelophylax lessonae. The sequence goes on along the minus strand of NC_138772.1, from coordinate 51,176,697 downwards.
TTTTTTTTCTTCACAGTGCACAATGGGGTATTAGCTGGTGAACTCACTTTCACCAATATGCTCTATTTCCCTCCAATTGTGCCAATTTCAATGGATACTGAGGTAACCTAGGGAGGATAGTATCTGGTTTTAGTTTTATCTTAACAAGGGGGCAGTGGATCATAATTCCTGTGTTCTCCTCTTTTAGATTTGTGCTTTTGGATAAATCACTGGGCAAGCTCTCTGCAAAACTTGTGTCTGGTTCCAATTTACATAAGGCGATTATGCTGTTTCTACCATTTGGTGCTGGTCAGGATCTGAAGGGATATTTACTTCCACTCCATCCTCAGTAAATTGTATTTGTGCTTTCATTTGGGAGAGCAAATCTTTTCCTAGCAAATTGCAAGGAACTAAATCGCTCTAGAGCAGGAAGGCTTCAGTTTGAAAGGGTCCAATTCAAACTTTTGTGGGAGTGGTTTCCAGTAGGGGGATATGATATACCCCCTAGACCAACTCCCCTAATTGTATTTTGAATGTGAAGATTTACCTCACTGGATTTCAAAACTGAACGAGCTGGCCTGGTGTCTACTAACCAATTTAGGGTCTGATTATTTAATGGAATTTGTACATAAGCACTTCCTTTCTCATTTGTTGAGATTACAGGTAACACCGGGAGCTCTCCACATCACTTAGAGATTCCTCTTACAGATTCCCTTTTAGGTCGTGGTGGCCTAATTTGTCTTGGAGCTCTACACTCCCTCTTGAAGTGTCCTGGTCTGTTGCAGTTGAAGCAGACAGGCTTCCTTTTTGGTTTTAGGCCGAGATCTGCACTGTTCAATTGATCAGTGACAATGCAGATCCTTTGAGGTTTCAGTGACTCCCAATCAGCTATATTTCTTTCAATAGCAGTTGCAAGTGACAACAAAGAGGAGAGGGGCTTATCTCTCCAGTTTGGATCAATTTTTGAGTACTTTGCTAATAAGGCCTGGGCGATTGCATAAGGCCCCAATCCTGACAATTCTGCATCTTCCCCCTGTTCATCACTCTCACTACTCTGGGGATTTGGCTCTAGTAGCTCCTCCTGCTTTTCTCTAATCCTTAGCGGCATTTGGTGTGTTTTCGCCTTAATTCTCACAGTAAAAATATTCACATCATTAGCCCTATTCATGGATTCTACCATCCATGCACTCCAAGCATCTCTTTCATTTGGGCGTATCATCTTCCTGTAGTGACTATATTAGCACAAACTTGGATGATCAGAGCCCTTTGAGTGCTTGGAGTACAGAAGGCAGTTATAATATAAACAGTGTTCACAGGTCTAATTACAAAGCTTACAATCCCCAATTAGTAGATTACAAAGAAAGATAGTTTCATACACATCAAGATTATTCAGTGCGACTTCGGCCCACAGTTGCGTTTCAATCACGAAGATTGGGAAGTGTCTTGACCAAAATCTCTTTCAGGGCTCAACTGAAACTACTTTTTGGCAGAAAAAAACACCGATTGTATAGCCACTGCCTCCAAGCGTCCCAATCTGAACCCTTATCATTCACCCTTGCACCCTCCTGCAATGAGGCGCAACTTAGCAGTTAGGATGTTTTCTCATTCACTCTCAGTACAATTTTATTTTAATTATACTGTTCATATCAGTCTCATCAAGGTATTAGTATAGACAATAGGAGAAAAAGAAAGGCAAAAAAATGAAAGTTCTTTTAAGAGCTTGCTAATCTTGAGACAGAGATGAGTAAAACAAAGACAATTAGCACTTAATAGATGAGCTCTGTCTCAACAAACTCCTCACACAGGGGCACCATTTGTTAAGGAAATTTTCCTAGTCCCCTTTCTTTTCCACTTATTAGTCAATAACCTTTTTCTATACAAAAATCTAGCCAATGTTGTTTAGGCTACTACCATTAAAATAAGTAATGAATGATAACTGCTAAAAATAAAGATCTTATTTATTTTACAGAAAATAAACTTTAGATGAATCAATTATGACATAGATAATAAAAATCTTAAGAAACAGTGATCTTTACAAATAGTGTTGCAAACGGACAAAGTTACACAGAACCATACACGAGACAAAGGATACATGACCAGATATAGATTACCCCACACACACAGAATTTCTACGTTACCATCTTGTGTCCTAGTCAGCCTTCAAATGCAATAGAGGGGGGATGAGACCTCCAGCTCGGGCTTATATCTACCCCCTCTCAGGGGAAGACCCCCTCCCTTTGCATACCATGTATGGTCAAGGACTTCCTACACCTAAACCCAAAAAGGTTCATCACCTATTTCCTGCTCCTCACCCCTCCCTTCCCAATACAGTCAATAAACCAGATGGTCAGCATCTTAAAGAATGTTAATTTGTCTTCCATTATGGTTCACCCAGCCCCCAGCTAGGTTTGACCATGAAAGGAAGGAACAGGGGGAAATTATTTGGTCAATACATTTTAAAGACTCCTAGAGAAACCAAACCCCCCCTCCCCCTTAGCAAACATATGTTCTCAGTAAAAGAGGAATTGGAACAGCTGTGTATGGCACCCATTTGGTGTATCAGAATGTCCACACAGCATTTCATTATTAGTCATATTAATAATCAGAATAATGTCCATTTCAGGTAAAAAAAACATTAGAATTCAATAATTCCATTACACTTGTAGCCTCAATACTTGCAGATCGGCTTAAAAAGAGAAAAAAAGCAAAAACTGAAGGAAAAATTTTAAAAAAGCAGCCATGGAGCAAGGGTTCAAGGAAGAATGCCGGGACAGGCCGATATGTAAGTATTAACCATCTTTACCACCGGAGGATTTTGCTGTCTTCCGTCCAGGCCACTTTTTGCGATTCGGCGCTGTGCGACTTTAACTGACAATTGCGCGGTCGTGCGACGCCGTACCCAAACGAAATTTACGTCCTTTTTTTTCCCACAAACAGAGCTTTCTTTTGGTGGTATTTGATCACCTGTGCGATTTTTACTTTTTGCGCTATAAACAAAAAAAGAGTGTTTATTTTGAAAAAGTAACAATATTTTTCACATTTTTTTATATGAAATTCCCCCCAAAAAAAATGTAAAAATCAAATTTTTTTTAAATTTTTGGCCAATTTGTTTTCTGCTACCTATGTTTAGTAACAAAAATCGCCAGTAAGCGTATTTTGATTGGTTTGCGCAAAAGTTATTGCGTTTACTAACTAAGGGAAAGATTTCTGTCATTTTTGGTGTTTTTTCTTTAACGCGTAATGGCGGTGATCTGCGATTTTTTTTGCGGGACTGCGACATTGCGGCGGACAGATCGGACCCTTGACTGACATTTTTGACACTTTTGGGGGTACCAGTGACATTTCTACAGTAATCAGTGCTATATATATGCACTGTTACTGTAAAAATGACACTGGCAGGGAAGGGGTTAATTTTATTGGAGAGGGAGGGGTTAATGTATGCCTGGTGCTTACTGACGTGTGGGGGGGGGGGGGGTGACTGTGTGACAGAAGGACAGATCGGATGTCCAGCTATGCTGAACACTCCGATCTGTCAGTCCCTGTCACTATGGAGATCCGCCCGCTGTGTTTACACACAGCGGGCGGATCTCCAGACTCGATCCCCGACGATCGGGGCAGAGCAGCGGCAATCGCCGCTGCTCCTCCGCTGGCCCGACTCCCGCTGTGAATGAAAACAGCGGGAGCGAGCCTCCGGCGGCGCGCGAGCGCCGCCCACAAGGGGCGGAGTCCAGCGACGTAGGTCTACGTCGCTGGACGGGATCGCGGCACTTTGCCGCAGTAGCCTCCATGTGAGCGGAGGTAAAGTGGTTAAAGAGGAAGTAAACCCTCCTCTGACACTTTTACCTATAGGTAAGCCTATAATAAGGCTTACCTATAGGTACTGTAAATATCTCCTAAACATGTACCGTTTAGGAGATATTTACCTTAAATGCAGCCAGTGACGTCACTGTCGCATGTGCTCTGAAGGAACGGCCGCTGGTGCCGTTCCTTCAAAGCCCCGTGCCGTGACCGTCGGCTCCCGCGCACGTGTGCGGGAGTGACGTCACCGCGGCTCCGGCCAATCAGATGGCCGGATGCAGCAATCCCGGAAGACGGGCGACTGGACATGTCGCCCGTCATAGAGGTAAGCGGGCGGCACGGCGGAGGCTCGTTCTAAGGTAAGTATTTCATAATGAGCTAGTATGCGATGCATACTAGCTCATTATGTGTTTCTCTTTCAGCTTGTAAAAAAAAAAAAATGTAACTGAGTTTACAACCTCTTTAAGTAAGCAAGCAGATTTACACCCCTCCTCTAAGAAAATGTCCAGGTCTCCAAAGCTTTCACTATCCACAAAACCAGTGATTGATAAACCCTTATCTTTTGGTTCACATTTTTCTTTTGTATTAAAGTAGAACTATAGGCAAAACATTTTTAATTTTTTTTTTTTTTTTTCATTTTGGATAGAGTAAGGGAGGGTTATAAGTATAACCCTTGTCAGTTTTGTTTTGTCATATGTGTCCCATTGGGGAGATTTACCTTAATTTTCTGTTTTATAACCAAAATAGGTAGTGAGAGGAAATTCTGACAAATTAGGGGAATCCCTTGGGCTCCCCGTCCCCAATCCCCATTGGAAGATTTATCCTCTATTACTTTTCTTGGGACAACCCAAAATCTGGGACTTACTTTCAATGATAATGGTAAACAGAACAAATAGAGAGGATGAATCTCTCTAACGGGGGGCACAGACAGCAATAAATTAGAATAAAATTCTTCTCCACTCTATCCAAAACTAAAAAAAAAAAAAACCAACAACTTTTGCCTTTAGTTTTGACATTTCTGCAATGCAAATTCTGATATTGACCCTGAAGAAAAATATTGGAGATGATCTACTGATAACACTCCCAGGGGCAGACCAATAGACCTGGTTGGTCCTGCTGTGGGTGTGATCTCTCCTCTCTATAACTATCCACCAGGAATCTGGGATTATACACAGTCTACAGAGCAACACCAACTCTCCATTGCCTTTGGTGACAAGGCTTCAACATGACAACCATATGTTCCTTTGCTGTAATTGCTGCCAGTCTGTTGGTGGTTCAGTTCTTCTCATTCTCCACTGCCCAAGGTCAGTCTTGCTGGCATAGTATTTATATATGTGTGTGTGTAAAATTGACTATATTGTTTTCGTCTATATATGTGTTTGAGTGTTTTGTAGCTCCGTGGTCCCTTTTGGTATAGAAACCTAGATCTTTGCCTATTCTTTACAAAACATGTACTGGGATTGGTTTCACTGGGAATCTTAATGAGCAGAGGGGACTTGATTCCCAATCCCGTGGACCATGTTTGTTCTTCTTCCTGAAGCTTTGCTGATTAGGTGCCTAAGCTCAGCTGCACTGGTCATTAAAGGGGATATTTACTAAAACCAATGCACACAGAATCTGGTACAGCTTTGCATAGTAACCAATTAGCTTCCAGGTTTTATTGTCAAAGCTTAACCACTTCTGGACCGCCTGCCCCATATATACTAAGGCAGCTTGGCCCGGCTGTGCAAAATCACGTACACGTACATGATTTTGTGCAGGAATATCTGGGGCGCGCGCTCACGCCGCTACTCCCGCTGTAAACAAGGCAGACTGTCGTTCTGTCAGACAGGAAGAGAGAGATCTTGTGTTCCTGCTAATCAGGAACACAGATGTCTCTCTTTCTCAAATCAGCCAATCCCCCACAAAGTTAGAAAGTACTCCCTAGGAGCACACTTAACCATTTAATGGGCCCTGATGTTAACCCCTTCCCTGCCAGTGTCATTTCTATGGTGACAGTGCATTTTTTTTAGCCCCAATCACTGTACTGGTGTCACTGGTCCCCAAAAAGTGCCACTTAAGCCCCGTACACACGTAGCGATCGTCGGCCGAACGATCGGCCGAACGATCGGCCGTCTTTTGTCCAGGGCTGTCCTGTCCGCTGAAAAGTGCAAAAGACTGCACACGTATTTTGTCGTCCAACAACAGCCGACTGCAGAAGTGATGTCATGTGATGGTTAACTTTCCGTGTCTTTTTTCTTTTCTGAGCATGCCCAGTCTTGCAAATCTGCTGATTGTCGGCCGAATTCTGTACTGACTGGCGAACAATCGGCCGTTCTGGTGTTGGCCAACAAAAATTTTAATGCCTGCATGACAGATTCTGTTCGGCCGAAAATGCGCTGTCGGCTGTCGGAAGCATCATACTAACAAGCCTACAATCGGCCGATCGGTCGTCGGCCGAATATTTACGGCCGACAATCGGTACGTGTGTACGGGGCTTTAGTGTCAGATTTTCCGCCACAATGTTGCAGTCCCGCTAAAAATTGCTGATTATCGTCATTAATATTAAAAACAATAACAAAAATAAAAATTGCATAAAAATATCCCATAGTTTGTAGATGCTATAATCTTTTTTTTTACCTTACCTTTTTTTTACCTAAGATATGTAGCAGAATACATATTGGTGTAAATTGATGAAAAACATAGATTTTTTTTTTTTATTGGGGATGTTTTATAGTAGAAAGTAAAAATTTTTTTTCTTTTTCAAAATTGTCTGACTTTTTTTGTTTATAGCGCAAAAAAAAAAAAATCGCACAGGTGATCAAATACCACCAAAAGAAAGCTCTATTTGTGGGGAAAAAAAGGACATACATTTTATTTGGGTACAGCATTGCCCAAATGTGCAATTGTCAGTTAAATTATCGCAGTGCCGTATCGCAAAAAATGGCCTGGTAAGGAGGGGGTAAAAAGCCTTCTGGAGCTAAAGTGGTTAATTGATCAAGCCGAAGTTGGAAGCTGATTGGTTACAATGCACAGTTGCACCAGATTTTGTGTTCACCAGTTTTAGTATATCCCCCTCTTAAGTGTCTATGTGTAAGCTCAGTGAGACATGCCAGGCCTCTCTTTGAACAGCTGTTCCTAAGCAGAGATGTTACCTGGCACAAGAAACTTTTATCAGTTGTGAATATTAGTTTGCATATAAAATTTAGTTCATATTACAGACTCCAAAAAGGAAAAAGCCCCCAAGAGGCATGGGGATTTTGATATAAATTCAGACAAAGTAGTGAGGGGGAAAAAATATGTGAAGAGCTCACTGGCTCAACTTAGGCTGCTCACCACAGACAAGGCTACCCGCCAGTGGATAACCCAGCAAGTTACCGGAAAAAAGGGCACACACAAATGGATGTGTGACAAATAGATAAAATTCCTCTGAAGGGAAGTTAATTGCTGGATCGGGAACGTAATGCTGGGTTCACATATGTGCAAATTGGATGTGGGTTTCCCCCCATCCAATTCGCATGACAGGCAACTGTGACCGGCTCTCAATGGAGCCGGTCCATACAGGTCTGGGGCCGCCCCAGGACGAAGTGCAAAAGGTTCCTGTGTGTGTTTGGGTCTGGTTCAGGTGCGAATTCAGGCAAAAGTTTGGTCCTAAATTGTTCCTGAACTGGTGAACAGACACGCACCGGACCTAAGACATGAACCCGCGGCCACACATATATGAACCCGGCCTTACTGGTCAGCAGTATCCTGTGAGCGATCAAGATCTTGATCTCTCACCAGATACTGCTGTCCACCAGTAACTCTCCTGATCCAGTAGTCAGTTTGCCTACAAGATTCCAATTGAAAAGTTCTATTTTGAGTCCATTTAAAGCGGAGTTAAACTCAAAAGTGGAACTTCCACTCATCTGTCTCCTCCCACCCTCCGGTGCCACATTTGGCACCTTTTGGGGGGGAGCAGGTACCTGGTTTTTAGCAGGTATCTTGTTCCCCCACTCATGTTAGACCTCGCCGCGGCGAGGTACGACAGAAGTTCAGCCCCATCCTCCACCCTCCTTTGCTTCCAGGCCAGTAACCGAGAGATGTAGGAACCTGGCCGTGAAGCCGCAAGGCTTCACGGCTGGGTTCCCTTACCGGCAATGGGGGCGGCAGCATCTGAAAGCCAAAGAAAACATTGGCTGCAGTGCCGATATCGCTGGATTGCAGGACAGGTAAGTGTCCTAATATTAAAAGTCATCAGCTACAGTATATATAGCTGCTGACTTTTCATTTTTGGAGGGGGAGGAGGGAAAACAGCTTTAAAGTTCTTATTTTAACTGAAGCCCTGATTAACAGGAAGTTGTTTCTGACTCCTGAAAGGCATTTTTTTTTTTTTTTGGTCTGGCGTTCTTTCCATTTGTGCAAGTTCATAATACAGGTCAGACTAGTGGATACCAGGGGGCTGTGAGGTAAGGGCTCAAGCTTTCTATGCCTAGTGCTATACCCAGTGGCGTATTTAGGTTTTGTGCTGCCCTAGGCCTGACTAAACTTGTGCACCCCCTAATTTAAATATGGCCCACCTCTTCCTGTTTCTGACCCATTCTGTCATCTGTAAACCACAGACCATAGCCTCATCAGTTCCCATAAGTTCAGCCTCATCAGTGCAGTCTTATCAGTGCCGCCTTATTATTGCCTATCAGTGCAGCATATCAGTGGCCATCAGTACAGCCCCATAAGTGGCCACCAGTGCAGCTTATCAGTGCCCATTAGTGCAGCCTAAGATATCTAGACTTGTGTTTGCTGCCACTGATTGTAATTATAGGAATATTTCACTTATTTGTATAATGACTAGGAAGTCCATAGTCATTATACAAAAAAGCAGCTTTTTTGCTGCCCCCCTGCAAAGTGCCGCCCTAGGCCTTGTTGGCCTAGGCCAAGATACAGCACTGAGGATATAGTCTATTCTAAAATAGGACTGATGTAGGTGCGAGTAAAAGGAATAATCCCTGTCCTTTGGGTGAAGAACCGTCATGACTCATGAGTCTACAAGTTGGGCATCATGTAGCCTTTTACGAAGGAATGTTAAATGTTTATAGGATACAGAGGAGGATTCCAGAGAAGTGTCTAGTTTAGGTTCTAGTGGAACAATAAAAACAGTTTATACCAGTAAACTGTTAACCTTAAGTGCCCTTTCACATACGAGCGACGCTACTTCGCACCGCGCCGCGACCTCGGAGCGGCCGACACGGACTTCATTACATTGAAGTCTATAGCGGTCGCCTCCTGGTCGCCCCAAAGAAGCTCCGGACCCTTTTTCTAAGTCAGAGCGACTTGTGTCGCTCCTATTAGTACGGGTCCGCAGCTTCCCTATGGGAGGCGACCTACGTCGACCTGTGAGGCGACCAGGTCGCCTCACAGGTCGCCTTAGTGTGAACGGGGGCTTAAACTTTACTTTCCAAGTGTCTTGTCAACAAAACTCTAGTTTGTTGAAAAAACAATAACATATTTGTTAAATCATACTGTACTAACATGTCAGTCTGTAATGTTTTGAAAACCATGCTAAGATTTGTTCATTTATTTGGTTTAATTTAATGCACGCCTCTGAGTATTATTGTAAACAGTATAGTATCAGATTCCTGAAGTCTGTACTCTGATATCACCAACTGCATCACTTCCACAATGCCTCACCATGGGGGGGGGGGGGGGGACTGGTCAGGTGTTTCCCACAAACTTGGCCCATTGGTTGGAGAAGTCTGCAGCAAGGGGCTTATTAGAAACTGGAAGACCCCACCATGCCTTATATAGCTGAACAACTTACACATGAACCAAACGCTCAGCTCAGATCAGTGTCTCTCGAGACCACAATTTATTTTCATTTACTGTACCTAACTCACCAACCCTTTAGTTACATCACTTACAAATAGATTAAATAGAACAGGACCTAGTACAGAGCCCTGTGGTACACCACTAGAGTCTCTGTTCTGAATGAACACCATTTGCAAACACACTACACACTTGGTATCTATCCCTTAGCCAATTTCATATCCACTGAACTACCAAGGGTTAAGAGAATTCAAGTGAACTTGAGTTAAATATATGCTATACCCTTGAAGTATTATCTTACAAAACATAGTCTTAAGATCATCCAACATTTATGCATATAACTATGTTGCTCTATTTACTGCAGTTGGCCCAAAAAAAAACATTGACTCTCGCACATTTTGAGAAACAGAGTCCACTGCTTCAGGAGAATATACATGGGTTGGTGTATCTACATTATATAAATGATACAATATGAACATGTGCCACATTTGTCATCAGTGATTTTATCCTAATAAAGTATATCAGTGCGCATGCGCGCGGGCACGGGAGCGGTTATGCTTTGACCGAGCTCCGCACACCACCGGCCAGACATTAGCTATATTTAGCGTCAGGAGAGGGAGATCACGCCCGCAGACATCACCCGAGGGCTCGTGAGCCTGACATGCAGCGGAGGACCAAAAGGAAGCGGCAATACAAGCAGGGAGGCAAGCGGGACACAGCGAGGCCCACTCCGCCAGGCAGGACACCTCCACCTAAGATGGCGCCAGGTAAGCTGACCGCGAGCAGCGGCCGGGATCCTGCACAGGGACAACCGCCCTCCACCAGCTACGCTGCCCAGGCTGCCCACTCTCCATCTGGGGATGATCCGAGGGATCCATTTTCCTCTCAATCCTCCGGGGAGCTGGAGGGGGGCCCACGAGGTGCGGGATCGCCCCCATCCCCCTCCACCCCCCATGATTGCCCTGCAATGTCGGATTCTCCTACTTCCTCCATGGACAGGAACATGGCAGACATTGCTGAGTCCCTTTTTAGCCAGCCTAGTCCCGCAGGGAGGGATCCTGAGCCTCCCGCAGCCCCATACTCAGGGGATGCTGTGTTGCTGGCACGATTTTCCACCATGCTGCAACAAGAACTCTCTAAAGCTTGCTCTATCATTACCACGGACATTAAACGGGATCTACAGAGTTTTGGGGCTAGGCTGGACACCATTGAAACTAAGGTGGATGGATCTCTGACCAGAATTAATCAAAACACTGCACTTGTATCTGAACTGTATGAGAGATTGGAAGAGGCTTATTCTAAGATAGAAGACCTTGAGAACCGATCACGCCGCTACAATGTGCGTATCAGAGGCCTACCTGAATTGCACCAGGATTTGGAGTCGGCGGTCCACACCCTCATGCAGGATCTAATAGCTGACATCCAACCTCATCAGCTGGAAGTGGATAGGGTTCATAGAGCCCTGACTGCTCCACGCCAGGACGGACTGCCACGGGACATCATTCTTAAACCTCACTATTTTAGGGTAAAGGAGAAAATGATGACGGCGGCCAGGAATCGTCAGGACCTCACTTTACTTGGATCCCCTATACAGCTTTTCACTGACTTGGCCCCGTCCACGGTGCAGAAGCGGCGCACCCTTAAACCCTTGCTACAACAACTGTTAAACCGCCAAATAAAGTACAGATGGTCCTTCCCATTTCGGCTCTCCTTCACGTTTCACGGCAAGAACTATTCTTTCACAAACTTTCACGATGGGGAAGCTTTACTCCTGGAACTGGGCATTATCTCCAGAGAACCGCATCCATCGCCACACTCTTCACCATCCATGAATCCGACGAATCGCCCCTTGTCTCCGGTTTGGACCCACAGGGGACCTCCCTCTGTGAGGAAAGATAGGCGCAACACCTGAAGAGACTATTTTTCTACCTGTCGTTTTCTTTTTTCTTTTTGTGTTTTTGCCCTTACAGTGAGAGGGAGCGGAGAGGGAGGAGGGGGATAGTTTTTGTTCTCCTGTCCTCTTCTCTTCTCTCTCTCCTGTATTTGAATTGCTAACTCTGTTTGGCTTGGCCCTGTATTGCCTGTTCACTGTCACCTCGGTGGTAGGGGACGGGGTGGGGCGACCGGGATGGTAACAGTGACCATCCTTGGCCCTGGTCACACCTGCGGGGGGGCCTGGGCAGTGCCTTATTGCTTTGTGTTTGGGTTGGGGCCGGTCAGCCGCTTCGGGGGTGGCCACCCCTCGGTCCCCCTGTTGGGGGCTGGGGGGGGGCCTCTGGGGCGTCCGGCTTCTCCCTACTGCGGGGAGTGGGTGGGGGACGTGTTATACTGGGTGCTGACATTAGGGTTTCTTTTTGTTCTCCCCTTCTGAGGCCCCTAAATTAGTCTGGAGGCTATACCTTTTCTCTACGTCTCATGTGTTCAGGTAATTCATGTTTGTAGACTGGGGTCCGGGACCGTGGTTTGCGGCTCGTGGATCCGGGTTCTGGGTAGGCATGGGGCCCATGGCAGCTTTCTCAGTCGGCGGGCTTTGGCCCACACTATGGGGCCACTGCCCCTTGTCTCTCCCCGCTGGCATGTGCTAGTTAATAGTCAGCTGGGGTGCAGCCACATGCCACTCTTGTGACCTTGCCCTTATCCTGTGATGGGGGCAACCTCACGAAGTGAACCCCAGAGGAAGGGACTCGGGAAAATAAACTCCCTTCTATGTTGTTTTTGTTCTGTGGCTTATGTTTTTTTGGCGGAAGGACTCTATCCTCTTGCTTGTGCTTGCTCCTTTTTTCACCTTCTTTCTTTTTTCCTCCTTTTCCTTTGGACCCTGACCCTGCGTATCGGCCCCGCTTTGGTGTTCCTGGATCCCGGACGCACCTGGACTCCTACTATTGGGAAGCTGCACCGAGTAACTACTCGATCAGATGAGCGTGCTCTGTCAGACCACCATGTCAGCTAGTAGTTCCACTATGTATTCTCTTATCTCACATAATGTACAGGGATTTAATTCCCCGGTTAAACGTACTAAAGCCTTTACCTATTACTACAAACAGAAAGCGGATATTCTGCTTCTGCAAGAAACACACTTTTCTAAATCTTCAGCCCCTAGAAACATCTCAGCCCGCTACCTATCATCAGGGACTGAGAAGAAGCGAGGTGTGGCCATATGCTTCTCTCGCCGGGTTCCTTTTACTCCTGTGACTATAGTGCGGGACAAGGAGGGCCGTTATCTTATGGTCGTGGGACTTGTTAATGATCAACTAATTTCACTTATCTCATATTACACTCCTAATACGGGACAACTTGCCTTTTTTCACAGCATGCTGCGTACACTGCTCCCCAAAGCTCAGGGCAGAGTGATCCTGGGAGGTGATAGCAACCTTCCCTTGGAGCAGGCTTTGGATAGGACTGTTCCGGGGAGGCCACAACTCAAACATTTACCGAGAAATGGGCATAAACTGGCTCGTCTTCTTCATGACTGGGACCTGCTAGATCTTTGGAGGGAACTTAATCCCTCTCGGAGAGATTATACCCACTTCTCCCATGTCCACGGCACCAATTCCCGCATAGACCATGTGTTCGCTAGCTCGGCGCTCTCCCCTTACGTGTCTTCGGCAAAGATTTTAGCAACACCATGGCCTGATCATTCTCCGGTGCTCATAACTATTTCGGAACTATGGTCTAAACCTTGCCCGTCCCCGTGGCGGCTCAACGTTACACTTTTAAATGACCCGCATATTCTTAGGGAACTAGAAACAGAGATCAGCACCTTTTTTCTGGAGAACCGTCCAACGGACACGACTCCTGCTATCACTTGGGCGACGCACAAGGCCATCATTCGTGGCAAGCTTATACAAGTAGCGGCTAGATTGAAACGGAATCAGGAAAGCACGATCAAACAGCAGGAGAAGGAACTTTCGGCCCTTTTGGCTGAACAACGGTCCCGGCCCCAAGTAGATATTAGACACAAAATTGACGCGGCCAGGCTGTCCCTTAATTTGAGCCTTACTACGCAAGCAGAAAAACACATTCGTTGGTCACAACACAAATACTACACTATGGGTGATAAACCTACCACATTGCAGGCTAGGAAACTGACGCCGCGCCCCTACACCTCAGCACTGCCTAAACTATGCCTTAAATCCGGGGCTCTCTCTCGTAATTCTGAACTGCTCACGGCAGAATTTACTGATTTTTATACCAAACTATACCGTGCCCCTGCCCATTATGACAGAGACTTGGCTGATGCCTTCTTTGCTGACATGTCATTGCCCACATTGACGAAATCTCATGTAGACATGATGGATGGCGAAATCACTGAGGCGGAGATTAAACAGGCGATTAAGGGCTTACACCCTTCTAAAGCGCCTGGCCCCGATGGTTTTCCGGGACTATATTACCGCAAATTTCAGGATGTTTTGTCCCCTCATCTCTGTGCATTCTTTAACGCAATACGCCTTGGGGGAGACCTCCCGCCTCAGGAGAATGCGGCATTCATTCATGTCCTCCCAAAACCGGGGAAGGATCAAATTATGTGTGAGAGTTATCGCCCGATATCGGTAATAAATTCAGACTTAAAGATTTTGACTAAAATTATGGCGACTAGACTTGGCTCTTTCCTATCTAGCTATATCCACCCTGATCAGGCAGGGTTTGTCCCGGGACGCCAGACTTCCGATCAAACTAGGCGGGTGCTGGACATCATTTCGGCCATTCACTCGGACTGGGATGGGGGGGGCCCTCGAAAGTGCATGCTCCTCTCATTAGACATTCATAAGGCATTCGATTCCCTCTCGTGGGCTTACTTGTTTGATGTATTAGCGAGATATGGTTTTGGCGCGCCTTTTTTCACCATGTTGAGGGCTCTCTATAGCTTTCCCACAGCGAAACTTATGTTGAAGGGTTACGCGTCAGGTCCTATAACCATTGGTAGGGGAACCCGACAGGGTTGTCCCTTGTCTCCCCTACTTTTTGTATTGGCCTTAGAGCCACTGGCAATTAAGATTCGCGCCTCTGCAGATATTAAGGGTGTGCTCTGCGGGGGATCGGAGCACAAATGCATGTTGTTTGCAGACAACATTCTGGCCTTGATCTCCTCGCCGACCACGACTCTTCCGAACCTTTTTGCGCTGCTCCACCAATTCCCGCGTATATCGGGCTTGAACGCCAATCAAGCTAAATCGCAGGCGATGAATGTTTCTTTAGAGGGTTCAAAGGTTACCGCCTTACAACAGTCTTATAAATTTATCTGGCAGACTAAAACGCTACCTTACTTAGGCATACAATTGACACCGTCCTTAAATACACTATACAATAGTAACTATCCGCCCCTTTTTGCTCGACTGCTGGCTGACATGGATAGGTGGCTGCTCCACCCTCCGTCGTGGTTTGGCAGACTACACTCAGTGAAAATGAATATCCTGCCTAAAATTTTATATTTGTTTCGCACATTGCATATTGCCTTACGTAGACGTGATATACAGAGGTTTTAGAGCAATCTGTTATCCTTTATCTGGGGGAACAAGAGACCTAGGGTGAACAGGAGAACGCTTTTGACTCCCAGAAACAGGGGTGGCCTGGGGGTGCCGGATTTGATGAAGTATTACTACGCTGCACAACTGGCCCAATTAGCAAAATTTCACTCAAACAGCCCCCACCCTACCTGGATGCAGCTGGAGGCGTGCTCTGTTTCGGATAAACTGATCTCTCATTTATTGTGGCAACTGCCTAAAGAGCGCCCCCCCCCGTTTTATCGCTCCACACTCCTCTAGCTCCTGTGCTCAACAACAGCGGGTTCCCCCCGGGTCTCTCTCCCAGTTCTTTCCAGTGGTGGACAAATAAGGGGCTCATACGGATAGCGGACTTCTGTGATCATAGGGGTATTCTGACGAGACAGACACTGATTGAGAAGCACGCTTTACCTATGTCTGAATTTTATTGCTTTAACCAAATTGTGCACTTCCTACGTACTTTGTCTCAGATTTCTGATTTAACGACTATGACTCCCATGGAATTTCTCTGTCGGAAATACGACAAGCTTCTCGGCTATATCTCCATACTTTATAATCTATTGTCTGAATCTTCTGTGAAGTTGTCATATATGGTTCAGTGGGAGGCCGACCTGCAGGAGAGCATTGAGCTGGTCGGCTGGCGACTTATGGCTCAGGCCGCCTCCAGATCGTTGATTAATACCTCAATTATTGAAGCGAACTACAAAGTATTGCTAGGCTGGTATATGGTACCGACGAGAATTTCGAAATGTGTACCTGGCGTATCTTCCTTGTGCTTCCATGGCTGCGGTCAGGAAGGAACTATGTTCCACATTTGGTGGCAATGCCCTAAGGCGCACCGCTAATGGATAAGGGTGTATAACTTTATATACACCCTTACACAAGTTAACCTGACTAAATCCCCACAACAAGCCATGTTACGGCTGAAGGTGGATGTCGCCGTGAGGGCACAGAGAAGGCTTATTTTGTTTATTTTTACAGCCGCAAAAATAACGCTAGCACGATCTTGGAGATATCCAGTCCTGCCGTTCGACCAGCTCCAACATAAACTTACCTGGATAATGCTCAATGAACGTATGTCGGCCATGCTGAATGATAAAATGAAACAGTTTGACAAGGTATGGGAGCCGTGGCTCCGCTATCTCACTGGTAGCAGCTAATGGTGTCTGGGGCATCGGGATTCTGAGGAGGGGGGGGGGGGGCAGGGCGGGGTCCTACTAATTCTCTTCCTACTTTTCCCTTTCTTCTGTCTTGCTATTCCATCTTGTTCCTATCTCTTTGACCTTATGGATGTGTACCGTTAGTCCACTTGAATTTTCTCACATCCGAAACCTACATGTAAGTAGCACTGGAGCTGGGATACGGCAGTGGGCTGAATGGCTTTTTATTACTTCCCACATTTTTTAGCCCCTATTACTCGCTGTACTATGATGCTCGCATTCCCAATGCTTGTACTTGTTAGGTATTGTTCTGTTACCTGTTGAACTGCTTATAGATTTCTCACTCTCCTCAGACTATGGTACATAGCGACTGCCTACACTGCGAGTGTCTTTTTCCCTACATTGATATTTCGTAATTGCAGTAGGACAATTGTGACTGTTATGCCTATGTTAACGGTATTTCTTTCTGTACCTTTGATGTTTTTTTTTTATTTTCTTTCATGAAAATTTTAATAAAAACCATTGAAAACAAAGTATATTATGTACTTACTCATGTCTATCAACTGACAATTTCAACCCAGCCATATAACATTAAAAACAGAAACATCCATATTGCCATAGATCTAACCTGGGAACTATGGAGAGAGAAACTGAAGGGGGCTCCCCCAGAAATGATCATGTGCTGTCCTGGTACAGATAGGGCAGGTTTTTATCTGACTGGTGTATGGGATACTGTGCTAAACACCACAACAAGCCACAAAGTTGCCATCAAGGTTGGCTTTCACCACAGGGATGAAGCGCACCTGTATCAGAATGAAAACGACGTGGGTCAGGCCATCCAGAAGAAGACTGCAGATGGGACTGTAAAAAGTGAAAAGATGTCTTCTATACAGGAAAGTTGTGGTAGATATTTCACTTACCAGAGCTTGTAGAACCTAATGTAAGGCAAACCCTGGAGACTCTCCAACTGGATTATATGGACCTCTTCCTCATCCACTGACCATTTTCATTTGAGGTACTTGGCACTTGGCAGCTCAAAATGTGCATGTGAATGGAGCCATATTCCTACATGAAATCATCTGTCTTGTAAGAGTGTTTTTTTTTTCATTTTAATAAACATCTTGCAGAAAATACTGCACTATGTTGGCCTCCTTTACATTTAAATCCCTTTGCTGAGTGAGATTCCAGGAATGAGGACAGTGTTGCTTCCCAAGACCATAGATAAATTGGTTGCTGAGCATTTAAATCTCTGTATGGGATCTAGCAATCTGGTAAGGAGCTTATTAATAGGGATGATCGAACGGTTCGGGTCGACCATCAATTCGACCCGAACATTGGCTGTTCGAGGTTCGGCCGAATTTAGAACTTTTTGCCCAAAAAGTTCGGAAATCGGCAACCGGAAACCGACCAAAATGCAATGGGACAGGAAATGGGCTTTAAAAGCCCATGATTGGACCAGAACCATTAGCAAAAGCCACTTGAGGGGGCAGGAGAATGCTAGGAATGTGATTGGAGTGACTAGGGGGTCCATAGGCCAATCATTAGTGAATACGCCCCCCAGTATATAAGATAGCCCCCGCCAAATTCCTAGCATTGTTATACAGGGACATGGAAGAGAGTGGAAGCAGTTCTGTGACTTCTGTTACAAAGGGCCTAATTCAGTATAAGTTTGGAGTAGAGCTGCTCACTTCTCCAGAAATAACTCCAGCCTAAACTCATTGCATCCTAATTAGGTAAGTGGCTGGAGTTAAACCTTCAACTAGGTGCTTTAGTGAATTCGGGTTTGGAGTTAACTTAGGCTGAATTTGAGTTTGGAGTTAACCAAATTCCCGTTGTGTTTTTCATAAAAGGAAATTTGTCTATTCTGAATCACTATTACAAAGCAATGTCATCTATTATGGTTTATTTTAATTTTAAGGTATAGTTATGTATCTTATGTGTTTTAACCTGTAGATTTACTAATAGCAGACTACACAGCTGTCTAATTAGCAGTCTCCATTCATCTGAAATTTTCAGGCATATCTGATTATATTCAGCACTTTGGTGTAGTGGGCTAAGCTCATAGCCAAAGATTGCTAGGTCATGAGTTCAAGGCCCAACCATGATAACACCCTGTGTGCTCACAGTTGTGTGTCATTATTTTTTTTGGCCACATAGTAATACATTGGCTACATCTCCTAAAAATACATGTCAATGACCATGTATATTCTAGAAAAAGTCATGTATATGTGCAGGGTGCAATTATGCATTTGCCAAATTTCAGTATTTATTTACAGCTGTCTAAAATTTAAGGAGGTAATGGCACACTTGGGATTTGAACTCATACTCTCAGTGTTTATAGCCAGGAACACTAACCACTAAACCATTGAGCTGAGCATGATTACCCATGGAATATGTATTCCCATGTTTCAATAGTTAACCACTTCCTTACAGGGCAGTTACACCCCTTCCTGCCCAGGCCAATTTTCAGCTTTTTATACTGTTGCAATTTGAATGACAATTGCGCGGTCATGCAACCCTGTACCTAACACAAATGTATGACACTATTTTCATAAAAAAATAGTGCTTTCTTTTGGTGGTATTTGATCACTGCAAGGTTTTTTTTTTATTGGCAAAAAGAAGACCTAAAATGTTTGACCCCTAAAAAAAATGTGTTTTTGTTTACGTAATAAAATTTGGTAAATCAATATGTTTTTTGTTGCACTGACGAGCATTGATGAGGATGTGCTGGCAGGCACTGATGAGACACTAATATGCAGCACTGATAGACACTGATAGGCGGCACTGATATTCAGCATTGATGGGCATTGATAGGTGGCACTGATGGGCAATGATTGGCACTGGTGGGCAGCACTGATAGATGATAATGATGGGCAGCACTGATGAGGAGGGCACTAACAGGTTCCTTGAGCACCGATTGGCATCAATGATGGCATGGGCGGGCATCCCTGGTGGCTCTAGTGGCATCCCCCAAAGGGTCTGCACTGGTAAGTGGTAATCAATGCTCTGATTACAAGCAAACCCCCCCCCCCCCCCACACACACACACACACTCACTTACTTTGCATATGAATGCCATTTCTTCACAGCTGAAAGTGGCCTTCACCATGATTAGCCAGTTGATTGTGACCACTTGCTGGAATGTGTGCAAGCCAATTCGGTGTCATGTCTGGTCCAGGGTGAACGCCAATGTGCCATTTGCAATTTATTGCAAAGAGCTTTTGCTTTATTTTAAAAATGGCGCACACAGACAACTAAAATGTATTGGAAATGTTTTATCTAGGCCAATTGATGGTAACCCTTAACTCCCCCCAAGATGTTTTTGACCTACATTTCCCATAATGCTTATGTACTCTGCAGTGTAGGTGAGCATCATGGGAAATGTTACAAAACACCTGTGTTGCCAAGGTTCACCATCATTGACCTAGGCCAACTAAAAAGGTGAGTGAGCACTGTAGCAATCATTAATTTAGTAATAATTTTTAGTGATTTTTTATTAAATGTTTTGGTTACATTCATCCACAGAGGCTGAATGGAAATTTTGCATTATTCCTTAATATATATATATATTTAGCTAAATATATACATACACACTTTATTTCTTACAATTTAGCCCCCCCCCACACCTGTGTGGGGGGGGGGGAGGTGTGTGTGTGTGTGGGGGGGGGAGCAACACTAATACGGCTTCTCCCCAAAAATGAAACATTGTATATGTGAGAAATTAATATATTTTTGGGTTGGTTAGATATAGTAGATATAGGAAGTAACAATAATATATTGTTTTTTGCATATATATATATATATATATATATATATATATATATATATATATATATATATATATATATATATATATATATATATATATATATATATGCATATGCAAAAACCCACATATTATTGTGCAAAAACCCATATATTATTATTGTTACTTTCTATATCTAACCAACCCAAAAATATATTAATTTCACACATATACACATATACAATGTTTCATTTTTGGGGAGAAGCCGTATTCGTTTCCTTTTCATATATATATATATATACATATGCAAATCAATAAATAAAACATATATATATATATATATATATATATATATATATATATATATATATATATACATATATACATATAATTATTTTTTGGGCATCTATATATATATATATATATATATATATATATATGCGTGTGTGTGTGTATATATATATATATATATACACACACACATATATATTTATGTATAGATATATATATATTTTTTTTATATAGACATACATAAATATGTGCAAAAAAAAAATTTGAATTTCTCTCATTAGCGCCGGAATAGCGCCGTTTTACCGCGAATTTGCAGCGGTATTTGCCGCAAATTCAATAAAATTCCCAATAACGTTTTCAAAAACGTTATTTTCAGCCTAATTTTTGGTTTGGAGCATGCTCACATGGGCTATCTGCCAGAAATTGACTCTGGAGCTATTTTTGCATTTTACACTTTTATTAATATATTTTTTTCTACTTAACTTTTTCACACAGTTTAAAAGCAGTTTAGCTCAAAATCATATAACACATCTTTCCCACACATTTTTTATTTTTTTCCTGCCATATTTTGTGATTTTGAAAAAATGAGTCCACCTTTTAGCTGGACTGTTTTTAAGTCCAGTCCTGACGTTATTGGATCTTAATGAATTTGACACTGCTCATAACGTTTCTGACGGTGTTATAGTGAATTGCATGTGAATTAAAAATAGTAAAAATGGAGGATAGAACAAAATCAGCGTTGGAGGTACAATGAATTAGGCACATAGTGTCATTTAGCAATTTTTAGTGTGAGGAAAGGGATATCTAGTGTAGTTAGGGTGCTATTTTCCACTATAGTTAGCTTTAATTATTCTGTTTCTGTAGGGAAAGTGTTAAGTGTAAGGGGACCGTAGTGTAGTGTAGGGTTAACTGACTGTGACTGCTATGGCAGGGTGACAAAACCCTTCCATATCAGGGTGACCGCTATAGAGAAAAGCTAGTTTCTCTGAAGTCACTTTCGCTGCAGTAATATGGCTTCGCCCCTGTCAGCTTGCTTTTTGGCTGCAGGCATCTATAGGGATTTTTTGAGCACATGTTTGGAGTCAGGCATGACATCTGAACATGTGTATAGGGGGTATATATACACACCTATGTATGTATATATACACCTGCACATATATAGGTGTGAAAGGAGCAGAAAACACTACTTGCGCTAATGAAATAATTAACACCAATATAGTTACGCTCCTATCACACCTATATATGTCTAAGTGTAAAATACATATAAGTATGTGTGTATATATACCCGTATACAGAAGTTCAGATGTTTTGCCTGCCTCCAAAGAACCCAAAAAATGCCCAAAAAAAAACGCTAGCGCCAAAAAAAAAACGACCAGGTGTGTTGTTGCAGGCATTTTTTGGGGGGTTTTTGGAGGCAGGCAAAACATCTTAACTTGTGTATACCGGTATATATACACACATACTTATATGTATATATACACCTAGAAATATATAGGTGTGATAGTAGCAGAAATATATGCTTGCGCTAATGAAATCATTTAAAACTAATATGGCTCCGCTCCTATAACACCTATATATGTGTAAAATACATATAAGTATGTGTGTATATATACCACTATACACAAGTTCAGATGTTTTGCCTGCCTCCAAAAACCCCAAAAAAATGCCTGCAACAACACACCTGAGCGTTTTTTTTTTTTGGCGCTAGCGTTTTTTTGGGCATTTTTTTGGGTTCTTTGGAGGCAGGCAAAACATCTTAACTTGTGTATAGTGGTATATATACACACATACTTATATGTATATATACACCTAGACATATATAGGTGTGATAGTAGCAGAAATATATGCTTGCACTAATTAAATCATTTACACTAATATGGCTCCGCTCCTATAACACCTATATATGTGTAAGTGTAAAATACATATAAGTATGTGTGTATATATACCACTATACACAAGTTCAGATGTTTTGCCTGCCTCCAAAAACCCCAATAAAAAGACCTGCAACAAGACACACCTGGGCGTTTTTTTTTGGCGCTATTGTTTTTTTGGGCATTTTTTTGGGTTCTTTGGAGGCAGACAAAACATCTGAACTTGTGTATAGTGGTATATATACACACATACTTATATGTATTTTACACTTAGACATATATAGGTGTTATAGGAGCGGAGCCATATTAGTGTAAATGATTTCATTAGCGCAAGCATATATTTCTGCTACTATCACACCTATATATGTCTAGGTGTATATATACATATAAGTATGTGTGTATATATACCCGTATACACAAGTTCAGATGTTTTGCCTGCCTGAAAAGACCCCCAAAAATTCCCAAAAAAACGCTTGCTACTAAACCGGCAAGGTGTGAAAAGAGAGAAGCCACTATCCTGTTCTATAAGTGACCTAATACAAACGATCTTTTTTTATGGTTCTGGACCTGCTACAGAGCTGAAACTTCACAGGTACATCCTTTAGACCCCCCAGATACTAAATTCAAATATTTTTTATTTTTTTTTATTTTTTCAATAATTTGCTCCCTATCATAAATGACAATTTTTAAGAACTTTTTTTGTGTGATTAATAGTCCCTGGGGTATGACCCAGAACACTAGGCACTTTTTAGGGGTATTTTTTGGGTTTTAGGGCTTCAAAATGGTGTTTTTTGATTACCGAAGTTCGGGTCCCATTGATTTCAATGAGGTTCTGAAATCCGGGCCGAACTTTCGGGAAGTTCGGATGTTCTGGCCGAACCGAACTTTTGAAAAGTTCGATCATCCCTACTTATTAACTCTTTATAGTGAAGACGCTACAGTGGCACTTTCTTTTTGGTGTGATTTTCTTTGAATCTTCACACAGGGACTTTTATAGTTTGTAGTGTTGAGCGAACACGGACTGTATTATTCGTGTTCGTACCGAATAATTGGATTTTTTTTACCCGAACACGGACACGGACACTTTACTGTATGTTCGGGTAAAAATCCGTGTTCGGTCGTTTTATTTCCGGGTTTTGCATGCTTTGGCGCTCTTTTCATGGCGGGCTTTCAACAGCCAATCAACAATCGTTTAACTGGTGTGCCTTAAGCCATCCCAGCCATGCCTGCAAATGTCTTAGTAGCTGTGATTGGCCGTCTGAAGCATGTGACCAAGTCTTTATAAGTTCGAGGCAGCCGCCGCAGCAGCGTCATTCTGCTGCTTAGCTAAGGGATAGAGCACACATCAATGTGCTGGCTGCTGATTAGGGAAAGATAGGCAGGAAAAAACCATTTGTGTCCGGATAGAATTGAGGGACAGGTCGGAGTGTTTAGGCAGGGCGAGTTGTAGGCATTTTAGGGATAGAGTCTGCTGAATTATAGGGTCAGTGTCTTCTACAAACTACAATCGATATTGCTGTGTGGGGGGTGGGGTGAATCTGCACTCAATCCTGATCTACGATCTCTTCTCAATCCTGTTAGGGACAGAGTCTGCTGAATTTTAGGGAAACTGTGTTCTACAAACTACAATCGATATTGCTGTGTGGTGTGGGATTGGAGATAGGCAGGTGTCAGTGATCCACATCCATTTTTCTGTGTGTGAGCTGCAGTGAACACAATCTTTTTGGGCTGCAGTGAACACAATCTTTTTGGGCTGCAGTGAACACAATCTTTTTGGGCTGCAGTGAACACAATCTTTTTGGGCTGCAGTGAACAAAATCTTTTTGGGGTGCAGTGAACACAATCCTTTTTGGTGTGCAGTGAACACAATCTTTGTGGGGTGCAGTGAACAAAATCCTTTGTGGGGTGCAGTGAACACAATCTTTTTGGGGTGCAGTGAACAAAATCCTTTTTGGGGTGCAGTGAACAACATCCTTTTTGGGGTGCAGTGAACACAATCTTTTTGGGGTGCAGTGAACAAAATCCTTTGTGGGGTGCAGTGAACACAATCTTTTTGGGGTGCAGTGAACACAATCTTTTTGGGGTGGAGTGAACAACATCCTTTTTGGGGTGCAGTGAACAAAATCCTTTTTGGGGTGCAGTGAACAAAATCATTTTTGGGGTGCAGTGAACACAATCTTTTTGGGGTGCAGTGAACACAATCTTTGTGGGGTGCAGTGAACACAATCTTTTTGGGGTGGAGTGAACAACATCCTTTTTGGGGTGCAGTGAACAACATCCTTTTTGGGGTGCAGTGAACACAATCTTTTTGGGGTGCAGTGAACACAATCTTTGTGGGGTACAGTGAACAGAATCTTTGTGGGGTGCAGTGAACACAATCTTTGGGGGGTACAGTGAACACAATCTTTTTGGGGTGCAGTGAACACAATCTTTGTGGGGTGCAGTGAACACAATCTTTTTGGGGTGGAGTGAACAAAATCATTTTTGGGGTGCAGTGAACAACATCCTTTTTGGGGTGCAGTGATCAAAATCCTTTTTGGGGTGCAGTGAACACAATCTTTTTGGGGTGCAGTGAACAAAATCCTTTGTGGGGTGCAGTGAACAGAATCTTTGTGGGGTGCAGTGAACACAATCTTTGGGGGGGTACAGTGAACACAATCTTTTTGGGGTGCAGTGAACACAATCTTTGTGGGGTACAGTGAACAGAATCTTTGTGGGGTGCAGTGAACACAATCTTTGGGGGGTACAGTGAACACAATCTTTTTGGGGTGCAGTGAACACAATCTTTGGGGGGTACAGTGAACACAATCTTTTTGGGGTGCAGTGAACACAATCTTTGTGGGGTGCAGTGAACACAATCTTTGGGGGGGTACAGTGAACACAATCTTTTTGGGGTGCAGTGAACAACATCCTTTTAGGGTGCAGTGAACACAATCTTTGTGGGGTGCAGTGAACAACATCCTTTTAGGGTGCAGTGAACACAATCTTTGTGGGGTACAGTGAACAGAATCTTTGTGGGGTGCAGTGAACACAATCTTTGGGGGGTACAGTGAACACAATCTTTGTGAGGTGCAGTGAACACAATCTTTGTGGGGTGCAGTGAACACAATCATTGTGGGGTGCAGTGAACTCAATCTTTGTGGGGTACAGTGAACACAATCTCATACTTCTGAAGATTTGAGGGTGCTGCCTGTTCCATACTCCCCCTACTCCTCATCTAGCCTTTTAGGGGTACAAACAATAGTAATTGGGGCCTAGTGTGGTTGTGTACGTGTGATATACATACACTTTTTTTGGATCATATTTTCTATTCCGCTATTTAATCAAAAACCTTTGGGGATCAGTTAAATTGGGGGATAGTCTGTGTTGGTACGTGTGAGAGAGATCCACCTTTCCAAGTTGTTGGGGTTCATCTCATACTTCTGAAGGTTTGAGGGTGCTGCCTGTTCCATACTCCCCCTACTCCTAGCCTTTTAGGGGTACAAACAATAGTAATTGGGGCCTAGTGTGGTTGTGTACGTGTGATATACATACACTTTTTTTGGATCATATTTTCTATTCCGCTATTTAATCAAAAACCTTTGGGGATCAGTTAAATTGGGGGATAGTCTGTGTTGGTACGTGTGAGAGAGATCCACCTTTCCAAGTTGTTGGGGTTCATCTCATACTTCTGAAGGTTTGAGGGTGCTGCCTGTTCCATACCCCCCCTACTCCTCATCTAGCCTTTTAGGGGTACAAACAATAGTAATTGGGGCCTAGTGTGGTTGTGTACGTGTGATATACATACACTTTTTTTGGATCATATTTTCTATTCCGCTATTTAATCAAAAACCTTTGGGGATCAGTTAAATTGGGGGATAGTCTGTGTTGGTACGTGTGAGAGAGATCCACCTTTCCAAGTTGTTGGGGTTCATCTCATACTTCTGAAGGTTTGAGGGTGCTGCCTGTTCCATACTCCCCCTACTCCTAGCCTTTTAGGGGTACAAACAATAGTAATTGGGGCCTAGTGTGGTTGTGTACGTGTGATATACATACACTTTTTTTGGATCATATTTTCTATTCCGCTATTTAATCAAAAACCTTTGGGGATCAGTTAAATTGGGGGATAGTCTGTGTTGGTACGTGTGAGAGAGATCCACCTTTCCAAGTTGTTGGGGTTCATCTCATACTTCTGAAGGTTTGAGGGTGCTGCCTGTTCCATACTCCCCCTACTCCTAGCCTTTTAGGGGTACAAACAATAGTAATTGGGGCCTAGTGTGGTTGTGTACGTGTGATATACATACACTTTTTTTGGATCATATTTTCTATTCCGCTATTTAATCAAAAACCTTTGGGGATCAGTTAAATTGGGGGATAGTCTGTGTTGGTACGTGTGAGAGAGATCCACCTTTCCAAGTTGTTGGGGTTCATCTCATACTTCTGAAGGTTTGAGGGTGCTGCCTGTTCCATACCCCCCCTACTCCTCATCTAGCCTTTTAGGGGTACAAACAATAGTAATTGGGGCCTAGTGTGGTTGTGTACGTGTGATATACATACACTTTTTTTGGATCATATTTTCTATTCCGCTATTTAATCAAAAACCTTTGGGGATCAGTTAAATTGGGGGATAGTCTGTGTTGGTACGTGTGAGAGAGATCCACCTTTCCAAGTTGTTGGGGTTCATCTCATACTTCTGAAGGTTTGAGGGTGCTGCCTGTTCCATACTCCCCCTACTCCTCATCTAGCCTTTTAGGGGTACAAACAATAGTAATTGGGGCCTAGTGTGGTTGTGTACGTGTGATATACATACACTTTTTTTGGATCATATTTTCTATTCCGCTATTTAATCAAAAACCTTTGGGGATCAGTTAAATTGGGGGATAGTCTGTGTTGGTACGTGTGAGAGAGATCCACCTTTCCAAGTTGTTGGGGTTCATCTCATACTTCTGAAGGTTTGAGGGTGCTGCCTGTTCCATACTCCCCCTACTCCTAGCCTTTTAGGGGTACAAACAATAGTAATTGGGGCCTAGTGTGGTTGTGTACGTGTGATATACATACACTTTTTTTGGATCATATTTTCTATTCCGCTATTTAATCAAAAACCTTTGGGGATCAGTTAAATTGGGGGATAGTCTGTGTTGGTACGTGTGAGAGAGATCCACCTTTCCAAGTTGTTGGGGTTCATCTCATACTTCTGAAGGTTTGAGGGTGCTGCCTGTTCCATACTCCCCCTACTCCTAGCCTTTTAGGGGTACAAACAATAGTAATTGGGGCCTAGTGTGGTTGTGTACGTGTGATATACATACACTTTTTTTGGATCATATTTTCTATTCCGCTATTTAATCAAAAACCTTTGGGGATCAGTTAAATTGGGGGATAGTCTGTGTTGGTACGTGTGAGAGAGATCCACCTTTCCAAGTTGTTGGGGTTCATCTCATACTTCTGAAGGTTTGAGGGTGCTGCCTGTTCCATACCCCCCCTACTCCTCATCTAGCCTTTTAGGGGTACAAACAATAGTAATTGGGGCCTAGTGTGGTTGTGTACGTGTGATATACATACACTTTTTTTGGATCATATTTTCTATTCCGCTATTTAATCAAAAACCTTTGGGGATCAGTTAAATTGGGGGATAGTCTGTGTTGGTACGTGTGAGAGAGATCCACCTTTCCAAGTTGTTGGGGTTCATCTCATACTTCTGAAGGTTTGAGGGTGCTGCCTGTTCCATACCCCCCCTACTCCTCATCTAGCCTTTTAGGGGTACAAACAATAGTAATTGGGGCCTAGTGTGGTTGTGTACGTGTGATATACATACACTTTTTTTGGATCATATTTTCTATTCCGCTATTTAATCAAAAACCTTTGGGGATCAGTTAAATTGGGGGATAGTCTGTGTTGGTACGTGTGAGAGAGATCCACCTTTCCAAGTTGTTGGGGTTCATCTCATACTTCTGAAGGTTTGAGGGTGCTGCCTGTTCCATACTCCCCCTACTCCTCATCTAGCCTTTTAGGGGTACAAACAATAGTAATTGGGGCCTAGTGTGGTTGTGTACGTGTGATATACATACACTTTTTTTGGATCATATTTTCTATTCCGCTATTTAATCAAAAACCTTTGGGGATCAGTTAAATTGGGGGATAGTCTGTGTTGGTACGTGTGAGAGAGATCCACCTTTCCAAGTTGTTGGGGTTCATCTCATACTTCTGAAGGTTTGAGGGTGCTGCCTGTTCCATACTCCCCCTACTCCTCATCTAGCCTTTTAGGGGTACAAACAATAGTAATTGGGGCCTAGTGTGGTTGTGTACGTGTGATATACATACACTTTTTTTGGATCATATTTTCTATTCCGCTATTTAATCAAAAACCTTTGGGGATCAGTTAAATTGGGGGATAGTCTGTGTTGGTACGTGTGAGAGAGATCCACCTTTCCAAGTTGTTGGGGTTCATCTCATACTTCTGAAGGTTTGAGGGTGCTGCCTGTTCCATACCCCCCCTACTCCTCATCTAGCCTTTTAGGGGTACAAACAATAGTAATTGGGGCCTAGTGTGGTTGTGTACGTGTGATATACATACACTTTTTTTGGATCATATTTTCTATTCCGCTATTTAATCAAAAACCTTTGGGGATCAGTTAAATTGGGGGATAGTCTGTGTTGGTACGTGTGAGAGAGATCCACCTTTCCAAGTTGTTGGGGTTCATCTCATACTTCTGAAGGTTTGAGGGTGCTGCCTGTTCCATACTCCCCCTACTCCTAGCCTTTTAGGGGTACAAACAATAGTAATTGGGGCCTAGTGTGGTTGTGTACGTGTGATATACATACACTTTTTTTGGATCATATTTTCTATTCCGCTATTTAATCAAAAACCTTTGGGGATCAGTTAAATTGGGGGATAGTCTGTGTTGGTACGTGTGAGAGAGATCCACCTTTCCAAGTTGTTGGGGTTCATCTCATACTTCTGAAGGTTTGAGGGTGCTGCCTGTTCCATACCCCCCCTACTCCTCATCTAGCCTTTTAGGGGTACAAACAATAGTAATTGGGGCCTAGTGTGGTTGTGTACGTGTGATATACATACACTTTTTTTGGATCATATTTTCTATTCCGCTATTTAATCAAAAACCTTTGGGGATCAGTTAAATTGGGGGATAGTCTGTGCTGATAGCTTAACTATCCCACTTCTATGCCTCCTTGAAAAAACAATTCGGGCGATGATGGAAGAGGATGTGGCACAGGATGAGGAGGAGGAGGAGGATGAAGAGGTAACATTTCCAAGGCTTTCAGGGCAGTCATTCGCAAGGGGCTCCGAGGGTGGGTTCCTGCACACGCAAACGCCAGGGACGCAATTGTCCAGCAGGGGCACAGTTCTGGAGGATGAGGAGGATGAGGAGGAGGAGGAGCTGGAGGAGGAGATGGAACCATGTTCACAGCAGGGTGGCACCCAGGCCAGCTCATGGCCATCACTGGTGCGTGGCTGGGGGGATACAGAGGACACGGACGATACACCTCCCACAGAGGACAGCCTTTCGTTGCCTCTGGGCAGCCTGGCACACATGAGCGATTACATGCTGCAGTGTCTCCACAACGACCGCCGAGTTGCCCACATTCTAACTTGTGCTGATTACTGGGTGGCCACGCTGCTGGATCCCCGTTACAAGGACAACGTACCGTCCTTAATTCACTCACTGGAGCGCGATCGCAAGATGCGCGAGTACAAGCGCACGCTGGTAGACGCCATGCTGCTGGCATTCCCATCTGACAGCGGGGCCACAGTGGAAGCACAAGGCAGAGGAGGAGGAGGAGGAGGTCGCCAACGCAACCAGGGCACCGCCAGCACCTCAGAAGGCAGGGTTAGCATGGCCGAAATGTGGAAAAGCTTTGTCAGCACGCCACAACAAACAGCAGCACCAGCAGCTCAGATGGAACGTCTTAGCAGGAGGCAGCATTTTACCAACATGGTGGAGCAGTATGTGTGCACACGCCTACATGTAGTGAATGACGGGTCTGCCCCCTTCAACTTCTGGGTCTCCAAATTGGGCACATGGCCTGAGCTTGCCCTTTACGCCTTGGAGGTGCTGGCGTGCCCTGCAGCCAGTGTATTATCTGAACGGGTATTTAGCACGGCTGGGGGCGTTATAACAGACAAGCGCAGCCGCCTGTCCAGAGACAATGTGGACAAGCTCACGTTCATTAAAATGAACCAGGCATGGATCCCACGGGACTTTTCCGTACCTTATGCAGAATAGCAATGGATACCGACCTTACCCACCCATTGTTCCATTTTTGCTCTTTCTCACTCTTTTGGGGTGTACCCTCATTTAAAATTTTTGAAAAGAAGCAGTGTTGGCTACCTCGTCCTCCTCCTCAGGGCCAGATTAATGTAGGGGCTATTGGAGCTGCAGCTCCAGGCCCCTACCTTTTATATAGGCCCCGGGTTGGCCATATTCACTGTTACCGCTCTTCTGTCACTTGTAAACACAGAAGTCTGGCTTCTATGCTCGCTTCCCCAGGCAGCACCCTCAGAACCTCCCCACACAGCGTGAAGGCCGGACAAGGAGGGACAGTTGGCGATGCATGGATGTGTTTATGGGCTTCAGAGACAGCATCCCATGTTGAATTAGGCATGCATGGCTGCACCCTTCCTCCTCTGGGTGCATGGCAAGGCACGGCCCTTAAGGCCCTTCAAAATCCTCAGCACCAAGCCCATGATGCTGTTAATCCGGCCCTGGTCCTCCTCCACCGCCGCTTCCACCTACACCGCCCATAGGTGTGCGCAGCCTATTGCATTAAGGTGTGCACCCCAAAGTTGAAATACACATGCATGTGTTTGCCAGCAGGGAGAGTAATGTATCGGGGCCATGTACCTGTAGGCAAGGAGAAATAGAGCAGAGCAGGTCCCAGGGAGATCTTTCCCATCTCCTCACTGGCAATGCTATGTGCCCTAGGTGATTAGGGTGTGCCCAGGCACACCCAGCACACCCTGTGCGCACGCCTATGTCACCGCCACATCCACCACCACCTCAACCTCCCTCCTACTCCATATGGGCCTCGTCCTTCAGAGATGAAGAAGAACATTGTTTTATTTTTCTGTTTTTTTTTGTTGTTTTAAGTTATTTCCCTATCCACATTTGTTTGCAGAGCACTTGCCATGCTCTTAATTACGTTTTGCTGCCATTTGCAGCACTCTAGCCCTTTCCTTTGGTGTTTTAGAGCCATTTTAGTGCCTTAAAGTTCGGGTCCCCATTGACTTCAATGGGGTTCGGTGTCCGGGAAAAGTTCGGTAAAAGTCCGGGACACGGACCCGGACTTTTTTTTAAAGTTCGGCCGAACCCGTCGAACACGGACATCTAGGTGTCCGCTCAACCCTAATAGTTTGTACATATGCACTTCATATATTTTTCTTAAGATGTATTTTGCACTATTGATTTAGAATAAGAATATTTACATGAATTTGACATTGTTATTTATTGTATATTATTGAGTCAAAAGGGACAGTGCACCTTAATGTGGTTTTTCATTCAGTACTAAGAATTACATCGTAAAACATATTCTGTTACTCTTCCGAGTATGGGTATACCACATACAGGTACTGTATGTGAGACTTTTTGCAGCATAGATGCAAAGAGGGGCCCAAAATCCAAGGAGCATCTGTAAGCTTTCAAGAGGCATAAATTAGGCATCTAATTTCCTGACTGCCTATCACATGTTTGGAGGCCTTGGAGTGCCATGACAGTAGATACATCCACACAGAATGATCATTGATCAGAAAGATACCCCAAGGTATTTTTAGAACGGCATTATTAATCTTTTGAAAGGTTCATTTTTTTGCCAAAGCTTTTAAAACATGCAGAAAGAAAATGGAAATATATATATATTTTTTAACAGAAAATAATGTGCGTAGAATCCCCCCAAAGTGTGTACCAGACCCTTTGAGTATAGTATAGATGTTAAAGTTGTAGTAAACTCTTTTTACTTATTTTTACCTACTGGTAAGCTTATAATAAAGCTTACCTGTAGGTAAAATTATTACCTCCTAAACGTACACATTCGGTGTCTCTGCAGCCAGTGATGTCACTTGTGCATGCACTCTGCAGGAATGGCATACCCATAGTGTTCGTTCAGCGCTCTTTTCAGTCAAGCGGCCGCAGCACGCGAACCTGGAAGGAGGACCAGGTGAAGATGGAAGCCTCTACAACGGTGACAGCATTCTGTTGGAGCGCTTTGTTTCAA
Organism: Pelophylax lessonae; assembly: GCF_965119305.1. NCBI lineage: Eukaryota > Metazoa > Chordata > Amphibia > Anura > Ranidae > Pelophylax > Pelophylax lessonae. Next base: position 51,144,369 of record NC_138772.1, on the reverse strand, counting down.
GGTAAGTCTTTCATAATGTGCTAACATGTGGTGCATACTAGCACCTTATTTTATTACTTTGCAGGAGCAAACTTTTTTTATTTTTAAAAGAAAAGTTTATTACCACTTTGCAATGCAAACCTATAATTAAAAAACAGCAAAACGTTTACCTAAAAAAACCCTTTCTAAGTGCTTCATCAGCTAAATTGTAGCTTGTTGAAAAATCAATAACCCATGTTTGTTAGGTCATCCTGTACTAAAATGTCAGCATGTATTATTTGTTTTGGAAACCAGCTTTAGATTTGTATTAATTTAGTTTGTTTAATTTAATGTTCAAATCTGTGCATTCTTGTAAACAGTAAAGCATCATATTTTCTTAAGGTCTGTTTTATCACACAAACTGCATCACATAAACTGCATAACCATAGAATTCTCTTGACACCTTGTGGGTACATTGCCTGGGGTAGCCCACAACACTGGACTGGCAGTTGTGGGGGTTTGCAGGTATGGATTTATCGGAACCTGGAAGACCTCTTTATTACTGCCCCCTATATGAATGAGTATGAGTTATATGGTTCCCTCACTCATTCACACAAAATGTAAACAAAAAAACAACTAGGAAGCCACACAGCCTTTAATAACACAATAATCCCCCCACCCCAAAAAAAGGTCCCACAATGTACAACCATGGCCCATCACATTCAATGTCAATACCTAAAAAACACACTGGCCAAGAAATGCATGATCAATTTCCTTGCCTGCCAGTCTAGTGATGTCGCGAACCTAAAATTCATCGGCAAATGTTCGCGAACCGGCGAACCGGGCGAACCGCCATAGACTTTAATAGGCAGGTGAATTTTAAAACCCACAGGGACTCTTTCTGGCCACAATAGTAATGGAAAAGTTGTTTCAAGGGGACAAACACCTGGACTGTGGCATGCCGGAGAGGGATCACACAAAAAAAAGTTCTTAAAAATTGTAATTTTTTGATAGAGAGCCAATTATTGGAAAAATAAAAAAAAATAAAAAATTTCTTTGGATTTAGCATCTGGGGGGTCTAAAAAGTGTACCTGTGAAGTTTCAGCTCTGTAGCATGTCCGGAACCAGAAAAAAATACGAATTAGGGTTAGGGCTAGGGTTAGGCTTAGGGCTAGGGTTAGGGTTAGGGTTAGGGCTAGGGTTAGGTTTAGGGTTATTTTTATGGCTAGGCTTAGAGGGTTAGGGTTAAGGTTAGAGGGTTAGGGCTATGGTTAGAGGGTTAGGGTTAGGTTTAGTGTTAGGGGCTAGGGTTAGGGTTACGGTGAGATACTTAGGGTTAGAGTTAGTAGCCCTACCCCTACCCCTTTAACTCTAACCCTCTAACCCTAAGCACTAAAAATAACCCTAACCTTAGCCCTGACCCTAACCCTAGCCCTAACCCTAACCCTAATTCTATTTTTTTTCTGGTTCTGGACATGCTACAGAGCTGAAACTTCACAGGTACACTTTTTAGACCCCCTAGACACTAAATCACACAAAAAAGTTCTTAAAAATTGTCATTTTTGATAGAGAGACAAAAATGACAATTTTTAAGAACTTTTTTTGTGTGATTTAGTGTATAGGGGGTCTAAAAAGTGTACCTGTGAAGTTTCAGCTCTGTAGCATGTCCAGAACCAGAAAAAAAAGATAATTTCTCAGTAGAGCAGGGATGGTGGGAACCCCTTTTACACCTATATGAATTTTTTTTCTGGTTCTGGACATGCTACATATATATATATATATATATATATATATATATTAAAAAAATACTCAAATACCAGCCCTCAAAGGGGCTTTTGGGGACAATATATATATATATATATATATATATATATATATATATATATATATATACTTTTTTCCTTCATATATATATATATATATATATATATCACAGAACAAAAAAAATTACACAAATACCAGCCCTCAAAAGGGCTTTTGGGGACAATATATATATATATATATATATGAAATGTAGAAAATCCGCGCTTAGGATAATTTTAGATTTCTAATATTTGATATTGGCTGCAGCCTACCTTTATACTAAATTCCCTAGAAATATAGTGAGATTGAAGGAAAAAAGGAAGGTGTATGGCGCTGCCAAAATGTGCTGATGGTTCCGTATGTTCAACAAGGATGCTAAATGTATATACGTTATCAATCACCACTATAAATAATAAATTAATAAAGTGTCAAGTGCATCATGTGCGTGTCACAAATAGATATGTGCAATAGTAAAGGGGATCCAACTCTGTGAAGAATAAATATTTGTGCTAAAACCGTGAAGAAAAAATGTATACAAAATAGGTGTAAATTGGTATATATGAATTGATAAGAAGAGATAAATAAAGTGTATGAAATGTAAAAAAATATGAATATATAAAAAAATATGAATATATAAAAACAGTTGGATCCACTTAAATAAGCTGTGAATATCTACAACCTTATAATTATACAGTACAAAGCATCAGGTATGGCATAAATATGTAAATATTATGGCAGCAATAGTCCAAATATAAATAAGTCCGTAATAACTAAAAAGCCTAAAAAGGAGGATAGTTCCACAATGGTAAAAAAACTTTTCCTAAATTAAGGGGCAAAGGTGACTTGAGTGCAGGTGCTCTAATGATGAATATTTGGAGGTGCTCAGGTATTTGGTGACCATTCAGTGCTCCCCGCACCCCTTGGACCGCACTCACCAGAGCTATGTACCCCTGCAGGGGTATCAGGCCTTGGATCTATAATCCTGGGTCTCCTCCACTGGCCGTCAAAGTGATTAGGTGATCCAAATATCTGCCCGAATCTTGCAAACCAGGCTCCTTGGTATTAGGGTCCAGAGGTGTACCGATATATGGGGGAAGAAGGCTCACATAGAGTAGTACCGCTTTTAAAATGCTTTATTAGAATTAAAAAATAGGTACTCACAAACGAAAAAAGGTATTAGCATGAAAGAACAGCAGTAATAGCGCACTTCCGGGACGCCGTGCGTTCCACAGGGCGGATGTGCGTTCCACTTGGGCGGATGTGGCGCAACATCCGCCCAAGTGGAACGCACATCCGCCCTGTGGAACGCACGGCGTCCCGGAAGTGCGCTATTACTGCTGTTCTTTCATGCTAATACCTTTTTTCGTTTGTGAGTACCTATTTTTTAATTCTAATAAAGCATTTTAAAAGCGGTACTACTCTATGTGAGCCTTCTTCCCCCATATATCGGTACACCTCTGGACCCTAATACCAAGGAGCCTGGTTTGCAAGATTCGGGCAGATATTTGGATCACCTAATCACTTTGACGGCCAGTGGAGGAGACCCAGGATTATAGATCCAAGGCCTGATACCCCTGCAGGGGTACATAGCTCTGGTGAGTGCGGTCCAAGGGGTGCGGGGAGCACTGAATGGTCACCAAATACCTGAGCACCTCCAAATATTCATCATTAGAGCACCTGCACTCAAGTCACCTTTGCCCCTTAATTTAGGAAAAGTTTTTTTACCATTGTGGAACTATCCTCCTTTTTAGGCTTTTTAGTTATTACGGACTTATTTATATTTGGACTATTGCTGCCATAATATTTACATATTTATGCCATACCTGATGCTTTGTACTGTATAATTATAAGGTTGTAGATATTCACAGCTTATTTAAGTGGATCCAACTGTTTTTATATATTCATATTTTTTTATATATTCATATTTTTTTACATTTCATACACTTTATTTATCTCTTCTTATCAATTCATATATACCAATTTACACCTATTTTGTATACATTTTTTCTTCACGGTTTTAGCACAAATATTTATTCTTCACAGAGTTGGATCCCCTTTACTATTGCACATATCTATTTGTGACACGCACATGATGCACTTGACACTTTATTAATTTATTATTTATAGTGGTGATTGATAACGTATATACATTTAGCATCCTTGTTGAACATACGGAACCATCAGCACATTTTGGCAGCGCCATACACCTTCCTTTTTTCCTTCATATATATATATATATATATATATATATATATATCACAGAACAAAAAAAAATACACAAATACCAGCCCTCAAAAGGGCTTTTGGGGACAATAGATATATATATATATATATATATATATATATCCAAAAAAAACCTCAAATACCAGCCCTAGGAAGGGCTTTTTGGGGTGCTGTCCTTACAGCAGGAGTGTACCAAGAACACTGGCTAACAAGACCGGGAACTGTCCCTAGCTATAACAACAGCAGCAGCACCAGCACTTTCCCTGCTCTCAGTAACACAGAAATTATCTAAAATGGATGCTGCCCTTGCTTATTTATAGGAGGTGGGAGGGTGTGGGAGGGAGGTATGCTGATTGGCCTGGAATGTGTCTGCTGACTATGATGTTCAGGGTCAAAGTTTGCCTCAATGATGATGTATAGGAGGCGGACCGAACATCGCATATGTTCGCCCGCAGCGGCGAACGCGAACATGCGAAGTTCGCCGGGAACTGTTCGCCGGCGAACAGTTCTGTACATCTCTACCTGCCACCAGATGACAGCAGATGTGCTCTTTATATGAAAACAACACAACGAAATGCAGACTTTAAAGCGGAGTTCCACCCTGGTTATACATTTTTTAATAAAAATACCCCCGGGACAGTCAGGGCTAGCACATTCCACAATGGCTAGCCTCTGATCTGTCCCGGGTTGCACTTACCTTTTGGGAAAAATACTTACCTTGAAAATGTCTTGTCCAGCGCTGCCATCTCAGGTGTGGGCAGCTTGAAGCCAGCGCGATCCTCTTCTGTGTCCTCTTCCTTCTTCTTCGGTCCCACGATGCACTGCACCGGCCCCGACGTCACTTCCTGTGCGCGCGCGTCATCCCTCCACAGCTTCTGGGCATGCCCAGAAGCTGTTTTGAAGGGAATGACGCACGCGCCCCGGAACTGACGTCAGGGCTGGTGCAGGCGCAATGATTCCTGGGAGCGATGACGTTCAGCTCCCAGGAATCATTGCAAACGCCAGGAAGTGACGAATCGCCGCGGCCGCCGAGGGGAGGAAGAAGGAAGTAAGGTAAGTATATTTTCTCTACAAGGTAAGTAAAAAAAAAAAAAAAAATTGCGATTATCCATTTGTTTTTCAGGTGACCCGGAGCGAGAAGATGGAGGTAAGGTAAGTATAAATTTAGGGTGGAACTCCGCTTTAAAGGTACCACAGCATTTCTAATAAAATTTATTCTAGTTAATTAACAATGAGAAAAGAGCATATATGGATCCATCACAAATAGAGTTGAGCGGACACCTGGATGTCCGTGTTCGGCGGGTTCGGCTGAACTTGAAAAAAAAGTCCGGGTCCGTGTCCCGGACTTTTTCCGAACTTTACCTGAAGTCAATGGAGACCCGAACTTTCAGGCACTAAAATGGCTCTAAAAAAACAATGGAAAGGGCTGGAGTGCTGCAAATGGCAGCAAAATGTAGTTAAGTGCATGGCAAGTGCTCTGCAAACAAATGTGGATAGGGAAATAACTTAAAACAACAGAAAAATAAAACAATTTTCTTCATCTGTGAAGGACGAGGCCCATATGGAGTAGGAGGGAGGTTGAGGTGGCGGTGGATGTGGCGGTGTAGGTGGAAGCAGCGGTGGAGGGGGACGAGGTAGCCAACACTGCTTTTTTTTTTAGTCATTTTAAATTAGGGTACACCCCAAAAGAGTGAGAAAGATCAAAAATATAACAATGGCTGGGTAAGGTCGGTATCCATCTCTATTCTGCACAAGGTACGGAAAAGTCCTGTGGGATCCATGCCTGGTTCATTTTAATGAACGTGAGCTTGTCCACATTGTCTCTGGACAGGCGGCTGCGCTTGTCTGTGATAACGCCCCCAGCCGTGCTAAATACACGTTCAGATAATACACTGGCTGCAGGGCACGCCAGCACCTCCAAGGCGTAAAGGGCAAGCTATGGCCATGTGCCCATTTTGGAGACCCAGAAGTTGAAGAGGGCAGACCCGTCATTCACTACATGTAGGCGTGTGCACACATACTGCTCCACCATGTTGGTGAAATGCTGCCTCCTGCTAAGACGTTCCATATGAGCTGCTGGTGCTGCTGTTTGTTGTGGCGTGCTGAAAAAGCTTTTCCACATTTCGGCCATGCTAACTCTGCCTTCTGAGGTGCTGGCGGTGCCCTGGTTGCGTTGGCGACCTCTTCCTCCTCCTCCTCTGCCTTGGCCTTGTGCTTCCACTGTGGCCCCGCTGTCAGGTGGGAATGCCAGCAGCATCGAGTCTAGCAGCGTGCGCTTGTACTCGCGCATCTTGCGATCGCGCTCCAGTGAGTGAATTAAGGACGGTGCGTTGTCCTTGTAACGGGGATCCAGCAACGTGGCCACCCAGTAATCAGCACAAGTTAGAATGTGGGCAACTCGGCGGTCATTGTGGAGACACTGCAGCATGTAATCGCTCATGTGTGCCAGGCTGCCCAGAGGCAATGAAAGGCTGTCCTCTGTGGGAGGTGTATCGTCTGTGTCCTCTGTATCCCCCCAGCTACGCACCAGTGATGGCCATGAGCTGGCCTGGGTGCTACCCTGCTGTGAACATGGTTCCATCTCCTCCTCCATCTCCTCCTCCTCATCCTCCTCATCCTCCAGAACTGTGCCCCTGCTGGACAATTGTGTCCCTGGCGTTTGTGGGTGCAGGAACCCACCCTCGGAGCCACTTGCGAATGACTGCCCTGAAAGCCTTGGAAATGTTACCTCTTCATCCTCCTCCTCCTCATCCTGTGCCACATCGTCTTCCATCATTGCCCGAATCGTTTTTTGAAGGAGGCATAGTTAAGCTGACAACAGCTTCATCGGCACTGGCCATGTTGGTGGAGTACTCAAAACAACGCAACAAGGCACACAGGTCTCGCATGGAGGCCCAGTTATTGGTGGTGAAGTGGTGCTGTTCCGCAGAGCGACTCACGCGTGCGTGCTGCAGCTAAAACTCCACTATGGCCTGCTGCTGCTCGCACAGTCTTTCCAGCATGTGCAAGGTGGAGTTCCACCTTGTGGGCACATCACATATGAGGTAGTGAGCGGGAAGGCCGAAGTTACGCTGCAGCGCTGACAGGCGAGCAGCAGCAGGGTGAGAACATCGAAAGTGCGCACAGACGGCCCGCACTTTCTGCAGCAGCTCTGACATATCGGGGTAATTTTTAAGGAACCTCTGCACCACCAAATTCAGCACATGCGCCAGGCAAGAGATGTGCGTCAAACCGGCTAGGCCCAGAGCTGCTATGAGATTTCGCCCGTTATCGCACACCACCAGGCCGGGCTTGAGGCTCGCTGGCAGCAACCACTCATTTGTCTGCTGTTCCATGCTCCTCCACAACTCCTGCGTGGTGTGTGGTTTTTCCCCCAAACAGGCAAGTTTTAAAACTGCCTGCTGTCGTTTACCCCTGGCTGTGCTGAAGTTGGTGGTGAAGGTGTTACGCTGACCGGATGAGGAGGCGGTAGAGGATGAGGAAGCAGAGTAGGAGGAGTTAGGGACAGGAAGCAAACTGAAGCGCCCTGCAATCCTCGGTGGTGGAAGGACATGCGCCAAATTGCTATCTGCCTCAGGCCCATCCGCCACTGCATTTACCCAGTGTGCCGTTAGGGAGATATAACGCCCCTGACCGTGCTTACTGGTCCACGTATCGGTAGTTAGGTGGACCTTGGCACAGATGGCATTGCGCAGTGCACACCTGATTTTTTCCCCCACTTGGTTGTGCAGGGAAGGGATGGCTTGCCTGGAAAAGTAGTGGAGGCTGGGCACGACGTACTGTGGGACAGCCACCGACATAAGGCTTTTAAAACTGTGCGTCTCCACCAGACGGAATGACAGCATTTCAAAGGCCAAGAATTTTGAAATGCTGGCATTCAGGGCCAGGGATCGCGGGTGGGTAGGGAGGTACTTCCTCTTCCTCTGAAGTGTTTGGGAGATGGAAAGCTGAACGCTTCCACGGGACATTGTGGAGATGGTTGGTGACCCAGGTGGTGGTGTTGCTGACAGATCGTCTGTTTGCGGGGTGGCAGGTGCCGGTATCACTACAGAGGTGGATGGAGAGGCCGAGACTGCAGCAGAAGAGGAAGCAGGAGGAGCCAGAGACCTTTCTTGGTTTTGAAGGTGTCTACTCCACTGCAGCTCGTGCTTTGCACTTAGATGCCTGATCATGCAGGTTATGCTCAGGTTGAGAAGGTTTATGCCTCACTTCAGGCTCTGATTGCACAGGGTGCAAACCACTCGTGTCCTGTCATCAGCACATTTTATGAAGAACTTCCACGCTAGAGAACTCCTTTGAGCTGGCTTTGGTGCACTCTGTCCCTTGCTGCATTGGGCAGTAGCAGGCGTAGTGTCTAGGGCACGGCCGCTCTGCTTCTGCACCCTGCTCCCTCTTCTGCTGTGCTGGTGGCTCTGTGCGACCACCGCCTCTTCCTCCAATCTACTCATCTTGAGAAATAAGTGGTTGGGCATCGCTGCACTCAATCTCTTCCACTTCTGGGGCAGGGCTAGGTGGATGGGCCTGGGAAACCCTGCTGACAGAGTCATCAAAAAGAAGAAGAGACTGCTGCATGACTTGGGGCTCAGACTGCTTGCCTGATTTGCAACGGGGTGAGGTGAAAGATGGTTGGACATTGGCTGCAGGTGCCAACTCTGACCTTTCTGCAGTAGACTGGGTGGGAGACAATGTGAAGGAACTGGAGGCACTGTCAGCAACCCAATCTACTATCGCCTGTACTTCTTCTGGCCTCATCACATCTAGAGGCGCATGATGCCCTACCAAATACTGCTGCAGGTTCTGTCGCCTACTCACACTTGAGAATGGTGTTTCACTTGTGCGTGTAGCTGGCACAGATCGACCACGTCCTCTCCTTGCAACAGGAGCTCTACCAGCAGCACCACGACCCAGGCCACGGCCCCTATTTGACGGTCTCCTCATATTTCTGTAATTTATGATCTTGCCCTAGAAAGGTGTTTATTGAATAGCGGAACAAAACAACAACAGTATCGCACGGGTGTATCTCACAGTCAAATATGCAAACTATGCCGCAATTTATTTTTTTTTTACCCCAAAAGGGTGTTCATTAAATAGCGGAATAGAAAAACAGTATACAAATACAAGGGGTGTATCTCACAGTCAAATATGCAAAGTATGACGCAAATTTAATTTTTTTCACCCCAAAAGGGTGTATATTGAATAGCGGAATAGAAAAAAGGATATAAAACGGTGTATCTCACATGTACAAACACAGACTAGGCCCCGATTACAATTTTTTGTACCCTAAAGGGAGGATGAGGAGGAGGAGTAGGAGGAGTTCGGAACAGGAGGCAAACTGAAGCGCCCTGCAATCCTCGGCGGTGGAAGGAGATGCACCAAACAAATTTAAAAAGGTGTATCTCACACGTACCGATACAGACTATGCCGTAATTTAATTTTTTACACTCCAAAAGGGTGTATATTGAATAGCGGAATAGGAAAAATGTTATAAAACAGTGTATCTCACACGTACAAACACAGACTAGGCCCCGATTACAATTTTTTGTACCCTAAAGGCAGGATGAGGATGAGGAAGAGGAGTAGGAGAAGTTCAGAACAGGAGGCAAACTGAAGCGCCCTGCAATCCTCGGCGGTGGAAGGAGATGCGCCAAACAAATTTAAAAAGGTGTATCTCACATGTACCGATACAGACTATGCGTAATTTAATTTTTTACACTCAAACAGGGTGTATATTGAATAGCGGAATAGAAAAAAATTTATAAAACCGTGTATCTCACACGTACAAACACAGACTAGGCCTCGATTACAATTTTTTGTATCCTAAAGGCAGGATGAGGATGAGGAGTAGGAGGAGTTCGGAACAGAAGGCAAACTGAAGCACCCTGCAATCCTCGGCGGTGGAAGATGCGCCCCAAAAGATTGGAAGGTGTATCTCACGCGTACCGATACAGACTATGCCGCAATTTAATTATTTTAACCCCAAAGGGTGTAGATTGAATAGCGGAATAGAAAAATTTTTATAAAACGGTGTATCTCACACGTACAAGCACAGACTAGGCCCCAATTACAATTTTTTGTACCCTAAAGGCAGGATGAGGAGTAGGAGGAGTTTGGAACAGGAGGCTAACTGAAGCACCCTGCAATCCTCGGCGGTATAAGATGCGCCCCAAAAATTGGAAAGGTGTATCTCACACGTCCCGATACAGACTTTCCTGCAATTTCATTATTTTTACCCCAAGGGTGTAGATTGAATAGCGGAATAGAAAATATGATATCAAAAGGTGTATCTATCTCACATGTACAGACCCAGACTAGGCCCTGATTACTATTTTTTGTACCCTAAAGGCAGGATGAGGAGTAGGAGGAGTTCGGAACAGGCAGGAGGCAAAATGAAGCACCCTGCAATCCTCGGCGGTATAAGATGCGCCCCAAAATTTGGAAAGGTGTATCTCACACGTCCCGATACAGACTATCCCGCAATTTAATTCTTTTTACCCCAAGGGTGTAGATTGAATAGCGGAATAGAAAATATGATATCAAAAGGTGTATCTATCTCACACGTACAGACCCAGACTAGGCCCTGATTACTATTTTTTGTACCCTAAAGGCAGGATGAGGAGTAGGAGGAGTTTGGAACAGGCAGGAGGCAAACTGAAGCACCCTGCAATCCTCGGCGGTATAAGATGCGCCCCAAAAATTGGAAAGGTGTATCTCACACGTACCGATACAGACTATCCCGCAATTTAATTCTTTTTACCCCAAGGGTGTAGATTGAATAGCGGAATAGAAAATGTGATATCAAAAGGTTTATCTATCTCACACGTACAGACCCAGACTAGGCCCTGATTACTATTTTTTGTACCCTAAAGGCAGGATGAGGAGTAGGAGGAGTTCGGAACAGGCAGGAATCAAACTGAAGCACCCTGCAATCCTCGGCGGTATAAGATGCGCCCCAAAAATTGGAAAGGTGTATCTCACACATACCGATACAGACTATCCCGTAAATTAAATTATTTTTACCCCAAAGGGTGTAGATTGAATAGCGGAATAGAAAATATGATATAAAATTGGTGATTTTTCAATAGCACATGTGAACACAGCAGTGTCTTATGTCAGTCAGCTCTGCTGCAGGCTATGAAGGGAAAAAAAAAAAATTCCCCTTTAAGTATTGTAATTTTTAAATAGCTTAGTACAGACTATGCCACAATTAAATTTTTTAACCCAAAAGGGTGTATATTGAATAGTGGAAAAGAAAAAAGTGTATAAAATTGAAAAATCACTAGCACATGTGAACACAGCAGTGTCTTATGTCAGTCAACTCTGCTGCAGGCTATGAAGGGAAAAAAAAAAGAAAATTCCCCTTTAAGTTTGTAATTTTTAAATAGATTAGTACAGTCTATGCCACAATTTAATTTTTTTAACCCAAAAGGGTGTATGTTGAATAGTGGAATAGAAAAAATTGTATAAAATTTAAAATCACTCAATAATAGCACATGTGAACACAGCAGTGTCTTATCACAGTCAGCACTGAAGCAAAAACGCTGCACACAACTGACTGATAAAAATACATTTTTTTCTCCCTCCTCCTCAGCGGGCAAAAAGATTGTGTTCACTGCACCACCCCACACACAGCAAAATCGATGTAGAACACTGACCCTGCCTATTCTCCAGCCTCGCCCTAATATTGTCGATAAGATCGTTCACTGGCACTGCACAACCAACCCCCCACACAGCAAAATCGATGTAGAAAACTGACCCTGACTATTCTCCAGCCTCGTCCTAAAATGCCCTAATAACTCGCCCTTCCTGCACTCCGACCTGACCCTGCATTCTTTTCGGACACAATACAATTTTTCCCTGTCTGTCCCTAATCAGCAGCCAGCACGTATGATGTGTGCTTTCTCCCTAAACTACAGCAGAACGAAGCAGCGCGCTGGGGCTCTCGAACTTATAAAGACATGGTCACATGCTTCAGATGGCCAATCACAGCTACTAATACATTAGTAGGCATGGCTGGGATGGCTTAAGGCACACCAGTTAAACGCTTGTTGATTGGCTGTTGAAAGCCCGCCATTAAAAGCGCGCCATTACATACAACCCGGAAATAAAATGACCGAACACGGATTTTAAACCCGAACATACAGTAAAGTTTTCGGGTCCGTGTTCGGGTAACAAAAATCCAATTATTCGGTACGAACACGAATAATACAGTCCGTGTTCGCTCAACACTAATTATAACCAATCTGCCAAAGCAGAACCTCTCAAAATTGGTGACCATGTGTAGTTAAAAAACGACCATCACACCAGCAAGTTAGATAGCAAATGGGAGAGAGAACCTCACACCATTACAGCTATTCTCAATCCAGAGACTGATACTTATGAGATCCCCAAAGAAAACAAATCACGTGTAGTACATCGCAATCGCCTTAAGTTATGTCTCAAGGAAAGTATTCAAGAAGAAACTCTTCAAGAAGAAGCTGTCCAAGAGGAAACTCAATCCATAGAACCAAAGCCTACAAAATCATCTGATTCAGAGGGTCCACTGCAGTCTTTTGGAAAAGCATTATTAGACTCTGATCCTTTACAATGGTTCCTTACACCATGGCTCAATATCTTAGTGCCTGCCAAGACCAATACAACCGCACTTCAACCAGAGGAGCTATCTCAAGAAGTGTCTACTACAGCTCAAGAGACACCAAGTTCCCTTGAAACAAGGCCTGTAGAAACTCAGCCGCTACAAAGATCTGACAGGACTACAAGAGGACAACCACCTGTCCGTTATAAGGATTTCCTACACCAGCAGCCGTGAAGACAACTACCAGCCCTGTCATCTCATCTTTGAGTGCATCCTTACATCGTCTGAAGTTCCAGAGTGAGAAGAAGACTTACTTGTGATATCATGTTAATTTCCTTTAAAGGACTTTTTAAAAGGACTACTTACCTACTGTTTTGCAACGTTCAAGCTTGCAACCGGAGATAGACTTTCAGGTACCTGAGCCTCCATGATATTCTTCTGTTGACATTTTCCTGTGCCCAGGGAACGGACTCATACCCTGTGAGCCTCCTGAGTTGTTATTTTTGTTTTGTTTTTCCTTTTTCCATCTCATCGTGAACTATTCTGGTTTTGCCATACATCACCAGTCTTCAGAGGAAAAAACTACATCCCTTTTTGTCACCTTTTGTCACATTTCGTTGTTGCCTGAGATATGTTTGCCTAACCCATTTTACTTGCAGATACAAGAAGTACAAGAATGGGGTTGTGTTGTTATTTCCTATGAATGCATGCTTTTCCCTTTCTCTTATATCTTACAGGAAGACACAACATCGAGTCAAAAGTGTGTCGAGGTCGACGCACATATGCAGCGTCCCACTCAGGACGCGTTTGAACTGCAAATGTATTACTTCTTTGTCATTGCTGTATTGCATGTCATTTTGCATTGCTACACCTGTTGAATCCCTGTTCATAGGCTGGCCAAGTGTGCTTCATACTTCCCACCACTAGATGGGGATAGCACCACTATGGGATATCTATCCCAGCTAAGGTTTATCTGTGGTCAGTTGTGCAGTTCAGGAAGTCAGTGTGCAGAGATTAAGCACAATGTGGAGGTGAAGAGAAGGTCAGTCCAGAGAGGGACAAATTGGAACTGCTCAAATCAAAGGGTAAAAGCCACTAACCGGCAGCAAAGACCTTTGAGAATAAAGGTGAAGGATTTCTTAGCCACCGGCAACCTCACCGAATGTCACTGGATTCAAAAGAGACCAGAAACCAAATCACTTGTGAGTTGTATCCTACCACTGTCTACCTCATTCTTCAATATTGCTACTACAACTGGTTGTACCACCATTAACGGTACTGGCGTCACAAACAAATACCATCAAGGGACCCAGCCGCCACAAGCACTCTAAACACCCCTGTCATCATGGGCACCTCAACCACCATCTTGGCTGGCGTTTCCCTATCACAGAGCATGCCCGGAGGATTTCGTGCTGTCTTCCTCTTCACTGTGTGACCAGCCCAGGGAGGCTTTCTGCTAACTGTGAGTAAACCAATGAACTGTATTATTGCTGTCCCTCATCGGCCCACCGTGCACCTCACGTGTCGCCCCTGCAGTTCTGTCTCGTCGCAGGGCTCCTGGTGGTTTAGACAACCTCATCGCCCTGCCCCTGCAACCCACCCCCAGACAGATGCCTGCAGCTCCCGGACTTTAAGAGGATCTGTATGTCAGATCCTGTAACAGGAGCCAGACAGAAAGCAGAGAGAGGCGCAGCTGCACAGGCAGACCACACTCCCCCCATAAAAACACTTTGGCTGCACTACACTGCACTCCCCCCACTCCCATCCCCATCCCATCTTGTCCTGGCCTTGTGTGCCATTACCTTACCTGCCAGGAGCCACTGTGAACTCGGAAGTAGGAGCCGGAACCGGGGGCGGAGCTTGGAGGAGGAGTTTTGCCTGCCTGCAAAACGTTATCAGTTGCTAGGATGCCAACGGTCCTGGCAACATATGGCTGCAAAAAGATTAGGGCACTGGAAAGAAGCAGTTGGTGCCCTTGCTGACAGGAATCATCCCTGGGTGCAGTGTGTGAGAGCACACATTGCACTTGTGGAAAATTTCACTGACTGCATCCTAGTGCCAGAACTTATTCCGGGACTCCAGCACAGATCTGCGGGACCCCGGGACTTACTTGCAATCTCGGGACAATCCCGCAGAATCCGGGACGGTTGGGAGGTATGCCTACACTGCTAGGAATGAATCACTGGCACTGTCTGACAAACTGCAAAGAAACAAATCTCTACCTGCCTGAAACACGTTCCTGGCCCTCCCTACACTGCTAGGAATGAATCACTGGCACTGTCTGACAAACGGCAAAGAAACAAATATCTCCCTGCCTCAAACACATTCCCGGCCCTCCTTACACTGCTAGGAATGCAGAGATGTATAGTAACTAAGTAGAACTACTTCACTACTGTACTTAAGTACCGAAGGTGGTATCTGTGCTTTCCTAGAGTAGAATTTTTTTCTCCTACTTCCGCTTTTACTTCACTACATGTTTTCAATGATTTCAATACTTCTACTCCGATACTTTTTTTTGTGCTGCATAGTTACTCGTTACTATTATAAAAATTATCACTGCCAGAACAGTAGATGGCAGGTTTCATGAAGCTCAAAACATGTGTATTATCAGCGCATACGAAAATAAAATCTACTGTATGTATAAATAAAAGCTGCATTTGAAATAATAAAAAAACAATATGATGTTCAAACTTTTGACTTCTTTCTTTAATAACTACATAACACAGTACTTGTACTTTTACTTTCAGTACTTGAGTAGCAATTTTTTTTTCAAAACTACTGGTACTTTTACTTTCAGTACTTGAGTAGCAAAATTTAAAAAAAAAACTACTTGCAATACTTAAGTACAAAAAATGTTGAATACTTTAGTACTTCTACTCAAGTCACTTTTTGATCGAGCACTTCCACTTCTACTCAAGTAACTTTTCAATCAAGCAATTGTACTTTTACTCAAGTATGGGTTTCGAGTACTTTATACAACTCTGTAGGAATGTCTCTCTGCACTGTCTGACAAACTCACAGAGGTGTGATAGAAGATGGCCAGGAGGCGCAGGCTTCTGCAGGAGCCGCTGGAAGTGTAAGAAGATCAAGACAGACTGGCATCATGGCATGGAAGGTACTGTCCGTCATCATACACAGACCTGGCCTGCAGATCTGCAAACAGACACTCTGGGACAATGGGGAGGGACTGCAGCTATGGACAGGGCTAGGGGTCTCTCTCCATCTCCCCCCTCACTCCTCTCTCTCAGCCCTTCCTCTCCCAGACCCCTCTCTCAGCTCCCCTCCCCCTCACTCTCAGCCCCCTCCCCCCTCTGTTAGCCCCCCTCCACCCCACCTCCCCCCTCTCTGTCCCCCCTCTCTCTCAAGCCCTCTCTCTCTAAACCCCCCACTTCCTCACCCCCCTCTCAGCCCCTCTCTCTATCCCCCCCTCTCGCAACCCCTCTCTCTCTCTCTCTCTAAACCCCTCACTTCCTCACCCCCTCTCTCTCTAAACTTCTCACTTCCTCATCCCCTTTCTCAGCCCTCCCCTTCTCTCAGCCTTCACTTCTCCCCCCATCAGCCCTCTCTCTCATCCCTCCTCTCTCAGCCCCCCCCCATCTCTCTCTCTGACTTCCCCTCTATAAGACCCCCTCTCTCTCTCTCTCAGCAGCCCCTTCTCTCTACCCCCCCCCCATCTCAGGGGGGGAGCGCAAGTAGCTAGTCTTGCCTAGGGCGCAAAATAGACTAGCACCGGCTCTGACCATGGAGACACTTTATTTGCACCGATACATACCTGCAGGAAGTCGCGAGATTCACAAAAGCCCCGGCCTGATCGGGGCCGCTGCCTCAGAGAAGCAAATAGGTCTCTCTGCTGCCTGCCCCTTTCATAAATTCATTTTTTTTTCTCCCCTTTCTCTCTCTTCTTTCCCTTCAGTCCAATTTTAACTTAACACAAAAATCTGACTTGACATGTATGTGGGCGTGCCTCTAGGAGGACTGTTATGTATCCTGTAAAAAATACACGCAAAGTTCTACTAAACGATAGTCTACTAAACGATATGGTTGTTTCTATAATCCTATGTATTAATACATGTAAAATCCAGTTTCACGTTTGTTGCATTCCAACAAGACTATAATTCTATTGAATCTATTGTTTTTGCATATCTTTGATACAATAAAGAAACATGAAAAAAAAAAATAAAGGGTCGCAGTGCTATGTAGGGAAACATTTTCTGTGCATATATAGTATATTATAGTAGTTCATCATAGGTCCTCACTGAGTGTGGAACAACGTCTTTATATAGTGCCACCATGCTGTGCAGACAATCCTCCAAACGTGCATCAATCCTCCTATGGTGTGTTTAAGTGCTCCGCCACCTTAATCACACAGGAAAAAATAAATAAATGTACGAAACGTAGGAGAAAGTAAATTGGAGATATTTTTGGTATCCTTTTATGTATTTATTTGTATTTTAGTAGGTCAGCAACAAGCATTGTTGTACAAATACTTATGTACAGTAACAACTGAACCATAAGTCAAAAAGGCATAAACAGACCAATTTAACCCTCCACCACATAATATAAACATCTCAGTTTTACTAGCAGACCACTAACAGTGCTGGCTTAAAAAATAATTATTTTTCTTCTTTCCAGATCAATATCCAAATGTTCATCCAAAGTTTAGAAATTCTCCAATAACTCTTACACTGTCAGGGAAAAAAAAGGAAGTGATTCTCACCAGCAGGACACAGACAGCAATAAAAACCTGAAAAGGGTCCCGACCCCTCCTTGCCCTATACAAACACTTTAAAGGACATAAGTAATGCACAATTATGGGGGCTGCCCATTGCCGACCTCTCATCTGCAAATACAGATCTTCTGATCCTATGGCTTTACTGCTTTCTCAGCGTCTTCGAGGGACCAAAGGCACAATTGTTTTTTTGCTTTGGATTCCTTTAAAGAAAAAAAATACAATTGCTTTAAAATGGTTTTAGTTCATTTTTTTTTTTTTTTAAACTGATGTATATCTTTGTTAATTACTAATTAACAACATATTTGTTTTTCATACAAAGGTTTAATACAGTTAATATCCAAACACTTGATTCACAGATCGCTATGAGAAAGTGTATCAGAAGTTGTTTCCTTTCAAACCCATCAATACCAGACCCTTATCCGAGCATGCAGTGTGGGAGGTCAGGAAAGGGGGAACGGGCAACTTACCAAGCCACATGCCCCCAACATAGGGGGTGCTACGGGGCAGTGGGAGGCTCTGCCCCATGTTAACGGGGACAAGGGCCTCTTCCCCATAACCCTGACTGGTGGTTGGTGGGGGTCTTAGGGCATGGAGCTTATCGGAATCTGGAAGCCTCCTTTAACAAGGGGGCCTCCAGATCCCAGCCCTCCCATCTGAATGAGTATGGGGTATATTGCACCCCTACTTCACCAAAAAAAAGTGTCAAAAAGAATTTGACAATTCCTTTATTTAAAAAAACAATGTCCCCTGGGGTAGATCCAGCATCAATCATGAAGCCCCCCGCCACCGCTGACCCCGTCAAAAAAACTCTCCTCATGCCGATGGCCCCCCATCTGCCCACCCTGCCCTCTGACATTTCTTAAGTAGCCAAGGGGCAGAGCCGCCCAGCGATGTCACCTGGTGGTACTGCCCTCTTGTGATGTCATGGAACTAGCATGCACCGGTCGGTGATGTCACAAGGAGGCGGTGCCACAAGATGATGTCGCTGGGTTAATCCGCCCCTTAGCTATTTAAGAAATGTCAGGCAGCTGAGCAGGCAGACGGTGTGAGCAGAGCTTTATTTTTCTTTTTCTGGGTCGGCAGCGGTGTTCGTTGTAAATGATGATGATCCACACTGGGGGACATTGTTTTGTTAATAAAAGGAATTGTCAAAAACTGTTTATATTTCTTCTTGACACTTTTTTGGTGAATAATTAGGGATACAATGTATCTGGTATGGTCAAGGAAGGGGGAGGGGGGCGCTTGCTCCCCCCACCTCTTTCCTGGTCTGCCAGGCTGCATGGACGGATAAGGGTCTGGTATGGATTTTTTTTTATTTTAGCGGGGGGGTTTCCCTCAAAATCCATGCTAGACCTAAGGGCCTGGTATGGATTGGGGGGGGACCCCATTTTTTTTTCCCGGATCAAATACATGTTCAAAATTGATGACATATTCAATTAGGATGCATTCCAATAGAAGGCAATAGCCAGGAATTTGCATCTGAACTGCACTGCAGTGCTCAGAACGCACACAAGTCTTTTTACTGCTCTGAAGGGGTATGTCACTGCTCTGACTCTATCATCTCTGTGTTTAACCACTTGACCTCTGGAAGGTTTTACTCCCTTTATGACCAGGGCATTTTTTGCTATTCAGCACTGTGCTGTTTTAACTGGCAATTGCTCGGTCATGCAATGTGTACACAAATTAAATTTCTATAGTTTTTTCCCATAAATAGAGCTTTATTTTGGTGGTATTGGATCACAACTGTTTTTTTCCCAGATATAAACATACAATTCATTTTTTAATTTTACATTTTTGGCATACTTTTTTTGGGAAAATTATGAAAATCATGATCACTATTATAAGTGTAGCACCTTCCTAGGTAAAACATATCTGTGACCCTGTTCTGCTTATCAGGAGGGTCTGATCTGTTAGTTTATCCTGTCACATGTTTCCAAGTGTGATTCACTAGGTCTGAGGGAGTGTCCCCACTGCAGCAAATGAGGGAGCTCATTGGACAGTGGAGGAAACCTAACCAGTGGCACACTCGGTTTTATGTCAGTTCCAGTGGAAGGGCATGCTTGCAATGCATCCTGGGATTGGACATAAATAGGAGGGGAGCATGTGACAGGGTGTCTTTGGGCGGGAAGCCAGGTCCCAGGAGGAGGGGGATGGCTGTCTTTCCTCCTGTTGCTGAGGAAGGTGGTCCAGGCAGTCGGCCTCGGGACCAGGGGTTGAGCTGTGCTTCAGAGGGATCGACCAAGTGGAACTGCTGGGCAGAATACTTCTAAAAAACAGTATCGTGAGTACTCAAGCATCTGCCTAGGGGTCTGCCTAAGAGAGGGGAGCACTGAAGTGGGGTCAAGGGGATCCAGAAGTCAGCTATCCCAGAGTGATACGGTAAAGGGGGTTCCAAGTTGTTAAACCCTGAAGATTAGAGGGTAAAGGGGGCACCAGGAAGGGTCCTGAAGTTGCTCAGCAGTGCAGTCTTCTATAAAGGACAGTTACCTCAGGAAAAGGAGTGCCTTAGGAAGCTAATAGGACTCTTTCACAGTCAAAGGTGAAATACAGTGAGCGACCTAGCCGTGACTAGCTCAATCAGCGTTAGCCAACGTCAGTCAGCGTTAGCCAGCGTCAGTCTGCATTTTTTGTACAGTCCCTGCCTTTTTGTGCATAGTTTAGTTATTGGAGTATCCCACTCATCCTTTCTCCTATCCAAGTTACAAAAAAAAAAACACACAACCCAAAGAAACTGGACTGGTCCTTGTCTGAGGTAAAATCACTTGGAAACATGTCTGAATGTTCTACTGTTGCTAATGGTAACCCAGGGGAACCCACACACAACAGCTCCCATGGGAGTAGTGCTACATAAGCAATAGTTAACTGTCATGAATGGCTTTCCAATCATGACAGCTTGCTTACTGTTGACATGCTGTTGACATGCTGTGATTGGCTACAGCTAATCAAATGGTACAGATGACAGCTGTTGGCCAATCACAGCATCACAAGTCATTCATGACTGTTTTGTGGACATTGTAATCATGCGAATGCTATGACCAATTATAGTGATCACATGATACCCCGGCCGCTCACAGTGCCAGCCAGTGCGAGCCCCAGGGGCTCTGGTGCACCTGTGCTAGTCACTGTACCAGTAAGTCACCTAGCCTGACTGTGCTGCCTGTCTGCAGTAAATGTACTGTGGATGGTTGGCAAGCAGATAAAGCTGACGTTTAATTTGCTTGTAGTTTGCCTATTTGGTTCCTCCCTTCCACCCTATCAACCCATTTATTTGTGACCTAGTGATATCATCAATGGATCTCTGTGCTTCTCTGTGCAATTCAGGCAGATCATAGCTGGCAGAAAGGGCAGGCCTCTGCCTCAGTTCTCCTCTCAAGAGTCCCCAACCCTGATGTATGAAGTAAGCTGGCTTTTTGGAGGAAGGACAGTCATGTGAAAAATTTGGTACATCTCATGGAAAGCATTGACTTTTTCGACAAATTTGAACAGACAAACATTTGCTCTCTATTCAAACAGTGCCTACAGATAAAGGTGACATACAGTATCTCACAAAAGTGAGTACAACCCTCACATTTTTGTAAATATTTTATTATATCTTTTCATGCAACAGCTCTGAAGAAATTACACTTTTCTCTTTGCTACAATGTAAGGTAGTGAGTGTACAGCTTGTATAACAGTGTAAATTTGCTGTCCCTTTAAAATAACTCAACACACAGTCATTAATGTCTAAGCCACTGACAGCAAAAGTGAGTAAACCCCTAAGTGACAATGTCCAAATTGGACCCAATTAGCCATTTTCCCTCCCCGGTGTCATGTGACTCGTTAGTGTTGCAAGGTCTCAGGTGTGAATGGGGAGCAGGTGTGTTAAATTTGGTGTTATCACTCTCACTCTCTCATACTGGTCACTGGAAGTTCAACATGGCACCTCATGGCAAAGAACTCTCCGAGGATCTGAAAAAAAAGAATTGTTGCTCTATATAAAGGTGGCCTAGGCCAGTGATGGCGAACCTTGGCACCCCAGATGTTTTAAAACTACATTTCCCATGATGTTCATACACTCTGCAGTGTAGCTTAGTCTCATTGGAAATGTAGTTCCAAAACATCTGGGAGTCAAGATTCGCCATCACCACTGGCCTAGGCTATAAGAAGATTGCCAAGACCCTGAAACTGAGCTACAGCACGGTGGCCAAGACCAAACAGCGGTTTATCAAGACAGATTCCACTCAGAACAGGCCCCGCTATGGTCGACCAAAGAAGTTGAGTACACGTGCTCAGCATCATATCCAGAGGATGTGTTTGGGAAATAGACGTATGAGTGCTGCTAGCATTGCTGCAGAGGTTGAAAGGGTGGGGGATCAGCCTGTCAGTGATCAGACCAAATTGAGCTGCATGTCTGTCGTCCCAGAAGGAAGCCTCTTCTAAAAATGATGCACAAGAAAGCCTGCAAACAGTTTGCTGAAGACAAGCAGACTAAGGACACGGATAACTGGAACCATTTCCTGTGGTCTGATGAGACCAAGATAAACTTATTTGGTTCAGATGCTGTCAAGTGTGTGTGGCGGCAACCAGGTGAGGAGTACAAAGACAAGTGTGTCTTGCCTACAGTCAAGCATGGTGGTGGGAGTGTCATGGTCTGGGGCTGCATGAGTGCTGCCGGCACTGGTGAGCTACAGTTTATTTAGGGAACCATGAATGCCAACATGTACTGTGACATACTGAATCAGAGCATGATCCCCTCCCTTCAGAAGCTGGGCCGCAGGGCAGTATTCTAACATGATAACAAACCAAAACACACCTCCAAGACAACCACTGCCTTGCTAAAGAAGCTGAGGGTAAAGGTGATGGACTGGCCAAGCATTTCTCCAGACCTAAACTCTATTGAGCATCTGTGGGGCATCCTCAAACGGAAGGTGGAGGAGCGCAAGGTCTCGAAAATCCACCAGCTCCGAGGTGTCATCATGGAGGAGTGGAAGAGGACTCTAGTGGCAACTTGTGAAGCTCTGGTGAACTCCATGCCCAAGAGGATTAAGAGAGTGTTGGAAAATAATGGTGGCCACACAAAATATTGACACTTTGGGCCCAATTTGAACATTTTCACTTAGGGGTGTACTCACTTTTGTTGCCAGCGGTTTAGACATTAATGACTGTGTGTTGAGTTATTTTGAGGGGACAGCACATTTACACTGTTGTACAAGCTTTACACTCACTACTTTACATTGTAGCAAAGTGTTATTTTATCAGTGTTGTCAAATGAAAAGATATAATAAAATATTTACAAAAATGTGAGGGGTGTACTCACTTTTGTGAGATACTGTATATGAATAGAAGAAATATGTGTCTTTTCATTTATTTGTTCAACAAAAATATCAATAAGATAATAGTGCAGTGTAGAAAAATATATATTTACCCTTAGCATCAAAGCTGGTATTTGTTTAACTGCCCACCAGTCTCTGACATTGACCACTTCTCTCTGAAAAATTCTTTCAGTTTCAATGTTTTTGAATGCCCCTTTCAACACCCCCTATATAATTTCAATGGAAATCAAATTGATTGTTTGATTAGGGCAGTCCAGTCTAAAACCCAATATTTATTTTATTGAGACATTACTTGGTGGACTTACTACAGTAGGGTGTTTCAGATCATTAGCATGTTGAAAGATTTATTTTATTATTTTTTTCAGGTACTTCCAGTATATAGTGCCATCAATTTACACAGCACTTTACATATACATTGTACATTCACATCAATCCTTGCCCTCAAGGAGCTTACAACTCAAGGTCCCCAACTTGCATTCAGACATGGGCAATTTTAGGCATGAACCATACCCTAACAGCATCTCTTTGGAGTGTGACAGGAAACCAGAGTAAACCCACTCAGGCACAGGGAGAACATGCAAACGGATTAAACTGTATCATGCAATTTCCCCACAGGATTGCACCTGCTGACTTTTCCAGTGCTTTGTGCCTGGAAAATTTTGAAAGACCATGGCGTCCAAAAAACGTTTTTTTTTTTTTTGCGCAAAAAGCGCTTTTAGACGCACTGGAAAACAGCGACATCGAAACTGAGTTACTTGAAGAACTGAGCGATAGCGATTGGTGGGAAAATTCGTCATCAGGTACGGAAAGTGACGACAGCAACGATTCTGATGTCTTTTTCTGGCACATAGCTTGTGGAATTTGGGAAGTATATCAAATGATTCTTCAGAATTTCCAACGGAGCGATGTGCCAGAAAGAGACATCAGAATCGTCGCTGTTGTTACTTTCCGTACCTGATGACGAATTTTCCCACTAATCGATATCGCTCAATTCCTTAAGTAACTCCTTTTCGCTGTCGCTATTTTCCAGTTCGTCTAAAAGCGCTTTTGCGCAAAAAGAACGCTTTTTGGACGCCATGGTCATTCTCAATTTTCCAGGCACAAAGAACTGGAAAAGCACAGGCAGGGCACTGGAAAAGTCACCAGGTGAAATCCTGTGGTGAAATGGGATGATATAGTGTAATCCGTTATGATCACAGCTTTGTATCATCTCATTTGGTGTATTTACATTTTTTAAATTGCCGCCGGATTGTGTCGCAACGCTCGCAGGGAAGGGAACCGGAAGACAGGTGCCGGCATCGGCTGAGCACACAGCGGGGAGCGGGGGGGGGGGGGTATTCGCAGGGGAAGGTGAGTTTTAAAATGTAAAACAGATTTCCATGCAAAAGAATGTACCGCTTTTAGCACAGAAATCTGGATACAACCAGACCACCAGCAAGGTTAAGCTTTGACAAAAAAAAAAAAAAAAAACGGAAGCTGATTGGTTTCTATGCAGAGCTGCATCAGATTTTGCACTCTCCAGTTTTTGCAAATCAACCCCCACTATGTCAGTTAGGCCCCTTTCACACTTGTGCGACTTCTCCTGCAACTTGGGACTGCAAAGTCGCATAACAAGTCGTGCTCCATGATTTCCAATGAGTACTGTTCATATCTGTGCGACTTCAAGTTGCAATGACTTCAAAGTAGTCCCTGCACTACTTTGGTCCGACTTTGATGCATTTTGAGGCCCATAGACCTCAAGATTACACAGGCATTGCTTCAAGTCCAGGAAAAATCGTGGCAAAATCGCGTGACTTTTAGGTCGCACAAGTGTGAAAGGGCCTTATATGTTTCATTTGTTTAAGTATATAAATTTTATCTGTAAGCACCATTCAACGCTGAACTCTTTCAGTTAGACTTTACATAGTTCGTTTGGGCTTGCTTGAAACTATATCCCTCACTAACATGGATGTGAGG
The DNA here is from genome assembly GCF_965119305.1 of Pelophylax lessonae. Classification (NCBI taxonomy): domain Eukaryota; kingdom Metazoa; phylum Chordata; class Amphibia; order Anura; family Ranidae; genus Pelophylax; species Pelophylax lessonae. The sequence goes on along the minus strand of NC_138772.1, from coordinate 51,119,813 downwards.
CCTGCTGGATGTGCGGTTTAACCACTTCAGCTGTGGGAAGGTTTTACCCCCTTCCTGACCAGGCCATTTTTTGCAATATGGCACTGCGTTGCTTTAACTGACAATAGCACGGTTGTGCGACGCTGTATCTAAATAAAATGTATGTCCTTTTTTCCCCACAAAAAGAGTTTTTTTTTGGTGGTATTTGATCTCCTCAGCGGTTTTTACTTTTTGCGCAGACAATTTTGAAAAAAAAAAAAACAAAAAACAATATTTTTACTTTCTGCTATAAAACATATCCAATAAAAAGAAAATGTAAAAAAACGAATTTCTTCATCAATTTAGGCCAATATGTATTCTGCTACATATTTCTGGTAAAAAAAAATCCCAATAATCGCAAAGGTTATCATGTCTCCAAACCATGTGATAAATTTGTGGACTATTTCTTTTTTTACCATTAATGGCAGCGATCAGCGTTTTTTAGTGGGACTGTGACATATCGGCGGACAAATCTGACACTAAGTGACACTTTTTGGGGACCAGTGACACCAATGCAGTGAATAGTGCAAAATGCACTGTCTTCCTCTCCTCAGAACGATCGACGAGTCCTGATGGCCATCGTGGCCACCGGACCTGCTGATTGGCTCCGGAGGTGCACGCGCACGCCCCAAATCCCGTACAAAAAATTATGTACATGTTTGTGACTTTGCGCAGCCGGGCCACCCTGCCGCCATATATATGCGGTAGGAGGTCCAGAAGTGGTTAAACTGTATGTAGCTGAGGCTCCATACATCATAGCACACTGTGTTCCGGGTGTGAGCAAAGACTTCCTGTCTCATACCTGGAATGCAGTAGAGTCTACCGCAGCAGCACTCAGCCATTCACAGAAAGCGGTGTATTCTAGTCAGAGGCTGGGACATCATCAGCTCCTCTCTCTGACTCAGCCAATCAGAGGAAGCTTTGTATTCATTGATAGAATATGCCACTTTCTGTAAATGGCTGAGTGCCATTGTGATGGACTCTACTGTGTTCCAGGTATGAGACGAAGTCCCTTTTCAAACCGGGAACACAGGGTGGTATGCTGAATGTGGTCTATCAGCCGTGCTGCCGCTGTGATTAAACACAGAGGGAGTCAGACCGTTGGAGGAGCAGGCTCGATCGCAGCCAGCCTACCGTGATCTTCAGAGACACTGGCAGAAGAGCCGCCTGCCTATGTAAACAAAGCAGGAGGCTCTTCTGTTAGACAGTCAGACAACATCATAAAAAAAAAGCATACTTCACCTTGCTCTCATCTGAGATCTCTACCCCTACTATACCCCATGTCTTCTCAAAAACCTGCACTGAGAGGAATGATGGTATAGCAATGAGTGCCACAGATATGCTGAACCGTAAAAAGAACCATAAAAAGAAATACTGTCCCGGCCATCCACATGCTCAGAGTCTAAATGCTAGCTTGGCCAAATTGCTAGCACTACAACTGCTGCCTTTTCATCTGGTAGACTCTGCCCCCTTTCCTGAATTTGCGGAATGTCCTGTACCACAGTGGCAGGTTCCAAAAAGACATTTTGTTTCATGTAAGGCCATTCCATCTCTTTACCATCATGTGGAAGGTAGTGTTTTGGCCTCCTTGGACAGAGCAGTCAGCAGGAAGGTTTACATTACTGCTGACTCTTGGTCTAGCAGACATGGGCAGGGATGTTTTATTTCTTTCACTGGGTAACTCTGCTGGCAGATGGGAAGGATGCAGGACAGGGTTCAGTGCTGGAGCTTGTTCTGCCCCCACACCTCCAAAAAGCTGGTGCTGATTCTGCCACATCTGTCTATTCCATCCCCTCCTCCTCTTCTTCCTCTATGTCCTCTTCTGCTGAACTGTCCTCTGACCAAGCAGTGCTCCCTAAGCGTTCAAAGGGCTACGCAAGCAGTCAGGCTAAAATATGCCATGCAGTGCTCCAGTTGGTCTGTCTAGGGGACAGGAGCCACACAGGGCCAGAGATTGTCAGCTCTGCAGGGGCAGGTTGAGAGATAGTTGACGCCACGGCAGTTTGAGCCAGGAATGGTTGTATGCGACATTGGCACCAACCTTCTCTCCGCTCTCTGACAGGGACACTTGACATATGTTGCATGCTTGGCACATGTCCTGAATCTGGTGGTTCAGCTTTTCTTGAACATTTACCCAGGCTTACAAGAACCTCTGAGGCAGGCCAGAAAAGTCTGTGGCTATTTCCGGCGGTGGTACAATGCCAGGGCTATCTGACATTCAACGGGAATTAAACCTGCCCACCAACCGCCTCATTTGTGACATGCCTACCAGGTGGAACTCAACATTGGCAATGCTGCAGCGGCTGCACACGCAGTTGAGGGCCATCAATGAGTATCTGTGTGAGTATGGCACAAGGACAGGCTCAGGGGAGCTTGGCTTCTTTTCGCCACACCAGTGGCTGCTGATAAAGGATGCATGCACTGTCCTGTCACCATTTGAGGAGGCCACAAGGATGGTTAGCCGGGATGATGCATTCATCAGTGACACTATCCCTCTAGTCTTCCTGCTGGAGCACAGGTTTTGTGGAATCATGGACAGGGCACTTGAAGCAGAACAGCGGAAGGAAGAGGAGGACTTCCTTTCCTCACAAGGCCCCCTTTATGCAGTTTGTATGGAATTTTTAACAGCAGGGCCCATTCCTGTGCCCAGTAAGAGTAACTGCGAGGGGTTGCGGTGTTCAGGCACCACCAACAACCAAGGCCCAAGCCCGTTGACTTTTATTAATGAATCAGTTCTGGATCAGCAGCAGCTATCAAGCACCTGATGCTGATGAAACTGATTGAATTTGCCAGGGGTCTGCCATCCCTTGAAGTCTGCATATGCTGCCTATCCTATTCCTCAATCTTCATAATGCTAGCTTCCGACAATGTTTTTGGTTTAGGGCTCCACCAACACCCAAAGCCTAATTTTTCTGCACTTGTATGACAGGTGCATGCAATTTCAATATCGTATCTACTTTTTCACAGCAGGGCTCGTTCCTGCGCCCTGGGCGGTTTTTTTTTTTTATAATTTTGGCGTACCAGATCCAAATCCATACCAGACCCAAAGGGACCCTATGCCATTTTTTTCTTTTTTTTAACTGTATTGCGGGGAGCCGACAATATATTACAGCCGCAAACAAGTTTAAATTACATTTTTTCCTTTAGAAATGACAGTATTGCTGCAGCAAGGTCTATACATCGTACAAATGCGCCACTTTGCAGGCACATTAAGGGGACCCCCCCCCCCAGGCACGATATTTAAAGGAATTTTTCATTTTTTATCATTAAAATCACTTCTCCTTTAAAAGCGATTGTTTTAAAAAAAAATGTTTGCATTGGTACATGGTCAGTACCCTGACCCCTATACACTTTTTATGGGCAATAACTTGCATTTAAGCCTTTAAAATTAGAACTTCCGATTTTTGATGTTCGAGTCCCATAGACTTCAATGGAGTTCGATTGTTCTAAAAAACGTTTCCCCCGTTCGCAGTGTTCTGGTGCGAACCAAACGGGGGGTGTTCGGCCCATCACTATACAGTACCTTTAATTACATAGCCAGGTACCGTACTGTAGGGGGGAGGCAGAGAGCACAGCTCTCAGGAAGACACTTCTCCCTCCTTTGCTTTCACTTTGCTGAGTGTGTTCACTGTCTGATGGAGCTCCTAGTGCCAATGTATGCATGATGTGGAGTTTGATCTGACAGCCTTTCTCTATGAGCTGCATGGACCCCCCGAAGCAGGGACGGGGGTCACCATTGCAACCCCTGTAGCTACGCCACTGATTTCCTATCACTTTCTGTCTCAGTAACAATGGTCACTGGGACAAAAAGGGAGGTTAGTTCTCCTCAGTGGGGACACAGACAGTAAAAACAAACCCAACAGATTCCAACCTCCCACAAAAAAAACCAAATAAGAAAAAAATAAAAAAAGGCTTCATGTACATTTTAGAGACACGTGTACAGAGAGAAGCATGTAAGCCAGGGGGTCTTCAAACTAAGGCCCTCTAGTTGTTCAGAAACTACAATTCCCATCATGCCTAGTCATGTCAGTGAATGACAGAGTTTTACAATGCCTCATGGGATGTGTAGTTCCACAACAGCTGGAGGGCCGTAGTTTGAGGATCCCTGATGTAAGCTGTCATCACTGATCTCTGCTTGTTCTTGCTCTTCTCATATAGACTGTCTGAAAAGTCAGATGGTATTGCAACCACAGACAGCCAGGCAACTAGAATTTCCTGGTTGGCCAATTGTTTCCCATCTAATTTAGGTATGCATGTGAGATGGACTCTAAAGGACCCTAGATTGTAAGCTCTTTTGGGGCAGGGTCTGATGTGAATGTACAATATTTAAAGCACTGTTTAAAATGATTGGCACTATTTAAAGACCTGAAATAATTATAATACAACCTGGAGCACTAAAGACAGACTCCATTCATCCCAGAATAGTGACATGGCCTTTATGGAGAAAAAAACCCCTTAGTGCATCAATGTGTTTTTTTTTTTTTTTTTTGGGAGGGGGGGGGGGGGGTAGACAGTTTTTTAGGTTTGAAATAAATAAATATTGAGCAAAATTCATTGATAATGCACATAAATAAAATAAAATTACCTTTTCTGCAGAATTCGCTACAGAGTCCTGCACTAGGGAAGTTGTTTTTATTTCCTGCACAACCGCCATAGGTGAATTGTTGGCATCTATTTATTTCTTTATTATAGAAAAAGCGAGGAATGTGCCCCTTACACGGACCCGCCTCTGCAGGTAAGCTACAGATTGGATCTGGAAAATAAAAAAACACCTAAATATCAACAAAATAAAAAGAGATAATGGATGATAAATAGTGTTGAGCGAACACGGACTGTATTATTCGTGTTCGTACCGAATAATTGGATTTTTTGTACCCGAACACGGACACGGACACTTTACTGTATGTTCGGGTAAAAATCCGTGTTCGGTCGTTTTATTTCCGGGTTTTGCATGCTTTGGCGCTCTTTTCATGGCGGGCTTTCAACAGCCAATCAACAATCGTTTAACTGGTGTGCCTTAAGCCATCCCAGCCATGCCTGCAAATGTCTCAGTAGCTGTGATTGGCCGTCTGAAGCATGTGACCAAGTCTTTATAAGTTCGAGGCAGCCGCAGCGGCGTCATTATGCTGCTTAGATTCAGGGACAGAGCACACATCAACGTGCTGGCTGCTGATTAGGGAAAGATAGGCAGGAAAAAACCATTTGTGTCCGGATAGAATTGAGGGACAGGTCGGAGTGTTTAGGCAGGGCGAGTTGTAGGCATTTTAGGGATAGAGTCTGCTGAATTATAGGGTCAGTGTCTTCTACAAACTACAATCGATATTGCTGTGTGGGGGGTGGGGTCTGCACTCAATCCTGATCTACGATCTCTTCTCAATCCTGTTAGGGACAGAGTCTGCTGAATTTTAGGGAAACTGTGTTCTACAAACTACAATCGATATTGCTGTGTGGTGTGGGATTGGAGATAGGCAGGTGTCAGTGATCCACATCCATTTTTCTGTGTGTGAGCTGCAGTGAACACAATCTTTTTGGGCTGCAGTGAACACAATCTTTTTGGGCTGCAGTGAACACAATCTTTTTGGGCTGCAGTGAACACAATCTTTTTGGGCTGCAGTGAACACAATCTTTTTGGGGTGCAGTGAACAAAATCTTTTTGGGGTGCAGTGAACACAATCCTTTTTGGTGTGCAGTGAACACAATCTTTGTGGGGTGCAGTGAACAAAATCCTTTGTGGGGTGCAGTGAACACAATCTTTTTGGGGTGCAGTGAACAAAATCCTTTTTGGGGTGCAGTGAACAACATCCTTTTTGGGGTGCAGTGAACACAATCTTTTTGGGGTGCAGTGAACAAAATCCTTTGTGGGGTGCAGTGAACACAATCTTTTTGGGGTGCAGTGAACACAATCTTTTTGGGGTGGAGTGAACAACATCCTTTTTGGGGTGCAGTGAACAAAATCCTTTTTGGGGTGCAGTGAACACAATCTTTTTGGGGTGCAGTGAACACAATCTTTGTGGGGTGCAGTGAACACAATCTTTTTGGGGTGGAGTGAACAACATCCTTTTTGGGGTGCAGTGAACAACATCCTTTTTGGGGTGCAGTGAACACAATCTTTTTGGGGTGCAGTGAACACAATCTTTGTGGGGTACAGTGAACAGAATCTTTGTGGGGTGCAGTGAACACAATCTTTGGGGGGTACAGTGAACACAATCTTTGTGAGGTGCAGTGAACACAATCTTTGTGGGGTGCAGTGAACACAATCATTGTGGGGTGCAGTGAACTCAATCTTTGTGGGGTACAGTGAACACAATCTCATACTTCTGAAGGTTTGAGGGTGCTGCCTGTTCCATACTCCCCCTACTCCTCATCTAGCCTTTTAGGGGTACAAACAATAGTAATTGGGGCCTAGTGTGGTTGTGTACGTGTGATATACATACACTTTTTTGGGATCATATTTTCTATTCCGCTATTTAATCAAAAACCTTTGGGGATCAGTTAAATTGGGGGATAGTCTGTGTTGGTACGTGTGAGAGAGATCCACCTTTCCAAGTTGTTGGGGTTCATCTCATACTTCTGAAGGTTTGAGGGTGCTGCCTGTTCCATACTCCCCCTACTCCTAGCCTTTTAGGGGTACAAACAATAGTAATTGGGGCCTAGTGTGGTTGTGTACGTGTGATATACATACACTTTTTTGGGATCATATTTTCTATTCCGCTATTTAATCAAAAACCTTTGGGGATCAGTTAAATTGGGGGATAGTCTGTGTTGGTACGTGTGAGAGAGATCCACCTTTCCAAGTTGTTGGGGTTCATCTCATACTTCTGAAGGTTTGAGGGTGCTGCCTGTTCCATACTCCCCCTACTCCTAGCCTTTTAGGGGTACAAACAATAGTAATTGGGGCCTAGTGTGGTTGTGTACGTGTGATATACATACACTTTTTTGGGATCATATTTTCTATTCCGCTATTTAATCAAAAACCTTTGGGGATCAGTTAAATTGGGGGATAGTCTGTGTTGGTACGTGTGAGAGAGATCCACCTTTCCAAGTTGTTGGGGTTCATCTCATACTTCTGAAGGTTTGAGGGTGCTGCCTGTTCCATACTCCCCCTACTCCTAGCCTTTTAGGGGTACAAACAATAGTAATTGGGGCCTAGTGTGGTTGTGTACGTGTGATATACATACACTTTTTTGGGATCATATTTTCTATTCCGCTATTTAATCAAAAACCTTTGGGGATCAGTTAAATTGGGGGATAGTCTGTGTTGGTACGTGTGAGAGAGATCCACCTTTCCAAGTTGTTGGGGTTCATCTCATACTTCTGAAGGTTTGAGGGTGCTGCCTGTTCCATACTCCCCCTACTCCTAGCCTTTTAGGGGTACAAACAATAGTAATTGGGGCCTAGTGTGGTTGTGTACGTGTGATATACATACACTTTTTTGGGATCATATTTTCTATTCCGCTATTTAATCAAAAACCTTTGGGGATCAGTTAAATTGGGGGATAGTCTGTGTTGGTACGTGTGAGAGAGATCCACCTTTCCAAGTTGTTGGGGTTCATCTCATACTTCTGAAGGTTTGAGGGTGCTGCCTGTTCCATACTCCCCCTACTCCTAGCCTTTTAGGGGTACAAACAATAGTAATTGGGGCCTAGTGTGGTTGTGTACGTGTGATATACATACACTTTTTTGGGATCATATTTTCTATTCCGCTATTTAATCAAAAACCTTTGGGGATCAGTTAAATTGGGGGATAGTCTGTGTTGGTACGTGTGAGAGAGATCCACCTTTCCAAGTTGTTGGGGTTCATCTCATACTTCTGAAGGTTTGAGGGTGCTGCCTGTTCCATACTCCCCCTACTCCTAGCCTTTTAGGGGTACAAACAATAGTAATTGGGGCCTAGTGTGGTTGTGTACGTGTGATATACATACACTTTTTTGGGATCATATTTTCTATTCCGCTATTTAATCAAAAACCTTTGGGGATCAGTTAAATTGGGGGATAGTCTGTGTTGGTACGTGTGAGAGAGATCCACCTTTCCAAGTTGTTGGGGTTCATCTCATACTTCTGAAGGTTTGAGGGTGCTGCCTGTTCCATACTCCCCCTACTCCTAGCCTTTTAGGGGTACAAACAATAGTAATTGGGGCCTAGTGTGGTTGTGTACGTGTGATATACATACACTTTTTTGGGATCATATTTTCTATTCCGCTATTTAATCAAAAACCTTTGGGGATCAGTTAAATTGGGGGATAGTCTGTGTTGGTACGTGTGAGAGAGATCCACCTTTCCAAGTTGTTGGGGTTCATCTCATACTTCTGAAGGTTTGAGGGTGCTGCCTGTTCCATACTCCCCCTACTCCTAGCCTTTTAGGGGTACAAACAATAGTAATTGGGGCCTAGTGTGGTTGTGTACGTGTGATATACATACACTTTTTTGGGATCATATTTTCTATTCCGCTATTTAATCAAAAACCTTTGGGGATCAGTTAAATTGGGGGATAGTCTGTGTTGGTACGTGTGAGAGAGATCCACCTTTCCAAGTTGTTGGGGTTCATCTCATACTTCTGAAGGTTTGAGGGTGCTGCCTGTTCCATACTCCCCCTACTCCTAGCCTTTTAGGGGTACAAACAATAGTAATTGGGGCCTAGTGTGGTTGTGTACGTGTGATATACATACACTTTTTTGGGATCATATTTTCTATTCCGCTATTTAATCAAAAACCTTTGGGGATCAGTTAAATTGGGGGATAGTCTGTGTTGGTACGTGTGAGAGAGATCCACCTTTCCAAGTTGTTGGGGTTCATCTCATACTTCTGAAGGTTTGAGGGTGCTGCCTGTTCCATACTCCCCCTACTCCTAGCCTTTTAGGGGTACAAACAATAGTAATTGGGGCCTAGTGTGGTTGTGTACGTGTGATATACATACACTTTTTTGGGATCATATTTTCTATTCCGCTATTTAATCAAAAACCTTTGGGGATCAGTTAAATTGGGGGATAGTCTGTGTTGGTACGTGTGAGAGAGATCCACCTTTCCAAGTTGTTGGGGTTCATCTCATACTTCTGAAGGTTTGAGGGTGCTGCCTGTTCCATACTCCCCCTACTCCTAGCCTTTTAGGGGTACAAACAATAGTAATTGGGGCCTAGTGTGGTTGTGTACGTGTGATATACATACACTTTTTTGGGATCATATTTTCTATTCCGCTATTTAATCAAAAACCTTTGGGGATCAGTTAAATTGGGGGATAGTCTGTGTTGGTACGTGTGAGAGAGATCCACCTTTCCAAGTTGTTGGGGTTCATCTCATACTTCTGAAGGTTTGAGGGTGCTGCCTGTTCCATACTCCCCCTACTCCTAGCCTTTTAGGGGTACAAACAATAGTAATTGGGGCCTAGTGTGGTTGTGTACGTGTGATATACATACACTTTTTTGGGATCATATTTTCTATTCCGCTATTTAATCAAAAACCTTTGGGGATCAGTTAAATTGGGGGATAGTCTGTGTTGGTACGTGTGAGAGAGATCCACCTTTCCAAGTTGTTGGGGTTCATCTCATACTTCTGAAGGTTTGAGGGTGCTGCCTGTTCCATACTCCCCCTACTCCTAGCCTTTTAGGGGTACAAACAATAGTAATTGGGGCCTAGTGTGGTTGTGTACGTGTGATATACATACACTTTTTTGGGATCATATTTTCTATTCCGCTATTTAATCAAAAACCTTTGGGGATCAGTTAAATTGGGGGATAGTCTGTGTTGGTACGTGTGAGAGAGATCCACCTTTCCAAGTTGTTGGGGTTCATCTCATACTTCTGAAGGTTTGAGGGTGCTGCCTGTTCCATACTCCCCCTACTCCTAGCCTTTTAGGGGTACAAACAATAGTAATTGGGGCCTAGTGTGGTTGTGTACGTGTGATATACATACACTTTTTTGGGATCATATTTTCTATTCCGCTATTTAATCAAAAACCTTTGGGGATCAGTTAAATTGGGGGATAGTCTGTGTTGGTACGTGTGAGAGAGATCCACCTTTCCAAGTTGTTGGGGTTCATCTCATACTTCTGAAGGTTTGAGGGTGCTGCCTGTTCCATACTCCCCCTACTCCTAGCCTTTTAGGGGTACAAACAATAGTAATTGGGGCCTAGTGTGGTTGTGTACGTGTGATATACATACACTTTTTTGGGATCATATTTTCTATTCCGCTATTTAATCAAAAACCTTTGGGGATCAGTTAAATTGGGGGATAGTCTGTGTTGGTACGTGTGAGAGAGATCCACCTTTCCAAGTTGTTGGGGTTCATCTCATACTTCTGAAGGTTTGAGGGTGCTGCCTGTTCCATACTCCCCCTACTCCTAGCCTTTTAGGGGTACAAACAATAGTAATTGGGGCCTAGTGTGGTTGTGTACGTGTGATATACATACACTTTTTTGGGATCATATTTTCTATTCCGCTATTTAATCAAAAACCTTTGGGGATCAGTTAAATTGGGGGATAGTCTGTGTTGGTACGTGTGAGAGAGATCCACCTTTCCAAGTTGTTGGGGTTCATCTCATACTTCTGAAGGTTTGAGGGTGCTGCCTGTTCCATACTCCCCCTACTCCTAGCCTTTTAGGGGTACAAACAATAGTAATTGGGGCCTAGTGTGGTTGTGTACGTGTGATATACATACACTTTTTTGGGATCATATTTTCTATTCCGCTATTTAATCAAAAACCTTTGGGGATCAGTTAAATTGGGGGATAGTCTGTGTTGGTACGTGTGAGAGAGATCCACCTTTCCAAGTTGTTGGGGTTCATCTCATACTTCTGAAGGTTTGAGGGTGCTGCCTGTTCCATACTCCCCCTACTCCTAGCCTTTTAGGGGTACAAACAATAGTAATTGGGGCCTAGTGTGGTTGTGTACGTGTGATATACATACACTTTTTTGGGATCATATTTTCTATTCCGCTATTTAATCAAAAACCTTTGGGGATCAGTTAAATTGGGGGATAGTCTGTGTTGGTACGTGTGAGAGAGATCCACCTTTCCAAGTTGTTGGGGTTCATCTCATACTTCTGAAGGTTTGAGGGTGCTGCCTGTTCCATACTCCCCCTACTCCTAGCCTTTTAGGGGTACAAACAATAGTAATTGGGGCCTAGTGTGGTTGTGTACGTGTGATATACATACACTTTTTTGGGATCATATTTTCTATTCCGCTATTTAATCAAAAACCTTTGGGGATCAGTTAAATTGGGGGATAGTCTGTGTTGGTACGTGTGAGAGAGATCCACCTTTCCAAGTTGTTGGGGTTCATCTCATACTTCTGAAGGTTTGAGGGTGCTGCCTGTTCCATACTCCCCCTACTCCTAGCCTTTTAGGGGTACAAACAATAGTAATTGGGGCCTAGTGTGGTTGTGTACGTGTGATATACATACACTTTTTTGGGATCATATTTTCTATTCCGCTATTTAATCAAAAACCTTTGGGGATCAGTTAAATTGGGGGATAGTCTGTGTTGGTACGTGTGAGAGAGATCCACCTTTCCAAGTTGTTGGGGTTCATCTCATACTTCTGAAGGTTTGAGGGTGCTGCCTGTTCCATACTCCCCCTACTCCTAGCCTTTTAGGGGTACAAACAATAGTAATTGGGGCCTAGTGTGGTTGTGTACGTGTGATATACATACACTTTTTTGGGATCATATTTTCTATTCCGCTATTTAATCAAAAACCTTTGGGGATCAGTTAAATTGGGGGATAGTCTGTGTTGGTACGTGTGAGAGAGATCCACCTTTCCAAGTTGTTGGGGTTCATCTCATACTTCTGAAGGTTTGAGGGTGCTGCCTGTTCCATACTCCCCCTACTCCTAGCCTTTTAGGGGTACAAACAATAGTAATTGGGGCCTAGTGTGGTTGTGTACGTGTGATATACATACACTTTTTTGGGATCATATTTTCTATTCCGCTATTTAATCAAAAACCTTTGGGGATCAGTTAAATTGGGGGATAGTCTGTGTTGGTACGTGTGAGAGAGATCCACCTTTCCAAGTTGTTGGGGTTCATCTCATACTTCTGAAGGTTTGAGGGTGCTGCCTGTTCCATACTCCCCCTACTCCTAGCCTTTTAGGGGTACAAACAATAGTAATTGGGGCCTAGTGTGGTTGTGTACGTGTGATATACATACACTTTTTTGGGATCATATTTTCTATTCCGCTATTTAATCAAAAACCTTTGGGGATCAGTTAAATTGGGGGATAGTCTGTGTTGGTACGTGTGAGAGAGATCCACCTTTCCAAGTTGTTGGGGTTCATCTCATACTTCTGAAGGTTTGAGGGTGCTGCCTGTTCCATACTCCCCCTACTCCTAGCCTTTTAGGGGTACAAACAATAGTAATTGGGGCCTAGTGTGGTTGTGTACGTGTGATATACATACACTTTTTTGGGATCATATTTTCTATTCCGCTATTTAATCAAAAACCTTTGGGGATCAGTTAAATTGGGGGATAGTCTGTGTTGGTACGTGTGAGAGAGATCCACCTTTCCAAGTTGTTGGGGTTCATCTCATACTTCTGAAGGTTTGAGGGTGCTGCCTGTTCCATACTCCCCCTACTCCTAGCCTTTTAGGGGTACAAACAATAGTAATTGGGGCCTAGTGTGGTTGTGTACGTGTGATATACATACACTTTTTTGGGATCATATTTTTTATTCCGCTATTTAATCAAAAACCTTTGGGGATCAGTTAAATTGGGGGATAGTCTGTGTTGGTACGTGTGAGAGAGATCCACCTTTCCAAGTTGTTGGGGTTCATCTCATACTTCTGAAGGTTTGAGGGTGCTGCCTGTTCCATACTCCCCCTACTCCTAGCCTTTTAGGGGTACAAACAATAGTAATTGGGGCCTAGTGTGGTTGTGTACGTGTGATATACATACACTTTTTTGGGATCATATTTTCTATTCCGCTATTTAATCAAAAACCTTTGGGGATCAGTTAAATTGGGGGATAGTCTGTGTTGGTACGTGTGAGAGAGATCCACCTTTCCAAGTTGTTGGGGTTCATCTCATACTTCTGAAGGTTTGAGGGTGCTGCCTGTTCCATACTCCCCCTACTCCTAGCCTTTTAGGGGTACAAACAATAGTAATTGGGGCCTAGTGTGGTTGTGTACGTGTGATATACATACACTTTTTTGGGATCATATTTTCTATTCCGCTATTTAATCAAAAACCTTTGGGGATCAGTTAAATTGGGGGATAGTCTGTGTTGGTACGTGTGAGAGAGATCCACCTTTCCAAGTTGTTGGGGTTCATCTCATACTTCTGAAGGTTTGAGGGTGCTGCCTGTTCCATACTCCCCCTACTCCTAGCCTTTTAGGGGTACAAACAATAGTAATTGGGGCCTAGTGTGGTTGTGTACGTGTGATATACATACACTTTTTTGGGATCATATTTTCTATTCCGCTATTTAATCAAAAACCTTTGGGGATCAGTTAAATTGGGGGATAGTCTGTGTTGGTACGTGTGAGAGAGATCCACCTTTCCAAGTTGTTGGGGTTCATCTCATACTTCTGAAGGTTTGAGGGTGCTGCCTGTTCCATACTCCCCCTACTCCTAGCCTTTTAGGGGTACAAACAATAGTAATTGGGGCCTAGTGTGGTTGTGTACGTGTGATATACATACACTTTTTTGGGATCATATTTTCTATTCCGCTATTTAATCAAAAACCTTTGGGGATCAGTTAAATTGGGGGATAGTCTGTGTTGGTACGTGTGAGAGAGATCCACCTTTCCAAGTTGTTGGGGTTCATCTCATACTTCTGAAGGTTTGAGGGTGCTGCCTGTTCCATACTCCCCCTACTCCTAGCCTTTTAGGGGTACAAACAATAGTAATTGGGGCCTAGTGTGGTTGTGTACGTGTGATATACATACACTTTTTTGGGATCATATTTTCTATTCCGCTATTTAATCAAAAACCTTTGAGGATCAATTGAATTGCGGGATAGTCTGTGTCGGTACGTGTGAGAGAGATCCACCTTTCCAAGTTGTTGGGGTTCATCTCATACTTCTGAAGGTTTGAGGGTGCTGCCTGTTCCATACTCCCCCTACTCCTCATCTAGCCTTTTAGGGGTACAAACAATAGTAATTGGGGCCTAGTGTGGTTGTGTACGTGCGAGATACATACACTTTTTTTGATCATATTTCCTATTCCGCTATTCAATAAAAACCTTTGAGGATCAATTGAATTGCGGGATAGTCTGTGTCGGTACGTGTGAGAGAGATCCACCTTTCCAAGTTGTTGGGGTTCATCTCATACTTCTGAAGGTTTGAGGGTGCTGCCTGTTCCATACTCCCCCTACTCCTCATCTAGCCTTTTAGGGGTACAAACAATAGTAATTGGGGCCTAGTGTGGTTGTGTACGTGTGATATACATACACTTTTTTTGGATCATATTTTCTATTCCGCTATTCAATAAAAACCTTTCTAGGGCAAGATCTTAAATTACAGAAATATGAGGAGACCGTCAAATAAGGGCCGTGGCCTGGGTCGTGGTGCTGCTGGTAGAGCTCCTGTTGCAAGGAGAGGACATGGTCGATCTGTGCCAGCTACACGCACAAGTGAAACACCTTCCTCAAGTGTGAGTAGGCGACAGAACCTGCATCAGTATTTGGTAGGGCATCAAACGCCCCTAGAAGTGATGAGGCCAGAACAAGTTGAGGCGATAGTAGATTGGTTTGCTGCTGACAGTGCCTCCAGTTCCTTCACATTGTCTCCCACCCAGTCTACTGCAGAAAGGCCAGAGTTGGCACCTGCAGCCAATGTCCAACCGTCTTTCACCTCACCCCCTTGCAAATCAGGCCAGCAGTCTGAGCCCCAAGCCATACAGCAGTCTCTTATTCTTTTTGAGGACTCTGTCAGCAGGGTTTCCCAGGGCCATCCACCTAGCCCTGCCCCAGAAGTGGAAGAGATTGAGTGCAGCGATGCCCAACCACTTATTTCTCAAGATGAGTACATGCAAGGATCATCGCAGCACGTCTCCGATGATGACGAAACGCAGGTGCCAACTGCTGCGGCGTTCAGCATTGTGGAGACCGACAAGGAGGGCAGGGGTGAAGACTGGGTGGAAGATGATGTGGAGGACGATGAGGTCCTCGACCCCACATGGAATGAACGTCATGCAGGTGACCTGAGTAGTTTGGAGGAAGAGGCGGTGGTCGCACAGAGCCACCAGCACAGCAGAAGAGGGAGCAGGGTGCAGAAGCGGAGCGGCCGTGCCCTAGACACTACGCCCGCTACTGCCCAATGCAGCAAGGGAACGAGCGCACCAAAGTCAGCTCAAAGGAGTTCTCTAGCGTGGAAGTTCTTTAGAAAATGTGCTGATGACAGGACACGAGTGGTTTGCACCCTGTGCAATCAGAGCTTGAAGCGAGGCATGAACCTTCTCAACCTGAGCACAACCTGCATGATCAGGCATCTAAGTGCAAAGCACGAGCTGCAGTGGAGTAGACACCTTCAAAACCAAGAAACGTCTCTGGCTCATCCTGCTTCCTCTTCTGCTGCAGTCTCGGCCGCTCCAGCCACATCTGTAGTGATACCGGCACCTGCCACCCCGCAAACAGACGATCTGTCAGCAACACCACCACCTGGGTCACCAACAACCATCTCCACAATGTCCCGTGGAAGCGTTCAGCTTTCCATCTCCCAAACACTTGAGAGGAAGAGGAAGTACCCCCCTACCCACCCGCGATCCCTGGCCCTGAATGCCAGCATTTCAAAATTATTGGCCTTTGAAATGCTGTCATTCCGTCTGGTGGAGACGCACAGTTTTAAAAACCTTATGTCGGTGGCTGTCCCACAGTACGTCGTGCCCAGCCGCCACTACTTTTCCAGGCAAGCCATCCCTTCCCTGCACAACCAAGTGGGGGAAAATATCAGGTGTGCACTGCGCAATGCCATCTGTGCCAAGGTCCACCTAACTACGGATACGTGGACCAGTAAGCACGGTCAGGGGCGTTATATCTCCCTAACGGCACACTGGGTAAATGCAGTGGCGGATGGGCCTGAGGCGGATAGCAATTTGGCGCATGTCCTTCCACCACCGAGGATTGCAGGGCGCTTCAGTTTGCCTCCTGTTCGTAACTCCTCCTACTCCGCTTCCTCATCCTCTACCGCCTCCTCATCCGGACAGCGTAACACCTTCACCACCAACTTCAGCACGGCCAGGGGTAAACGACAGCAGGCAGTTTTACAACTTGCCTGTTTGGGGGACAAACCACACACCGCGCAGGAGTTGTGGAGGAGCATGGAACAGTAGACAAATGAGTGGTTGCTGCCAGCGAGCCTCAAGCCCGGCCTGGTGGTGTGTGATAACGGGCGAAATCTCATAGCAGCTCTGGGCCTAGCCGGTTTGACGCACATCCCTTGCCTGGCGCATGTGCTGAATTTGGTGGTGCAGAGGTTCCTTAAAAACTACCCCGATATGTCAGAGCTGCTGCAGAAAGTGCGGGCCGTTTGTGCGCACTTTCGGCGTTCTCACCCTGCTGCTGCTCGCCTGGCAGCGCTGCAGCGTAACTTCGGCCTTCCCGCTCACCGCCTCATATGTGACGTGCCCACAAGGTGGAACTCCACCTTGCACATGCTGGAAAGACTGTGCGAGCAGCAGCAGGCCATAGTGGAGTTTCAGCTGCAGCACGCACGCGTGAGTCGCTCTGCGGAACAGCACCACTTCACCACCAATAACTGGGCCTCCATGCGAGACCTGTGTGCCTTGTTGCGCTGTTTTGAGTACTCCACCAACATGGCCAGTGGCAATGACGCCGTTCTCAGCTTAACTATCCCACTTCTATGCCTCCTTGAAAAAACAATTCGGGCGATGATGGAAGAGGATGTGGCACAGGATGAGGAGGAGGAGGAGGATGAAGAGGTAACATTTCCAAGGCTTTCAGGGCAGTCATTCGCAAGGGGCTCCGAGGGTGGGTTCCTGCACACGCAAACGCCAGGGACGCAATTGTCCAGCAGGGGCACAGTTCTGGAGGATGAGGAGGATGAGGAGGAGGAGGAGCTGGAGGAGGAGATGGAACCATGTTCACAGCAGGGTGGCACCCAGGCCAGCTCATGGCCATCACTGGTGCGTGGCTGGGGGGATACAGAGGACACGGACGATACACCTCCCACAGAGGACAGCCTTTCGTCGCCTCTGGGCAGCCTGGCACACATGAGCGATTACATGCTGCAGTGTCTCCACAACGACCGCCGAGTTGCCCACATTCTAACTTGTGCTGATTACTGGGTGGCCACGCTGCTGGATCCCCGTTACAAGGACAACGTACCGTCCTTAATTCACTCACTGGAGCGCGATCGCAAGATGCGCGAGTACAAGCGCACGCTGGTAGACGCCATGCTGCTGGCATTCCCATCTGACAGCGGGGCCACAGTGGAAGCACAAGGCAGAGGAGGAGGAGGAGGAGGTCGCCAACGCAACCAGGGCACCGCCAGCACCTCAGAAGGCAGGGTTAGCATGGCCGAAATGTGGAAAAGCTTTGTCAGCACGCCACAACAAACAGCAGCACCAGCAGCTCAGATGGAACGTCTTAGCAGGAGGCAGCATTTTACCAACATGGTGGAGCAGTATGTGTGCACACGCCTACATGTAGTGAATGACGGGTCTGCCCCCTTCAACTTCTGGGTCTCCAAATTGGGCACATGGCCTGAGCTTGCCCTTTACGCCTTGGAGGTGCTGGCGTGCCCTGCAGCCAGTGTATTATCTGAACGGGTATTTAGCACGGCTGGGGGCGTTATAACAGACAAGCGCAGCCGCCTGTCCAGAGACAATGTGGACAAGCTCACGTTCATTAAAATGAACCAGGCATGGATCCCACGGGACTTTTCCGTACCTTATGCAGAATAGCAATGGATACCGACCTTACCCACCCATTGTTCCATTTTTGCTCTTTCTCACTCTTTTGGGGTGTACCCTCATTTAAAATTTTTGAAAAGAAGCAGTGTTGGCTACCTCGTCCTCCTCCTCAGGGCCAGATTAATGTAGGGGCTATTGGAGCTGCAGCTCCAGGCCCCTACCTTTTATATAGGCCCCGGGTTGGCCATATTCACTGTTACCGCTCTTCTGTCACTTGTAAACACAGAAGTCTGGCTTCTATGCTCGCTTCCCCAGGCAGCACCCTCAGAACCTCCCCACACAGCGTGAAGGCCGGACAAGGAGGGACAGTTGGCGATGCATGGATGTGTTTATGGGCTTCAGAGACAGCATCCCATGTTGAATTAGGCATGCATGGCTGCACCCTTCCTCCTCTGGGTGCATGGCAAGGCACGGCCCTTAAGGCCCTTCAAAATCCTCAGCACCAAGCCCATGATGCTGTTAATCCGGCCCTGGTCCTCCTCCACCGCCGCTTCCACCTACACCGCCCATAGGTGTGCGCAGCCTATTGCATTAAGGTGTGCACCCCAAAGTTGAAATACACATGCATGTGTTTGCCAGCAGGGAGAGTAATGTATCGGGGCCATGTACCTGTAGGCAAGGAGAAATAGAGCAGAGCAGGTCCCAGGGAGATCTTTCCCATCTCCTCACTGGCAATGCTATGTGCCCTAGGTGATTAGGGTGTGCCCAGGCACACCCAGCACACCCTGTGCGCACGCCTATGTCACCGCCACATCCACCACCACCTCAACCTCCCTCCTACTCCATATGGGCCTCGTCCTTCAGAGATGAAGAAGAACATTGTTTTATTTTTCTGTTTTTTTTTTGTTGTTTTAAGTTATTTCCCTATCCACATTTGTTTGCAGAGCACTTGCCATGCTCTTAATTACGTTTTGCTGCCATTTGCAGCACTCTAGCCCTTTCCTTTGGTGTTTTAGAGCCATTTTAGTGCCTTAAAGTTCGGGTCCCCATTGACTTCAATGGGGTTCGGTGTCCGGGAAAAGTTCGGTAAAAGTCCGGGACACGGACCCGGACTTTTTTTTAAAGTTCGGCCGAACCCGTCGAACACGGACATCTAGGTGTTCGCTCAACCCTAATGATAAACAAAACTGTTGGATCCTTACAGAAAGAGTAAACAGGGCTGGGTATACCATGAGACAGAAGCCCTGAGCTCATACCTCCAACTGTCCAGTTTTCTGCAGATCTGTTGTGTGATCTAAGCTAAATTTTATATGTAAAATATAATATTCACCACTGACAAACAATGCTGGGACACTATTCCTCCAATTGATGCCAAGGAATTTCCCCAAGGGGAATACTCCTTCAAGCCACACCCAACATTCCATTTAATTTGGACACACCTACCTTTTAAAAATAAAAAAATAAAAATAAGATGCGCTAATCAAACATTGAATAAAGGTCCATATACCAACTGATAGGTATAGATAGTGATCAAAAAATAGTCTCTAATTCATAAAAGTCCAAATTGATGTGAAATAAGATGAGTCGAGATAAGGATGACAATCCAAACTCCCTTAATGTATTGCGCTTACCAGAAACACGTGGTAAATGAAGTTGGGTTCAAATCAGGCTCTCGACAACTTGATTGTGGATATCAGTGATTAAAACTCCCAGAGATAAATAACGTGGAATCATAAAAGAAAAAAGAGGAAGAACGCCATAGCATAAAACCCCTCAAAAAAACTTTTGATGGTGTAAATGTGACTTCAAACACCAAAATATGCATAAAAAGATCTATGGGTTTGACCAGAAAGAAGAATGTATATACACCACCAGTATAGAAGCTGCTTGACAGATTTATAGATCAAATATACAGGAGTGTAGATGTAATATAGAAGCACTCTAAAACCTCCAAATACTCTTTACCAGAGGGAGAGCAGGCCTATGCAGCAAACAGACAGGCAAAATAATCCTCCACCAGTAGGAGAGCCCCTTACCAAACTGAAAAGGGACACTAGTGTGGTAGCAAGGAATGTAGATGGTTAACTCCGACAGGCAGAACCAATCCACCACCACCGATAAATGCGTCCCTTACCAGACTATGATGATAGTACACATTGGATATCCAGGAGTCAAATGGAAAGGGAAAAATCGCATGTAGACCAAGGAATTCACGTGTATCAGCCGCCGGCCGGACGGCTGCGCACATTCGCACTGCTCGGACACTCAGGAAATGGCGTCATCTGTGACGAAACGGCGTAAGGTCACGGCGTGCTGACGCCATTTCCTGAGTGTCCGAACGGTGTCCGAACGGTGTCCGAACGGTGTCCGAACGGTGCGGATGAGGACGAATTCCTCTGTCTACATGCGATTTGTTAACCTTTTATGAATAACATTTTTGGTACGTTTTTACACTATGGCGCCTCTTTCCCTTTGATGTCTTTGAACATTGGGGGCTCTTTTTCCTGATTATCCTTGTGGGAGCATCCATCATCCATTTGACTCCTGGATATCCAATGTGTACTATCATCATAGTCTGGTAAGGGACGCATTTATCGGTGGTGGTGGATTGGTCCTGCCTGTCGGAGTTAACCATCTACATTCCTTGCTACCACACTAGTGTCCCTTTTCAGTGTGGTAAGGGGCTCTCCTACTGGTGGAGGATTATTTTACTTTCAATACATTTTTATTAAAGCAAGTTATTCACATGTACAAATATATTCAGCATATGGTCAAAAATAGAAATACAGATATCAGGCAACCACACACAGGGGCTTTTAGCCCGCACCCAATACTGTTAAACATAGTTGTACATACATCGCACAAAAAAGTACATAGTACCTTATGCAATCTAACAGTTAACTTACTTCAAGTGGAGGATTATTTTGCCTGTCTGTTTGCTGCATAGGCCTGCTCTCCCTCTGGTAAAGAGTATTTGGAGGTTTTAGAGTGCTTCTATATTACATCTACACTCCTGTATATTTGATCTATAAATCTGGTAAGCAGCTTCTATACTGGTGGTGTATATACATTCTTCTTTCTGGTCACACCCATAGATCTTTTTATGCACGTTTTGGTGTTTGAAGCCACATTTACACCATCAAAAGTTTTTTGTGGGGTTTTATGCTATGGCGTTCTTCCTCTTTTTTCTTTTATGATTCCACGTTATTTATCTCCAGGAGTTTTAATCACTGATATCCACAATCCAGTTGTCGAGAGCCTGATTTGAACCCAACTTCATTTACCACGTGTTTCTGGTAAGCGCAATACATTAAGGGAGTTTGGATTGTCATCCTTATTTCCACTAGCGCGGTTACTACTTCTACTTACACCTACCTTTTAACCCACCCACCATTGCAAACACCAGCTGTGTCCCTGAAATGCTGAAATTTAGAGTTTTTTTCCATATTTTTCATATAATGACAGACATTATTAATTGCGATATATTTATTATTATTATTATGAGGCTGCAATCAAAAAAACAAGTCCATACCTTAAACTAGCAGGGGGAAATTTTAAGAATAACTTTAGGAAGGATAGTTTTATCGATAAGTGAATGTTTAAAAGAAAGAAAAAAAAAACAGAGTGGTCTTTTTTGCCTTCTCTCCTCTTTAATGTATCATTGATATTTCATGTTGTCACAAGTTTCTATGCAGTTATGAGCAGTAGAACAAAGTTTCAGACCAATGATGGAAATCTATCTGTAGGTGTAACAAATACCTATTCATGAACAGAAAGTTCATGAGAAAGAGGGGGGGGGTGGATATAAATAAAAAATTATATTATACCCCCCGCACACAAAATGAGGACAATACATACATGGATACTGTAGGATTTTACCTCAATTCAAGAATTGGTGAATTTTTATCTCACTTTCATTCTTGGTGATAATGGTCACAAGGTTAAATGTGAGGGTGAAACTACAGCCTGGACAAATTCAAACATAATAGGGGTTCTAACTCTTCTACAATCAAAATTAAGGAAAAAAATACTGTTTGTCGCATTCATTTCCAGATATTTGTAAAACCATACTGCAAGGCACCCCTATGTGTATATATAAGCATTACTATGTTGTGAAAACTGACCTCCTGGAGCTGCAGAGATGAGCTGAAACATCAAGAGACTGGTGGCGATCACAGCAAGGAACAATGTGGTTTTCATGTTGTAGTCTCGTGTCTTGGTCACCGCTATAGAGAGTTGGTGTTGCTCTGTAGACTGTGTATGATCCCAGATTCCTGCTGCATACTTATAGAGAGGAGAGACCACACCCACAACAGGTTTGGCCAGGACAACTGGTCTGCACCTGAGGGTGATCTTGATAACTCTTGTGTGTGGAGATCATCTTCATTGTCTTTCCTCAGGGCCAAAATCAGAGAATTTGCCTTGTAGATATGCCTAAATACAGATATATCAAGATAAGGTATAAAGATACAAACAGAAAAAAAAAACAGGTTAATCGTCCACTGGCTTTGTGGCTATTAAATGCTTTGGAGACCTGGGCATTTTCTTACAGATGGGCTGTGAAACTTCTTGTTTGTCTTGAAAAATATGTATACAATTAATACATCACAATGTGCAAAGCTGACTGCTGACATGAGACCAGTGCCTTATACATGTAGCACTACACCCTTGGGAGCTGCTGGTTATGGGTTCCCCTGGGTTACCATTAGCAACAACATGATAGTTTGACATTTTTCCCAAGTGCTTTAGCTCAGTCAGGAAACAGTTCGACAGCCTTGGTTTTTGTGTTTTTATTTAGAACTTGGATAGGAGAAGAGAATGAGTGGGACTCCAACTTTATACACTATGCACAATAGGCTGGGACGACTTGAAAATGCTGAGTAATGCTGAGTAACGTTAGTCGTGGCTAGGCCGCTGTTTCACTTTGCCCTTAGCTGTGAAGTATATTTGAATGAGCTTTCTGATGTAAACTGTATCCTGAGGTAAACCTTATCATGATGGAAAATATACTGTGCTGCAGAACAACTTCAGGGCCCTTCCTGGCAGCCCCTTTGTTCCTAATCTTCAGGGTCAACTACACGGCACCCCCTTTACTGTTAAACTTCCTTGTATGAGATAGTTTCTTGATCCCCTAACTTCTCTGGAGTGGTCCCCTCTCCTAGGCAGACCCTTAGGCATATCTCCTGGTACTCACGATACTAGTTTTCCCAAGATGATTCTGCCAGCAGCTCCACTCTCAGCACTCTGGATTCTCTTCAGCTCAGCTCCACACCTGGGTCACTAGGCCGACTGCCTGAACCACCTTCCTGACACTTGCAGAAGGAGAGACAGCCATCCACCTCCTCCTGGGACTTTGCCCCGGCTAAAAGACACCCTGTCACATGCTTCCTCCAGATTTATTGCCCATCCCAGGATGCATTGCGGCCTTGCCCTCCCAATGGGAAAGCCATAAACCCTGGTGTGCTACTGATCAGGTTTCCTCCACTGTCCAACAAGCTCCCTCATTGGACACAGAGGGGAGACTCCCTTAGACCCAAAGAATCACACCTGGAAACATGTAACAGACCAAACTAACAGATCAGGCTCTCCTGAGAAGCAGAAAAGAGCCACTAAATGCGTTTTCCTAGCACCTACCCAGGAAGGTGTTACATACACACACATTATATACAGTATATTGTGACAGGATGAGATGCTGTCACGGTAAAAATAACCATTTAAAGGACACAGTGAGTGCACATTGGCTCCGTGCAGGACTACAGTGTGTAGCTGTGGAGTGGAGAAAACTGCTCTTGCAGCTTTCTCCAGCTTTTGGTATAACTGGATGGGGCTCTGTAGTTGGGTGATTCCACAGTGTCTTTGTGAGTTTTGTGGAGGACCAGTAGGGTTTGTGCTCAGGTGCAGGCAGCCCTTATAATGAAGGTATAGGAAGACCTCAGGGCTCCCAGTTAGACAGGTGGTCCCCATGGGAATGTAGACTGCACTTATCGTGTAAATATAACAATCAAAAATAAAAACCAACACAATTCCATTGGTAGTTAAATGGCCGCGGCACTTTTATTGGCATAAATAAATAAATAAATCAATAAATAAATAAATAGTGAATAAATAATTGAATAAATAAATAAATAACTCAAATGACTTTATTAATTCAAAAATTCGAATAAATATTGAATAAATTCAAAATCCAAATAAATATGCAAATAAAATTATCGCTTAGTCATAAAAAACTCAAGTGAATCAATAAATAAATAAATAAATAAATCAATCAGAAGTCCCCACCAGCCGCATTTTGTTGCAAACAAAATGCGGCCTAACCCAGCACCGCGGCCATTTCAATAATATTCTGCAAGCCTAAATTAAAAATATCAAGGCCAACGTCTGACAAGTGAACGCCATCCTGTCTATATAAACCCGAAAAACCGCCTTCAAGGTCCACATGACGATACGAAAAAAATACTAACCGATGGGGCGAATTTTGCAATTGAATGATTAACTCTCCTCCGAATCTTATCAAGTGAACGGAGTTCAGGCGATACCAACCAGACCAACTGTGGCACAATTTCTGAAAAAACCACAGAAGATCCTGGAAATATTGATTTTAATAAAACTAAATCACGCTTTATCATTAACATCAACTCTAAAGTTTTACGTTTACCAACGTCGTTACCACCCAAGTGTATAATTATCAATGAAGGTAAAGGCCACAGCTGAGATAACCTAGAAATATGCGTAAAAAGATTAGACCATTGTAGACCTCTTATGCCCATCCAGAGAATCTTAAAGGATGAAGAAGGTAAAGATAAATTAGATGTATAACACCGTTGATTCGCTCTCTTATGGGCCCAATATATAAAGGAGTGTCCAATGATCCAAATGCAATGTCTAGAACCTGAGAGGATTTAAAGAGATAAATTAGGGCGAATATACAAACCAAATCTATGAGAGTCCCATCTACCCAAATGCTTAATAAGAGAAACATCAAGACCCAGCCTAGCAGCCTCTGTGGCGGCTCCAATCCGGAATGAATGGGATGAAAATTTGAATTGAGCTAGACCAAGAATTGACAAGCAGAGCTTGAAAACTGCTGAAAATTGAAATTTAGTCAAAGGGACACCATTAATATGAACCAAAAAATTACCATTCACAGGAGGCCTAATGGAAACATATTTTTTCAAGATAAGGACTGGGCAAAAAATGGAGTCGCCACAAGCCTGCAGGCTGAGCCATTGACCTCTACCAGAAACATCCGTTTTTGAACTACTAATAAAAATATTTGCACATGAATCCAAAAGAACAACATCCGGAAAACCCAGACCAGAAAGGCCTAAATTATTATCAGGTAACAATTCCGAAATACGTAAAGCGGCAAAAAACATTAAAACAAAAGCTGTATGGAACAATAATGCTTCATATTCCGATGAACAAACCGCGGAGGTTGCCAAACAAACCTTCCTTAGAATGTCCACCGTTATAGGCCTACGAGAATCTGGTCTGAGATTTCCCAATTTATAGCCTTTCAAGGCTTGACGTACAATAAAGTAAGTGTTAGATGCAGGAAAATGATAAAGCTTAAAGAAAAAAGACATACCCGCCAATATTTTATTTATGTGACTATAAGAGTGTTCAGCTTGAAAAAGCGTGCAAAGGAAAGCTAAGATTTTTTGCTCTGAAGGGGAAAAGCCTGACAGTCCAATGGTATTATTGAATTCCAACCACCTTTTCCATGCGATTGAATAATCAATCCATGTTTTTGGTGCAATGGAATTTTTAATTGCAGAAGAAATTAGAGTCAAATCAAATCCCAAAGATGACTCGGGCAAACAAACCCCTCCGGGTCCGCTTCTGGTAAAAGCTGACGGAAACGCGTCATCTGGAAACGAGATAACACCTCAGCTAAAACATTATCTTTCCCTTGGACATGTCTAGCTTTTACCCAGATGTTAAGTCTTAGACAAAGCAAAACAAAATGTCGCAGTAATTTAATAACCAAGATGGATTTTGAAGATAAACAATTCACTGCGAAGATAACCCCTTTGTTATCCGAATGGATCAAGATCCGCCTATTAGCAAATTGTGAACCCCAAAGTTCAAAAGCGACCAGAATTGGAAAAAGTTCTAGAAGAACAATATTTTTTGTAATTTTATTCAAAAACCATGCCGGCGGCCAGGAACCACAACACCAGTGCGTCTTCCAAATGGCCGCAAAACCTCGCGAACCCGCTGCATCTGTAAAAAGGTCCATATCTGCTGAAAAAACAAAATCATCCTGGAAAAAAAGACATACCATTAAAATCCAATAAAAATTGAGACCAAACTAGCAGGTTGGCTTTAATATCAGAAGTAACCCTAATATGGGAAAACTGAGATTTTAGACCTGAAGTAGCCAGCGCCATTCTTCTAGAAAAAATTCTGCCAACCGGCATGACCCTAGAAGCAAAGGCCAACAATCCAAGGAAAGCTTGAATCTCCTTTAGCAGAATTTTTTTTCTACAAAGAAAATTTGATATGGTTGATAACAAACAGGCTATCTTATCGACTGGAAGTTGGAACTGTAACAACTCGGTATCAATGCCTATACCTAAAAACTCCACCCTAGTAGAAGGAAGAAATGTCTTTTCTTGAGCAATCGGAACGCCGAAGCCCCGCATAACACTCAAAAACAACTGCAACATCCAAAAACATATGGGAGAATCTGGAGGACCAACAAAAAGGAAATCATCCAAATAGTGGATAATCCCATCAAAACCAGACTCATAAACAACCACCCATTGTAGAAATGTTGCAAATGCTTCAAAGTATCCGCAGGAAAACGAACACCCCATTGGGAGGCACATGTCATAAAAGAACAAATCCTCAAAGCAGAATCCTAACGAATTAAATGCATCAGAAGAGATGGGCAGCAGCCTAAAAGCAGACTGAATATCTGTTTTGGCTAAAAGTGCTCCCTGCCCAAATCTTCTGATCAATTGAATAGCCTCATCAAAGGTGGCGTAAGAAACTGTAGCCAATTCAGGGTCAATTTCATCATTCAAGGAATCACCTTTTGGAAAGGATAGATGATGAATTAAGCGATAGGAGTTTGGCTCCTTTTTAGGCACCAATCCCAAAGGTGAAACCCTAAAATCTTTAAAAGGCGGGGAAAGAAAAGGGCCCGCAATCCTACCGGCTGAAATCTCTTTCATTAACTTCTCCCGAACCACCTCTTTGTACGTTACAACTGACTTTAATTTACTTACCGCCGTATAGCCAGAACCTGAAAAACTAGGAAGTTTAAAACCATTAGAAAAACCATCCAACAACAATTTAGCTTTCTCCTTGTTTGGATACAGGATTAACCACTGGTACATTTTTTCCAGTTTCACCGGAGTGAAGGCTTTTGGAATTATCCTTGGATTGAGTGTAAGATCTTTTAAAACACTTCACTACCGGATGGCTACCGAAACAAAAAGAACACTCATGCCTGTAGCGGCATGATGTTGACCATTTGCATTGAGATTCATTGAAGGCATAACAGATACCCTTTTTATAAACTGAAACTGTGCTGTTGACAGGCGCTGTTCCTGGTTGTTTAGTGAAGACTGGTTTTTGAGGAGTGATGAGGTTTAACCACAAACCAACATCTTTCATCCCCCATTTAAGACTGGGATAAACAGCCATCTTTTGGCGGAATGACTCATCGTAAGAGAACCATCCGAAGCCGCCAAAATTTCTATAAGCTTCTACAATGTTCTCCAGATGTTGGAATAAACCACTACATTTATCAGGCTGTTTCTCTCCCAATACTGCTGAAAATATACAAAAGGCCTGGAGCCAGTTATAAAAAGATTTAGGGGGAAATTTGCGCTTGTCATCAGAAACATTTCTCTTTTCAGTTTTTGAATTAGGCAGCAAAGAGAATAGATCAATACACTCACCTCTCTGTATCTTTTCTTTGATTACATTGGACAAATGAAATCCCAATGGAGAGATTTCACACGGTAAGGCTTCCTTAAAACATGTAGCAGGAATACTATGAACTGCTACCTCCTTTGCAAGAGTGGGCTCCACAGTATCAGCAATATTAACTGGAGAATTGCTAGCCACTGGATCTGACCAAACTCTTGCCACCGGAGGTACCTGAGGAACACTAGCAGCTAACTTTTCATTAATATTAGAGATGGCTGACAACAGCTGTGATAGCAACTGCTGTGATAACTCACCAGCTTGAGAGGGCTGGACAACAGCGGGCATAGGCAAGTGATGCTCCCCAGAGGCCTCCAATCCAGAGAGGGCGGTGGGCGGAGAGTCCTGTAGCTGAGGGGGCACCCCAGCATCCCCATGTAAAGGCCTGAGTCCCGACACCGACCCAGCCTCACTGGAGGGCCGCCCACGGCCAGCACTCACCAGGGGGGATGAACTCTGCCCAGCCGCACCACGTCCTTGCGCTCTCTCCCTCCTGCTGCTGCTCCGAGCCGGCCGGGGAAGGTGACGCCCTCCTTCTCTTCTTCTGGGGTCTTCTACCGCCGCGCCGTCCTGGCCTAGCGGCACCCTCCGCCTCCGAGTGCCGGAAGGACTCCTCGGGCTTCGCTGCTGGCCGGGCGGGCGGGATGCTCCGCTGTATCTTCCTGCTTGCTTGAAGCCGACTCCTCAGCGGACTTGATGGAAGACTTCCGACCACCTTAGACGTGCCGCTTGCTTGAAGCCGAATCCTCCGTGGGCTTGAAGGGTGCCTTGAACCTGCCTCCGCCATCCCGTCTTGTCTTGACACAGCCGCCGGCCTCTTCTCCTGTGTCCGGGCTTGTTCCAGTCTTCTTCCTTGCTCCGGCACCGGCTACAGCTCTTCTTCTCTCACCGGTGCTCCGACCGCTTCTTCTCCCGAGTCTTCGCCCGACAAGCCGAGGCATCTTCGCAGCCAGTCTTCTCCGCCATCTTCCGCTGCCTTCTCCAGGACTCTTCTGACCAGCGTCTTCATGGCTGTTCCGGCGAGCGAGCTCAGTATTATAGCTCTGTATTATAGCCCGATGAGCTCACTACGCCGTACTAGACCAACTGTGTCCGGAGCCCTCACGCAGCCGCTTATATAGGCCTATTTGACCACGTGACGGAATGTTCTAGAAGGTCACGTGTCCGCCTATGTGACGCGAAGTCACGTTTTTCCCCTCTGAAAGCCCCGTGCGCGCCGCGCGCGGCTTAAAGAGACATTCAAAATTTTTATTTTTTTTTTAAATAACTTTATTATCCTAACGCGGCAGCCACAATCCCATGTAGCGAGCCGCGTACTGCGCCCCGCTTGTCAGGAGTCAGAGAGGCTGCATGTGGCAGCCAAAGCCTGTGTGACTGTAAGAGACAGTAAATGGCCTAGGGCCAGAAGTCAGTGTGGAGTCGACCACACTAGAGGAGCTGTGTGTGTTAGCGTGAAGTCATCCACACTAAAGGAACCTGTGGTCTGTGTGACCAGCACAAAGAGCAGAGGTAGTGCTAAAGCGAGAGAGCCAAGTGGGCTAGTATTTTTAGTTGTGTATTTAGAGGAGAAAAACCCCTGCTATGGTACAAACATTTATTTTGCCGTTTAGTAAAAATGGGCTACTAGGCCCTTAAAATATAGTACCTGACTACAGTGAATCACTGGAGAAATGCATCTGTCACTGAGCTAATGGTCCCCCATGTTACAAGATATATATATATATATATATATATATATATATATATATATATATATATATATATATATGTTTTCTTTATTCATTTTTTTTCATTATACAATAAATATCTACAAAATCATCACACTTCATATCCATACAATACCTTTGTTCCCACCATCTCCCCCCAATAAATAAAATACACATATTCAGAGTTATTATCCCTCTTCTTTTCTAAATCCTTAGCTACTTTATCTTCCCCTTTCTTTCCTTTTCTCTCATACCCCAATCAGCTCTGTATATGTTTCTGATCTTTTCAACTTAAAAAAAAAAAAAAAAACATCCCACGTTTCTAAATTTTTTTTCCAATCCGATCCTCATATGAATGACAAACGTCTTCCATAAAACAAATATATTCTATTACATTGAGCCAATCTTTGATTGATGGGCTCTCCTATGAGCTCCAAAACTTTGGGACAAGCCATCTGAGTCTCGAGATACCACCATTTCTTTTCATAGACATAAACCTGAACATTCCATCAAACCAAAAGTACTCTTGGAGCAAACATAAAGCTACCCTTAGAGGATAGACATTTGTGCAGAAATTATACAATTGACCTCAAAACAAAATGTCTGAAGAAAGCTCCATAGATAGGTAGATAGATAGATAGATAGATAGATAGATAGATAGATAGATAGATAGATAGATAGATAGATAGATAGATAGATAGATAGATAGATAGATAGATAGATAGATAGATAGATAGATAGATAGATAGATAGATAGATAGATAGATAGATAGATAGATAGATAGATAGATAGATAGATAGATAGATAGATTTCCTAGCTGCAGTTATGAAGTATTGTATCTGTGTCACTTTGTCTAAATAAGTTCTCCATAAGGATTACATATGTGTATAGTTTATTTAATGACTCGTATCCACGAATATTGTTTTCGAGTGTTTAAAATGCATTTAGTGCAAACATCCAACGCACATCAACAAAATCCCCTTGACTTTCTTGAGAAGTACACATGGAAATTTAAAGATTGTGTTTTACCTGTTTTGTCTTCCAATGAAATAACTGGGCACTATGTCCTATTGAAGTGCATCTGAACTCGAGCAAAGCAGGTCAAAAACAGTCTTTGCCATCAGGGCCATCTTTACTGTTGATTGGACAAGCATTTTCTAGCCAAATTTCCCTCTCCTTTTGCTCTGAGACATACAATAAATAGCAGCTAGATTCAAAATCTGTTTACTGCAGCAGATTAGGCAGAGATTGGTTGCCTGAGTTTACAGCTCACTGACTGTTTGCTAGAGGTTACAGCACACATTATGGCTAACTGATTAGTTGCTAGAGATTAAAGCACACAATTTCTGCTTGCTAATTAGTTGCTTGAAGTTACAGCACATGATTTCTGCTTGCTGATTTGTTGCTAGAGGTTACTGCACATCATTACTGTTCACTGATTGGTTGCTAGAGTTTATTGCACATCATTGCTGGTCGATGATTGGTTGCCAGACATTACTACACATTATTACCGCTCATTGATTGGTTGCTAGAGGTTACTGCACATCATTGCTGCTCACCCATTGGTTGCTAGAAGTTACTGCACAGCCTCACTACTCACTGATTGGTTGCTAGAGGTTAGTGCACATCATTACTGCTCATTAATTGGTTTCTAGAGGTTACTGCACATCATTTTTACCCTTTAATAGGTTGCTAGAGATTACAGCAGATCACTACTGTTCACTGGCTGGTTGCTAGAGGTTACACTATGGACTGGGAAGGCGAGGGGACCCACAAATAGACAGAAACCTTCTAGGGGTCCTAGGACTCCTGGGATCTGTGGAAGTGCTGGGGGAGAGGTGTGATCAGTGGCATTGCTGGGGGGATTAATGGGATCAGTGGCAGTGGTGGGGGGATGGGATCAGTGGCAGTGCTTGGGGTGGTGGGATCAGTGGCAGCACTGGATGGGAGGAGACATTTCTACACCGAACACCAATGTTAGGGGGTGATTTAGACTGATGACCTATGTAAGGTAGGATTTACACTGCCCACCAGTGTAAGGGCAAATCTGCACTTACCACCAATGTAAAGGGAAACTTATACTGACCACCAATGTAATAGGGAATTTTCACTGACCACCAATATAATGAAATATTTACACTGACAACCAAAGTAATGGGTGATTTTTTCACCAACAACAAACAAACGTCTACACAGGCCACCAATGTAAGGGAGGATTCAACACTGACCACAAATGAAATTTAGGATTTTTTACCGACTACCAATATAAGGAGGAGTTTCTACACTGGCCACCAATGTAAAGGGGATTTACACTGACCACTAATGAAATAGGAGCACTCACAGTGACCACCAATGTAAGGAGGGATTTACACTGACCACCAATGTAAGGGAAACATTCACACACTGACCACCAATGTAATTGAGACATTTAGTCTAAGTTTACATTTGTGCATGTCAGGAACGCATGCAAAATCGCTTTCCTGACACCACAGAAATGTGCTGCCCTTTAGCAGATGCACAGCAGTGCCGTTAATCAATGCTCTGATTACCAGCATACACTCCCCCCCCCCTGTCAGGAGAGCCACCGATCAGGCGCGAACTGAGGAAAGCTGATCAACGGTACTTCCAATTTATTATGTGACCAGCTGTGATTGGACACAACTGGTCACATGGTAAAGAGCCTATGTTATAGGCTCTATACCGGGATCAGAGATGCGGTGTGTCAGAGTGAAACACCACACCACTAATCACCGCTCTGTGTGCCCCCTGGGGATGTGCAGACTCGCCTATCCTGCTGGATGTCATATGACGCCCAGTCAGGATAGAGCAACCACTTTGCGGCCGTCATTTTGCTATATGATGGGCGGTAAGTGGTTAACAAGAGGGGGACAGTATGAGGGGGGGTAGGGTGAGAGGAGGGGGGTAAATATGACAAAAGGGGGCAGTGTTATTGATGAGGGGGCAGAATGATGGAGGGGCAGTGTTACAGGAGAGGGGCAGTATGACAGGGGAGGGTGTGTTGTGACAAGTGGGCAGTGTGGCGGAG
Source organism: Pelophylax lessonae (assembly GCF_965119305.1). Lineage (NCBI taxonomy): Eukaryota > Metazoa > Chordata > Amphibia > Anura > Ranidae > Pelophylax > Pelophylax lessonae. The sequence goes on along the minus strand of NC_138772.1, from coordinate 51,087,301 downwards.
GACAGTGTGACAGATGGGGGGACGGTATGACGTGGGCAGTGTAATAAAATGAGGGCAGTGTGACAGGTGGGGGGCAGTGTGACAAGTGGGGGGCAGGGTGAAAGGTAGGGGGCAGTTTGACAGGTGGGAGGGCAGTGTGACAGGTGGGGAGGGTAGTGTGACAGGTGGGAGGGCAGTGTGAAAGGTGGGGGTCAGTGTGAAAGGTGGGGGGGCAGTGTGACAGGTGGGGGAACAGTGTGACAGGCGGGGGGCAATGTGACAGGTGGGGGGCAGTGTAATATCAGGGGGGGTAGTCTGAGAGGTGGGGCAGTGTGACAGGTGGGGGGTAGTATGATAAGAGGGGGGAATGGTGACAGGTAGGGGGCAGTGGGGCAGGTGGCAGGGCAGTGTGACAGTTTGGGGGGCAGTGTGATAAGAGGGGGGCAGTGTGAAAGGTGGGGGAGCAGTGTGACAGATGGGGGGGGCAGTGTGAGAATGGGGGCAGTCTTAAACGTGTAGGAATAGTGTAACGGGGGGGCAGTGTGAACGTGGGGGGGGCAATGTGACAGGTGGGGGGACAGTGTGACAGGTGGGTGGTCAGTGTGACAGGTCAGGGGGCAGTGTGACCAGTGGGGGAACAGTGTGACCAGTGGGGAAACAGTGTGACAAATGGGGGGCACCGTTATAAGAGGGTGGCAGTGGGACAGGTGAGGGGCAGTGTGACAGGTGGGAGGGAAGTGTGACAGGTGGGGGGCAGTGTGACAGGTGTGAAGGGGCCAGTATGACAGGTGGGGGGCCAGTGTGACAGGTGGGGGGGACAGTGTTACAGGTGGGGGGCAGTGTGACAGGTGGGGGGCAGTGTGATAAGAGGGAGGCAGTGTTACAGGTGGGTGGGGGCAGTGTGACAGATGGGAGGGCAGTGTGACAGATGGGGGGCAGTGTGACAGATGGGCATTGTTACAGTAAGACACACAGCATGCTCAGGTGCCAAGCTTACCTTACAGGAGAGAAGCCTAGAAGCAGCAGTCCTTGTACATACTGCTTCCCTGTGATGTCCATAGGATGCCCCTCTGGCTAGCAGTTCACATCACGAGTGTCAGTGTATACAGTGGAGAGGGGAGGGGCCTCTGATCCGGGTAGGTATAGGCAATAGTGTACAACCAGAGCGACTCACTTGTGCACTGAATCTGGTGCCTGCCTGGGTCAGAGGCCCCTCCCCTCTCCACTGTATACACTGACATTTGGGAAGTGAACTGCTAGCCGGAAGGACAACCCGCGGACAGCACAGAGCTGCTGATTACACCCTCCACTGTATAGTGAGCTGGCAGCTGGAGGTATAACGGGAGATGCCGGGTCTTGGGGAGCCCCCCCACAGTGGCGGAAAACCAGGGCTCGGTGTGACTGCTGCGACCCTGGTAGTTCCGCCACTGCCACAGCTCCATTTATGCATATTGCAGATTGGTTCAAGGCCTACTGTGCTGAAACAGCTGTAAAGAATTTGGTAAAATGATTCTATAATTTTGGCTATAACTGTACTATAAACCAATGTTTACGGAAGTGAAGTTGGATTTACATTGTTCCACCCACTGCCAAAAAATGGGGGATAAACCCTTATTTTCTAGTTCAGTGATGGAAGTAAGAGCTACAAATACTTTCAGTTTGAAGAGGTCTCTATTGTGTTGCTCACTAAATTATGGGGGGCTTTTGTTTTCTTTTAGCCCCCTCTCACCATAATGTATCTGGTTGCCCTCTACTGTGTTTTCCATGGCCATATAATTAAAAACTATATAAGAACAAGGATTCTGAAACATTAACATAAATATATTTTTATTTTATTTTTATTTTTTTACATAGCAAAACCCTATTTTACAAGTTGTTAAAAATAAAAAAACATTGCCAACACCTCCCCATTGGATATTTCAAGATTGAGAACAATAAAATGCTGTGAAAATCCTCCTCCAGACATTTATTTTTTTTTTTTTACTTGAAGAGCAACTTTATAAGGAATTCTACTGAAGAATTTTAAAATGTAAAAAGCCCATGGGACATTATAAATCATACCGGAAAAACCAGTAGGACCATTCAGAGGACTAGCTGTTCTTGTTTTTGTGTCCTTTTGATTTTGTCTGAGAAGTGAATCATCTGACACTGGAAGCTGGACACTGGCAAGGGGGACATGTACAAAAAAAGATACAGTTCATCTGGTAAAAGGTCTTTCATGCGACTTTAATTGCAAAATTTAAAATACATAAAACTATACTAACATGCTACATTAATTCCAAGCCATATACAATTGTATCCCTTTATGCTCTCAACGTCCACCAGATTTGATTTTTGAACAAGCTTTTCAAAAAAATACGTTTTAAATACGGTAACATTCTCGTTTGTGGAGACTTTAATGCGGTACCTTACCACCAGCTCCTGGATGCTTCCAAAGGTCCTTCCAAGGGACACCACAAAATTGGTAGTCTGATCCACAAGGAAGACTTATTTGATGTCCGGAGATGTCACCATTCAAATTAGAGAGACTACACCTTCTTCTCTCCCAGACACAACTCGTACTCTCGGATAGACATGTTCCTAATGGACAAATGGCTGCTCCAAAAGATTTCAGTCACGTATATTTGATATCTCTTGGTCCGACCATGCATCCATCTTGATGTCCGTTTTTGATGGCCCAGAGGGTGGCAACCCCAACCTAGTGTGGCGATGCAACACAAAATTGTAACAAAATCCTGAATGTACTAAGAAGCTATCTGCTAATCTCACTGAATATTTTCGTTTTAATACCCCCTCTACTTCTGATGTTTTTACTTTATGGAATGCCCATAAGGCGTACATTAGGGGAATGATATTGCAACAGGGGGCTAAACTTAGGAGAAGCTATAACTCTCGTCTTGAATCGCTATTAGGTGACATTCATACTCTAGATCAACAAAACAAAATGTCACCGTCTACGGCGCATGCACAAACCCTTCTGCGACTAAGGGAGGAACTCCGTCTCCATCTCATGCAGAAATACGACGTACACCTTAAACAGTTGAAACTCACAATGTATGCTAATGCCAACAGAGCTGGCAAGTATTTGGCTAACCGCCTGAAATCCGCCAGAATAAAAAATAAAATCGCATACCTCATACACCCCTTGTCTAAACAAAAAATTCATAACCCCCAAGATATCGCAGACCATTTTGCTGATTATTATAGTGCCCTTTATAATTTAAAAGACAACACCACGGGGGCGGAGCCGGCTAGCGAGGTGAATGGCAGCTTGAGCCTGCAGCTCCTCGCCACGCAGACAGACCGGAGCATATTACAACGGAGAGGGTCACTCCACGCTACCACAGCTACACTCCGGACGCCTGCGAACCTCGACCGGACATGTCCCACAAGCGGAAAGATCGTGGAAAGCCGGGTAAGATGTTGAACTTCTTCACCCCGAGCACCAGGCCGCGCAGCCAAGATGGCGCCGGCCCGCCACGCTCATCACAGCCCCAACGCTTACCATCCCCAAGCTCCAGAGACAGTGGGAATCCCTCGGGCATGCAAAACAGCGAGGGGGGCCACCCGCCACAGTCCTCCCCGACGTCTCAGTCTAATAGCCCGGTGAAGTCCAAACAAAAAACGGACCATGCCGCCGCAGTTCCTTCACAGGGCATCACCATTAATGACACCCTGGAATTCCAGGAGACTATGGCAGCTCTCCCTGCAGGTGATCAGCCTGTGATGGCCTCTATGTTAAGGGACATGATGCTCTCACTGCGCTCTGCTATACACTCTGACATGCTGCAATTAATGTCTCAATGCAATACTGCAGTGGTTGCTGTGACTGACAGAGTGACAAAAAATTGAAGACAAGATGGGGGAGTTTGCCAACACATTTAACGACATGGTAGATGCCCATAACGACCACGATGACGAAATAATATGGCTTAAATCTAAAGTGGCAGACCTTGAGGATCGTTCCAGGCGGAACAATATCAAAATCAGGGGTATACCCGAATCGGTTAAACCTCAAGATCTGTCTGAATACTTCACTTCCATTATGCAGGACTTGTTACCAAATGTTGCACCCACTGACCTAGCAATTGACAGGATCCACAGGTTACCGAAACCTAAACACATTCCAGACGAATACCCCAGAGATGCTATCGCCAGAATACATTTTTACACTGTGAAGGAGAGGGTCATGGCATGGATGAGGAAGGCAGTGGACCTCCCGGCCAGCGTGCAAGGCCTGTCACTATATGCAGACTTATCTGCTCACACCATGAACAGGAGAAGAAATTTGTTAACCGTAACAAAACCCTTGAGAAACCACCATATCCAGTATCGCTGGAACTATCCGGCAACACTTCTGGTCACTAAAGGGGACAAGGAATTCAAAATAACAACCCTGGAATACGGCATTAACCTGCTCCGTCAGTGGGGTATACTGGACTCTGATGATACAGATGTGCGACGCCATTCTAGGGGCCCTGATCGTTCTCCATCCACCTGATTGAGGACTCCTACCAGCAAATATACGCGTGCTTCATATGGGAGTTGACCCTCCATTCATTAAACCGTCAAGTTATGAATATCCGGCAGTTCTGTTCGGCTGCTTATAGTATTTTTGTACTAATTGCCCCAAGTTAGCAGATTCTATTCTGCTCAGATTTCCACCCGGATATCGTCTATTTTTTACCTACAGGCGCCAACTGTTCCTAGCGCCTCGTGTTGTGTGTGTTTACCCCTTTTATCACTCTTCATATTTTGTTTCTGTTCTTTTTTTTTGACTATTTTTGACGTTCGCACCTTGCTGTGCTCACTCAGTTTCAAAACACCATGTCTTTCAAACTGACATCATTGAACGTTCGAGGTCTTAATAGTCCGTTTAAACGTCATATGCTATACAGAGAACTTAAAGCACAAAAATGTGATGTCATGCTCATTCAAGAAACCCACTTCTGTGCAGCTACTCACCCCATGCTCAAGTTCAAGCAATTCCCACATGTCTATTATGCCAATGGCCCTAAGAAAAGAGGGGGAGTGGCCATCCTCATTAAAGACTCTGTGGATTATAAATACATTTCACACCACTCTGACCCTGACGGACGTTTCATCCTGTTGAAGTGCACGTTAAACTCAGTCGCATATTCCATCATCAACGTCTATGCCCCCAATACTAACCAAAATTATTTTTTAAAGAAGCTATGGAAAAGCATTAAACCGGATCTCTCAGGATTTGTGTTGCTGGGAGGGGATCTGAACTTAGTACCTAAATGTCACCAGGACACTTCAAGAGATCATCCAAAACATCCCCGCAGAGAGGATTTATCCAAATTTTTGATTTCCTCAGACCTGCAGGACATCTGGAGATGCCATCACTCCTCGGAGAAGGACTTTTCCTTTTTTTCCAAAGTTCACTCCTCATACTCCAGGATTGATGTAATCCTCTCTGATAAATTTTTGCTACAACAGGTAGTGGAATCTACTATAGGCCAAATTACCTGGTCGGATCATGCTCCAGTCTCAGTGACTATAGGCCCTCGGGTCTGCTCCACGAGAGCCAACAGATGGAAAAACGATATCAATATCTTTTGTGACACGAAGACTTTCTCCGAGGTCCAAGTGGCCCTGGAGGAATTCTTCCGCACCAATGACAATGGGGAAACTTGCCCGTTTACAATATGGAACGCCCATAAGGCATTTATGCGAGGTTTCCTCATGTCTAAAAGTGCAGCTAAACGGAGGCAGAGGAGGCAGCAGCTGGAAGACATATTACAAAAAATACAACAGTTAGAATCTCTTAACAAACAAAATCAACTTCCGCATATTACTGACCAATTGACGCAGGCCCAAAACGAGTTGCGCTTGCTGCTACTTGGACAGCATCAAACTCAAATTCGTAAACTGAAAGCTAATTTTTTTGCTCACGGAAACAAGGCTGGCAAACTTTTGGCCAACCACCTAAAAGACGAACGCATCCGACAGCGTATTTCTAAGCTGACTCACCACTCGACTGGCCAGACTTTGACCAACCCCAAAGACATCGCAGATGCCTTCAGCCATTACTATGGCTCCCTATATAATTTGAAGGATGACGTGTCCACCCCCCAGCCGTCCCCGGAGGACATAGACAATTTTCTAGCCTCAGTCTCCCTACCCAAACTGACTCCATCAGCACTATCGGACTTGAATATCCCTATTTCAGCGACGGAAATCTCCACTGCAATCCATTCCCTACCCTTGAAAAAAGCTCCGGGCCCTGATGGGTTCTCCTCAGAATATTATAAACAATATGTGCAAATTTTGGCACCAAGACTTCAAGATGTGTTCCGCAGAGCTGCCTCGTCTGCCTCCTTTCCTCCAGAAATGTTGGAGGCTACTGTGGTAACGCTTCCTAAGCCGGGGAAACCCCCGGACTGTGCGAAGAATTTCAGACCCATATCGCTACTGAATGTGGATCTGAAGGTCTATGCAAAAATTTTGGCCAACAGGTTGGCTAGGTTCCTGCCTGACATCATTAAACAGGACCAGGTAGGTTTTGTGCTGGGCCGTCAGGCTACTGACGCTACAAGGCGCCTCCTGAATCTCATCCACCATGCTGAGTCCACACGTACGCCCGCAGTGTTCCTGTCCCTTGATGCCGAAAAGGCTTTTGACAGGATTCACTGGGGATATCTCCACAAAGTTTTGCAACGTTTCGGCATGGGGGGTGAGATTTTGGACGCAATTATGGCCCTTTACACTAAGCCTTCGGCCTACGTCTACACGGAAGGTATGTTTTCTACGAAATTTGATATCACAAATGGGACCAGGCAGGGATGCCCACTTTCTCCGCTGGTCTTCGTTCTCCTGATGGAGCCTCTGGCAGAAAGGATTAGAAATCACCCGGACATCAGAGGTCTAGACATCCACGGTATCCCTAATAAGATATCATTGTTCGCGGACGATGTTATCTTACCCATGACAGCCTCGGATACATCCCTTGTTGCGGCTCAGGAGGTTCTTCAGGAATTTCACTCCATTTCATACTACAAGATCAATGACACTAAGTCACACATGCTAGGGGTGGGACTCAATGATAAAATGCAAACAGAGATTACACGCCTGGTACCCTTCCAGTGGAGCCGGGGCCCCATCGACTATTTGGGAATTAAACTGGCGAGCAATATGAGGGATCTGTTTAAAGTTAACTTTACCCCATTTATGGACACCTTGACAGGTGACTTTGAAAGATACGGTAAACATTTCCTCTCATGGTCGGGCAGGAATGCCGCATTTAAAATGATAACATTCCCGAAGCTCCTGTACCTATTCAGGGCGCTTCCGATCTGGATCCCCCAGGCGTTTTATCGTAAAATACACTCCGTGGTCTCCAGGTTCTTGTGGGCCGGGATGAAACCCCGATGTTCCCATAGGAATCTGGTTAGACATCCCCTAGTCGGGGGCATGGGGGTTCCAGATGTGAGGGATTACCATATAGCAGCTATCCTCACACAATCCATTCATTGGTTGAAACCGGAACAGGCTCCCAACTGGACCCAGCTGGAACAGTCAGAGGTATCACAAGGGTCCCTAACTGACTTGATACTGAGCACCCCTCTAGCTAGACGCACATTATCCACACCGCACCCAACTATAAGTGCTACAATACAGGCCTGGCAGTACTTTTTTACCCACAGTGCCACGATAGGTGGCAGAGTAGATGTTCCTGTCCCACTGACGTCCCTCTCCTTCCTCTCCCCGGATCTGAAGGTGAGCCACTGGCCGACTTTTGGCTTACGTACTATCCAAGACTTTAAGCAACATCAGGGTGAATCTTCCTTTGCCACCAGGTGTGCGAGGTTCCCCTCCTTTGCCAGGGAGTTTCTCACGTTTCAGAGGGTAGCACGATTGATCTCTACTCTAGACAAAACCAGCATCTCTATGCCTGCACAGGTTCACTCTCTGTGTTTTGGGCCTGGCGCAAGGCTCAAGGGTATAGGCACATTCTATACAGCTCTCCAAGATAAAGGGTCATTTATCAAAAACACCCATCATCTCAAATGGGAGGGCGAACTCAATCAAGAATTCACCACTAAACAATGGCTAAACTCATATAAGCTTACCAGAGCACACACTAGGTGCTCCAACTTCAGGGAAGGGCTTCAAAAATTGCATCTCAGGTGGTATAAAACACCATACACTATTGCCAAATACTCTCCTGAGGCATCTAACCTATGCTGGAGGGGGTGCGGTCAAGTGGGCACCTTGCTACATGTGGTGTGGTCCTGTGTATCTCTGAGAAGTTTCTGGGCCTCTGTATCCAAACTTATTGCTTCCATCACAGGAATTCTAAATAAAGTTACGGTTGAGCAGGCCATCCTGGGTATTAATGTAGACAGGTACCCCCCCCAGTTTAGGACTGTTGTTCAAAATATCCTTTTCGCTGCTAGACTATCCATAGCTCGTAAGTGGAAATGTGCAGAGGTTCCCTCGCAGAGGGAGGTCATTCAACTTGTGGGAGAATCTTTTATTTATGAAAAAACCCTAGCATATACTGAACTTAAAGTGAGACAATTTCAGGCCAATTGGTCGATCTGGAACGATTATTTTCCCAAACATAGCATGAACTGAGCCCAACTATAAGTGGGCGGCGGTTGCGGGGTGGGCAGGGCGGAGGGAAGCTGGACTCAACGCGGGGGGTGGCAGCAAGTTCCCGGGACGGGGCACCCCTATCGAGCCATACAAAAATTACTACTTAAGGATAAAGTGTAGAAATGGGTCGCATGTCCCTCCGCCCTCTCCTTTCTCCTCCTGATCAGGTATTGTAGTAGCATACATTCAGATGTTGGCTAACGAGTTCGTTTACTACAATTATCCCCACAAATGTTTCCAGTACGGGGCGGTAGGCCTCATATGTGTGTTTTCTAGATGGCATTATATATTACTTGTTTGTTTGATGACATTGCAATTCTTTCTTCTTTTTCTTTTTTGTTTTCTCTATTGAATGCAAAGTTGTGATATGTACATTGCTTCGTTTCATTGTACATGTATGTTATTCCTGTGTTTTATTTTATTATCTGAAAACCAAATAAAAAGATTTAAAAAAAAAAAAAAAAGACAACACCACCATGTCTCATCCTGTCGAATCCCAAATTTCCGATTTTCTGGCTAAAATTAACCTCCCTTCCTTGACCCCAGATTGAATGTATTGAATGACCCTATTTCCGTGCAAGAAATCAGTAGAGTTATAGCGTCTCTCCCACAGGGTAAATCCCCAGGTCCTGATGGACTACCTAATGAGTACTATAAATCTTTTTCCATGCTCCTTACCCCCTATTTGTCTTGGTGTTTGCCCGGTTGGCTGCCTCTTCCGCTTTCCCTGAAGAAATGTTACAAACCTATGTTATAACTATTCCCAAACCGGGAAAAGACCCAATCACACCGGCTAATTTCAGACCCATTTCCCTCTTAAACTCAGACGTCAAAATATATGCAAAAATGATCGCCCTTAGATTATCAGACATTATCCTACTTTTGATTAAAAATGACCAACAAGGTTTTGGTGGTAAGTGGGGTCCCCCAAGGCTCAGTCCTGGGACCAACCTTGCTCAATTTATTCATAAACAGCATTGAGGACGGGATCAGTAGTTCTATATCAGTTTTTGCAGATGACACAAAATTGGGCAGGGAAATAACTGCACAGCATGAAGCAGATATCCTACAGAATGACCTGGACAAAATAACAGAGTGGGCAACGACATGGCAAATGAGGTTTAATGTGGAGAAGTGTAAGGTTTTGCACTTGGGGACTAAAAACATAAAAGCACAATACACTTTAGGGGGGGAACCTTTGGGGGAATCAAAAATGGAGAAAGATCTGGGAGTCTTGGTAGAGGATAGACTAGGCAATAGCATGCAATGTCAAGCGGCAGCTGCCAAAGCCGGCAGAATATTAGCATGCATAATGAAAGGGATGTATTCCAGAGATAAAACTATAATCCTTCGACTTTATAAAACTCTGGTCTGACCACATCTGGAGTATTTTGTCCAGTTCTGGTTGCCAGTCCTCAGGGGGGATGTGTTGGAGCTGGAGAGAGTCCAGAAAAGGGCAACTAAACTAATTAGGGGATTGGAGGACCTTAATTATGAAGAGAGTCTGCAATCACTTGATTTATTCTCCCTGGAGAAGAGACGCCTGAGAGGGGACATGATAGCAATTTATAAATATCTCAATCCTGATCTCAGCATAGAAAAAAAGCTATTGAGTCGAAAGGATTGCATGTGGACTCAAGGGCATTTTCAGACCCATTTCCCTCTTAAACTCAGACGTCAAAATATATGCAAAAATTATCGCCCTTAGATTATCAGACATTATGCCACTTTTGATTAAAAATGACCAACAAGGTTTTGTTAAAGGGAGGCAGCCTTCGGACGCAAAAAGAAGAATTTTAAATGTGATACATTGTGCAGAAACCCACCGAACGCCTTCTCTGTTGTTATCCCTTGACGCAGAGAAGGCGTTCGATAGAGTGCAATGGCAATACATGAACATGGTGCTTTCTCGTTTTGGGTTTTGTGGAGGGATCAAATCTGCTATAATGGCCTTATACTCCGGCCCCTCTGCTAGAGTGTACACTAGAGTTGAGCGGACACCTGGATGTCCGTGTTCGGCGGGTTTGGCCGAACTTGAAAAAAAAGTCTGGGTCCGTGTCCCGGACTTTTGCCGAACTTTTCCCGGACACCGAACCCGATTGAAGTCAATGGGGACCCGAACTTTCAGGCACTAAAATGGCTCTAAAACACCAATGGAAAGGGCTAGAGTGCTGCAAATGGCAGCAAAACGTAGTTAAAAGCATGGCAAGTGCTCTGCAAACAAATGTGGATATGAAAATAACTTAAAAAAACAAAAAAAAAACAGAAAAATAAAACAATGTTCTTCATCTCTGAAGGACGAGGCCCATATGGAGTAGGAGGGAGGTTGAGGTGGTGGTGGATGTGGCGGTGTCATAGGCATGCGCACAGGGTGTGCCGGGTGTACCTGGGCACACCCTAATCACCTAGGGCACATAGCATTATCGCTCTGTTTGCCAGTGAGGAGATGGCAAAGATCTCCCTCGGACCTACTCTGCTCTATTTCACTTTGCCAGCAGGGAGAGTAATGTATCTGGGCCATGTACATGTAGGCAAACACATGCATGTGTATTTAAACTTTGGGGTGCACACCCTAATGCAATAGGCTGCGCACACCTATGGGCGGTGTAGGTGGAAGCAGCGGTGGAGGAGGACCAGGGCTGGATTAAGAGCATCATGGGCTTGGTGCTGAGGATTTTGAAGGGCCTTAAGGGCTGTGCCTTGGCATGCACCCAGAGGAGGAAGGGTGCAGCCATGCATGCCTAATTCAACATGGGATGCTGTCTCTGAAGCCCATAAACACATCCATGCATCGGCAACTGTCCCTCCTTGTCCGGCCTTCGTGCTGTGTGGGGAGGTTCTGAGGGAGCTGCCTGGGGAAGCGAGCATAGAAGCCAGACTTCTGTGTTTACAAGTGACAGAAGAGCGGTAACAGTGAATATGGCCAACCCGGGGCCTATATTAACATAGGGGCCTGGAGCTGCAGCTCCAATAGCCCCTATGTTAATCTGGCCCTGAGGAGGACGAGGTAGCCAACAATGCTTTTTTTCAGAAATTTTAAATGAGGGTACACCCCAAAAGAGTGAAAAAGAGCAAAAATAGAACAATGGCTGGGTAAGGTCGGTATCCATCGCTATTCTGCACAAGGTACGGAAAAGTCCTGTGGGATCCATGCCTGGTTCATTTTAATGAACGTGAGCTTGTCCACATTGTCTATGGACAGGCGGCTGCGCTTGTCTGTGATAACGCCCCCAGCTGTGCTAAATACACGTTCAGATAATACACTGGCTGCAGGGCACGCCAGCACCTCCAAGGCGTAAAGGGCAAGCTCAGGCCATGTGCCCAACTTGGAGACCCAGAAGTTGAAGGGGGCAGACCCGTCATTCAGTACGTCTAGGCGTGTGCACACATACTGCTCCACCATGTTGGTGAAATGCTGCCTCCTGCTAAGACGTTCCATATGAGCTGCTGGTGCTGCTGTTTGTTGTGGCGTGATGACAAAGCTTTTCCACATTTCGGCCATGCTAACCCTGCCTTCTGAGGTGCTGGCAGTGCCCTGGTTGCGTTGGCGACCTCTTCCTCCTCCTCCTCCTCTGCCTTGTGCTTCCACTGTGGCCCCGCTGTCAGGTGGGAATGCCAGCAGCATTGCATCTACCAGCGTGCGCTTGTACTCGCGCATCTTGCGATCGCGCTCCAGTGAGTGAATTAAGGACGGTATGTTGTCCTTGTAATGGGAATCCAGCAGTGTGGCCACCCAGTAATCAGCACAAGTTAGAATGTGGGCAACTCGGCGGTCGTTGTGGAGACACTGCAGCATGTAATCGCTCATGTGTGCCAGGCTGCCCAGAGGCAACGAAAGGCTGTCCTCTGTGGGAGGTGTATCGTCTGTGTCCTCTGTATCCCCCCAGCCACGCACCAGTGATGGCCATGAGCTGGCCTGGGTGCCACCCTGCTGTGAACATGGTTCCATCTCCTCCTCCAGCTCCTCCTCCTCATCCTCCAGAACTGTGCCCCTGCTGGACAATTGTGTCCCTGGCGTTTGTGTGTGCAGGAACCCACCCTCGGAGCCCCTTGTGAATGACTGCCCTGAAAGCCTAGGAAATGTTACCTCTTCATCCTCCTCCTCATCCTGTGCCACATCCTCTTCCATCATCGCCCGAATTGTTTTTTCAAGGAGGCATAGAAGTGGGATAGTTAAGCTGACAACGGCATCATCGGCACTGGCCATGTTGGTGGAGTACTCAAAACAGCGCAACAAGGCACACAGGTCTCGCATGGAGGCCCAGTTATTGGTGGTGAAGTGGTGCTGTTCGGCAGAGCGACTCACGCGTGCGTGCTGCAGCTGAAACTCCACTATGGCCTGCTGCTGCAGCATGTGCAAGGTGGAGTTCCACCTTGTGGGCACGTCACATATGAGGCGGTGAGCGGGAAGGCCGAAGTTACGCTGCGAGCAGCAGCAGGGTGAGAACGCCGAAAGTGCGCACAGACGGCCCACACTTTCTGCAGCAGCTCTGACATATCAGGGTAGTTTTTAAGGAACCTCTGCACCAACAAATTCAGCGCATGTGCCAGGCAAGGGATGTGCGTCAAACTGGCTAGCCTAGAGCTGCTATGAGATTTCGCCCGTTATCGCACACCACCAGGCCGGGCTTGAGGCTCGCTGGCAGCAACCACTCATTTGTCTGCTGTTCCATGCTCCTCCACAACTCCTGCGCGGTGTGTGGTTTTTCCCCCAAACAGGCAAGTTTTAAAACTGCCTGCTGTCGTTTACCCCTGGCCGTGCTGAAGTTGGTGGTGAAGGTGTTACGCTGTCCGGATGAGGAGGCGGTAGAGGATAAGGAAGCGGAGTAGAAATAGTTAGGAACAGGAGGCAAACTGAAGCGCCCTGCAATCCTCGGTGGTGGAAGGACATGCGCCAAATTGCTATCCGCCTCAGGCCCATCCGCCACTGCATTTACCCAGTGTGCCGTTAGGGAGATATAACACCCCTGACCGTGCTTACTGGTCCACGTATCGGTAGTTAGGTGGACCTTGCCACAGATGGCGTTGCGCAGTGCACACCTGATTTTTTCCCCCACTTGGTTGTGCAGGGAAGGGATGGCTTGCCTGGAAAAGTAGTGGCGGCTGGGCACGACGTACTGTGGGACAGCCATGGACATAAGGTTTTTAAAACTGTGCGTCTCCACCAGATGGAATGACAGCATTTCAAAGGCCAAGAATTTTGAAATGCTGTCATTCAGGGCCAGGGATCACGGGTGGGTAGGGGGGTAATTCCTCTTCCTCTCAAGTGTTTGGGAGATGGAAAGCTGAACGCTTCCACGGGACATTGTGGAGATGGTTGGTGACCCAGGTGGGGGTGTTGCTGACAGATCGTCTGTTTGCGGGGTGGCAGGTGCCGGTATCACTACAGATGTGGCTGGAGCGGCCGAGACTGCAGCAGCAGAGGAAGCAGGATGAGCCAGAGACGTTTCTTGGTTTTGAAGGTGTCTACTCCACTGCAGCTCGTGCTTTGCACTTAGATGCCTGATCATGCAGGTTGTGCTCAGGTTGAGAAGGTTTATGCCTCGCTTCAGGCTCTGATTGCACAGGGTGCAAACCACTCGTGTCCTGTCATCAGCACATTTTCTAAAGAACTTCCACGCTAGAGAACTCCTTTGAGCTGGCTTTGGTGTGCTCGTTCCCTTGCTACGTTGGGCAGTAGCAGGCGTAGTGTCTAGGGCACGGCCACTCCGCTTCTGCACCCTGCTCCCTCTTCTGCTGTGCTGGTGGCTCTGTGCGACCACCGCCTCTTCCTCCAAACTACTCAGGTCACCTGCATGACCTTCATTCCATGTGGGGTCGAGGACCTCATCGTCCTCCACATCATCTTCCACCCAGTCTTCACCCCTGCCCTCCTTGTCAGTCTCCACAATTCTGAACGCCGCAGCAGTTGGCACCTGCGTTTCATCATCATCGGAGACGTGCTGCGATGGTCCTTGCATGTACTCATCTTGAGAAATAAGTGGTTGGGCATCGCTGCACTCAATCTCTTCCACTTCTGGGGCAGGGCTAGGTGGATGGCCCTGGGAAACCCTGCTGACAGAGTCATCAAAAAGAAGAAGAGACTGCTGTATGGCTTGGGGCTCAGACTGCTTGCCTGATTTGCAAGGGGGTGAGGTGAAAGACGGTTGGACATCGGCTGCAGGTGCCAACTCTGACCTTTCTGCAGTAGACTGGGTGGGAGACAATGTGAAGGAACTGGATGCACTGTCAGCAGCAAACCAATCTACTATCGCCTTTACGTGTTCTGGCATCATCACTTCTAGAGGCGTATGATGCCCTACCAAGTACTGATGCAGGTTTTTTCGCCTACTAACACTCGAGGAAGGTGTTTCACTTGTGCGTGTAGCTGGCACAGATTGACCACGTCCTCTCCTTGCAACAGGAGCTCTACCAGCAGCACAACGACCCAGGCCACGGCCCCTATTTGACGGTCTCCTCATATTTCTGTAATTTAAGATCTTGCCCTAGAAAGGTGTTTATTGAATAGCGGAACAAAACAACAACAGTATCGCACGGGTGTATCTGACAGTCAAATATGCAAACTATGCCGCAATTTAATGTTTTTTACCCCAACAGGGTGTATATTGAATAGTGGAATAGGAAAAAGGATAAAAAACGGTGTATCTCACACGTACAAACACAGACTAGGCCCCGATTAAAAATTTTTGTACCCTAAAGGGAGGATGAGGAAGAGGAGTAGGAGGAGTTGGGAACAGGAGGCAAACTGAAGCGCCCTGCAATCCTTGGCGGTGGAAGGAGATGCACCAAACAAATTTAAAAGGTGTATCTCACAAGTACCGATACAGACTATCCTGCAATTTAATTTTTTACACTCAAACAGGGTGTATATTGAATAGCGGAAAAGGACAAATTTTACAAAACGGTGTATCTCACACGTACAAACACAAACTAGGCCCCGATTACAATTTTTTGTACCCTAAAGGCAGGATGAGGAAGAGGAGTAGGAGGAGTTGGGAACAGGAGGCAAACTGAAGCGCCCTGCAATCCTCGGCGGTAGAAGGAGATGCGCCAAACAAATTTAAAAAGGTGTATCTCACATGTACCGATACAGACTATCCCGCAATTAAATTTTTTACACTAAAACAGGGTGTATATTGAATAGCGGAATAGGACAAATTTTACAAAACGGTGTATCTCACACGTACAAACACAAACTAGGCCCCGATTACAATTTTTTGTACCCTAAAGGCAGGATGAGGAAGAGGAGTAGGAGGAGTTGGGAACAGGAGGCAAACTGAAGCACCCTGCAATCCTCGGCGGTAGAAGGAGATGCGCCAAACAAATTTAAAAAGGTGTATCTCACATGTACCGATACAGACTATCCCGCAATTTAATTTTTTACACTCAAAGAGGGTGTATATTGAATAGCAGAATAGGACAAATTTTACAAAACGGTGTATCTCACACGTACAAACACAAACTAGGCCCCGATTACAATTTTTTGTACCCTAAAGGCAGGATGAGGAAGAGGAGTAGGAGGAGTTGGGAACAGGAGGCAAACTGAAGCACCCTGCAATCCTCGGCGGTAGAAGGAGATGCGCCAAACAAATTTTAAAAGGTGTATCTCACATGTAGCGATACAGACTATCCCGCATTTTAATTTTTTACACTAAAACAGGGTGTATATTGAATAGCGGGATGGGACAAATTTTATAAAACGGTGTATCTCACACGTACAAACACAAACTAGGCCCCGATTACAAATTTTTTGTACCCTAAAGGCAGGATGAGGAAGAGGAGTAGGAGGAGTTGGGAACAGGAGGCAAACTGAAGCACCCTGCAATCCTCGGCGGTAGAAGGAGATGCGCCAAACAAATTTAAAAAGGTGTATCTCACATGTAGCGATACAGACTATCCCGCAATTTAATTTTTTACACTAAAACAGGGTGTATATTGAATAGCGGAATAGGACAAATTTTATAAAACGGTGTATCTCACACGTACAAACACAAACTAGGCCCCGATTACAATTTTTTGTACCCTAAAGGCAGGATGAGGAGTAGGAGGAGTTCGGAACAGGCAGGAGGCAGACTGAAGCACCCTCAAATCCTCAGCAGTATGAGATGCGCCCCAAAAATTGGAAAGGTGTATCTCACACGTACCGACACAGACTATCCCGCAATTTAATTGTTTATACCCAAAGGTTTTTATTGAATAGCGGAATAGAAAATACTATCAAAAAAAGTGTATGTATCTCACACGTACAGAACCAGACTAGGCCCCAATTACTATTTTTTGTACCCCCAAAGGCAGGATGAGGAGTAGGAGGAGTACGGAACAGGCAGCACCCTCAAATCTTCAGAAGTATGAGATGAACCCCAAAAATTGGAAAGGTTTATCTCACACGTACCAACACAGACTATCCCGCAATTTAATTGTTTATACCCAAAGGTTTTTATTGAATAGCGGAATAGAAAATATTATCAAAAAAAGTGTATGTACCTCACACGTACAGAACCAGACTAGGCCCCAATTACTATTTTTTGTACCCCCAAAGGCAGGATGAGGAGTAGGAGGAGTTCGGAACAGGCAGCACCCACAAATCCTCAGAAGTATGAGATGCACCCCAAAAATTGGAAAGGTGTATCTCACACGTACCAACACAGACTATCCCGCAATTTAATTGTTTATACCCAAAGGTTTTTATTGAATAGCGGAATAGAAAATATTATCAAAAAAAGTGTATGTATCTCACACGTACAGAACCAGACTAGGCCCCAATTACTATTTTTTGTACCCCCAAAGGCAGGATGAGGAGTAGGAGGAGTTCGGAACAGGCAGCACCCTCAAATCCTCGGCAGTATGAGATGCGCCCCAAAAATTGGAAAGGTGTATCTCACACGTACTGACATAGACTATCCCGCAATTTAATTGTTTATACCCAAAGGTTTTTATTGAATAGCGGAATAGAAAATATTATCAAAAAAAGTGTATGTATCTCACACGTACAGAACCAGACTAGGCCCCAATTACTATTTTTTGTACCCCCAAAGGCAGGATGAGAAGTAGGAGGAGTACGGAACAGGCAGCACCCTCAAATCTTCAGAAGTATGAGATGCACCCCAAAAATTGGAAAGGTGTATCTCACACGTACCAACACAGACTATCCCGCAATTTAATTGTTTATACCCAAAGGTTTTTATTGAATAGCGGAATAGAAAATATTATCAAAAAAAGTGTATGTATCTCACACGTACAGAACCAGACTAGGCCCCAATTACTATTTTTTGTACCCCCAAAGGCAGGATGAGGAGTAGGAGGAGTTCGGAACAGGCAGCACCCTCAAATCCTCAGAAGTATGAGATGCACTCCAAAAATTGGAAAGGTGTATCTCACACGTACCAACACAGACTATCCCGCAATTTAATTGTTTATACCCAAAGGTTTTTGTTGAATAGCGGAATAGAAAATATGATATAAAATTGGTGTGATTTATCAATAGCACATGTGAACAGCAGTGTCTTATATCATTCAGCTCTGCTGCAGGCTATGGAGGGAAAAAAAAATTTCCCCTTTTAAGTTTGTAATTTTTAACTAGATTAGTACAGACTATGCCACAATTTAATTTTTTTAACCCAAGGGTGTATATTGAATAGTGGAATAGAAAAAAGTGTATAACTTTTGAAATCTCTCAATAATAGCACATGTGAACACACACAGCAGTGTATGATCACAGTCAGCACAGCACAGCACTGAAGGAAAAACGCTGCACACAGTGACTGATAGAAAAAGACTTTTCTCCCTCCTCCTCAGTGGGCAAAAAAGATTGTGTTCACTGCACCCCACACACAGCAAAATCGATGTGGACCACTGACACCTGCCTATCTCCAGCCTCTCCCTAAAAGGATTGATAAGATCGGTCACTGCAAACCCCCCCCCCCCCCCCACACAGCAATATCGATTGTAGAACACTGACCCTAAAAATCAGCAGCCTCGCCCTAAAATGCCCTACAACTCGCCCTGCCTAACACACTCCGACCTGTCCCTCAATTCTATCCGGACACAAATGATTTTTGCCTGTCTGTCCCTAATCAGCAGCCAGCACGTATGATGTGTGCTCTGTCCCTGAACTACACAGCAGAATGACGAAGCGGCGCTGGCTCGAACTTATAAAGACTTGGTCACATGCTTCAGATGGCCAATCACAGCTACTAATACATTTGTAGGCATGGCTGGGATGGCTTAAGGCACACCAGTTAAACGCTTGTTGATTGGCTGTTGAAAGCCCGCCATGAAAAGCGTGCCAATGCATACAAAACCCGGAAATAAAATGACCGAACACGGATTTTTACCCGAATATACAGTAAAGTTTTCGGGTCCGTGTTCGGGTAACAAAAATCCAATTATTCGGTACGAACACGAATAATACAGTCCGTGTTCGCTCAACCCTAGTGTACACGTCTGGCCTACTTTCTAAACCTTTCAAAATTTCCAACGGCACCCGATAGGGATGTCAACTTTCACCTACCATCTTCGACCTCATGCTCGAGTCACTGGCCGAGTCCATTCGCCAACATCCCTTGATATCTGGATTTCAGGTCGGAGATGAGGAGATGAGGATCATGTGGTCAGCCTCTTTGCTGACGATGTGATCCTCCTCCTGACCGAACCAGAAAAGTCCCTGCCTGCAGTGACCAGTCTGCTGGATTCCTTTAGCCTTATGCCTCGTACACACGTACCGATCGTCGGCCGACCGATCGGCCGTCAAATGTCCACGGCTGTCGTGTTTGTTGTTTGTCTGTTGAAAAGTGCTCAAAACTTGCCCAGGACTTTTGTCTGCCGACAGAAAATGACGTCAGAACGTTCAACGCACGTTCCACGCACGTCTGCCGCTACAAAAGAGGAAGTGAGTGTTTGGTCGTGACCTTTCTGGGCATCTCGCGCTGATTTCGGTAGCATTTGTTTGGTTGACGACATTTCGCTATTTTCCGAGACATCGTTCGAGAATTTATTATGGAGACCGAGGATTCGACCATTGCTGTATTTAGCGTTGGAGTTTTGTCTCTGAGGCGTCGTATGAGCAAGAGGAAGAAGAACCGGACCTCCTGGACGAAAAATTGGTTGCTTAACCATAATCAATTTTCCCACATGTCCTTGCTGAGGGAGCTCCAGGAAAATAATCCTGATGACTTCAGGAATTATTTGAGGATGACGGATCCCATCTTTTACCGTCTTCTTGCCCTGGTGTCCCCCTATATTCTGAAGCAGGATACTTGTATGCGGGTTGCAATTACTCCTGAGCAAAGGTTAATTGCGACTTTGAGGTATCTTGCAACAGGGAGAAGCCTGCAGGATCTGAAGTTCACCACAGGCATCTCCCCCCAAGCACTTGGTATCATCATCCCTGAGACCTGCTCTGCTATCATCAAGGTCTTGCAGATGGACTATATCAAGGTATGTTTTATTTTTTACATTACATTACATGTATTAGTCGTTTCACCCGAATTATGATGTTTTTGGATGTACAGCAATTGACACAGGCCATTATTTTGTAAATACCCTCTGTCCGCATGCACATAGTAGTAAAGATGTAGATTATCTTAACCATTTGTAAAATTACCCACTAACCACCCCACCATTCTCTCCTATGTGTCCCTAAACGCATTGCGTGTTAACAGTATTTTGAATCTGTGTCATTTTATTACTTTCCCTCAAACAATTATTCCTTGGCCAATGTTTTAGTACCTAGTTTATGATTTATCTTAAATACATCAGTCCATCCATTCCCACCTATGATTGTGTATGTTTATGTAATGATGTTAAAACCTTCACTGACCACAAGCCCTTATTTATGTATAAATGCCCAGTTTTACTTACCCATCCCCCCATCCACATGCTAAATCTAAAAGTCAGCATATACCAAAGCTCTAGCTCAGAGGTCTTAAAATTATGGCCCTCCAGTTGTTCAGGAACTACAATTTCCATCATGCCTAGTCATGTCTGTGAATGTCAGAGAATTACAAGGCCTCATGGGATGTGTAGTTCTGCAACAGCTGGAGGGCCGTAGTTTGTAAATCTCAGCTCTAGCTGGTGAGTATAATGGGACATACACACTATAAGATTTTCAGAACAATTTTTCCTTACGATTTACCAAAACCAGATAATATGAGGTCAAACAAACACTTTCAAATCCTATGCAATCTGGCAGGCCCTTGCACTACATAGAAAAGGTAAATCTGAAGGAAAAAGTCTTCAGAGAATCTTATAGTGTGTATGGCCCTTTACAATATAAGAACAATAGGAGGTGTAAAATAAATGTATGTAGATGTTACATCCCCAAATCCAAACGATTGCTTTCCTGTTGTTTATATTTTTAAAAAGTTGCATAAGCATTTAACAGACAACTGTGTGTGTAATTAATAATGTGATGTGCTCAAGCACTAAATCTTGTTTTTTTTTTTGGTTTTCCCCCATAGTTTCCTTCAAACGCAGAGCAATGGCTGGAGATTTCTGCTCAATTTCTGGAGAAGTGGAATTTTCCCAATTGTGGGGGTGCTATAGATGGGAAGCACGTCCGCATTGTCCCCCCTCCGAATTCCGGCACATTTTATTATAATTATAAAGGATTTTTTCGTATAGTCATGCTAGCCATAGTTAATGCAAACTATGAGTTTATTTTTTTGGATATTGGCAAAAATGGCCGCAATTCGGATGGGGGAGTTATTGAGCAGACGGAGTTCGCTCGTCGTCTTCATAACGGCACTCTGAACCTGCCATCCAGGGAGCAAACCGTTGAGGGTATGAGCTTTGTTTTTATCGCAGATGATGCTTTTGCGCTTGGGGAGCATCTCATGAAGCCCTACCCTCAGAGGAACCTCACCCCCGACCAAAGGATCTACAACTACCGGTTGTCCAGAGCTCGCAGAGTTGTGGAGAATGCCTTCGGGATAATGGCCAACCGGTTCCAGATATTCCTGACGTCCATACACCTGGCACTGTACAAAGTTGATAACGTGGTCCTGTGTTGCTGCATTTTGCACAACTTCCTACGCAGGAATGCAGAAAATTATGTTAAGCAGCAACTGGATACTGACCCTGCTATGCCAGGTACAAGTGGAGAGGCACAACCTCGTGACCAAATGGAGTCCATGACCTCAATGCAAGTTGGACGCTCAGGATTGGCATCACAGAGGGCCCGTCAGATCCGCCAGGAATATCTGGAATATTTTGTGGGGAGAGGAGCTGTGTCCTGGCAGCAATCAATGTCACACACACATTAATGTTGTTAAAGATTTGACACACAAGATAAATGTCAGAGATATCAGATTTTTCAACACATTAAACCAAAATTGCAATGATTCTGTATTGTGGATTCTAATCATTTGGGCACATATGCCAAACATAATTTTTTGGGTTAATCATGTGTTATATATGTGTGACTTTGGAAGGGTTAATACATTCATCAGTGTGTTTCTTTACTGTAGTCTCTCACCAGCTGATCCAAAGTGATGATGGCCATGTGTTATTTTTTAGCCAGTGGTGTAAATACAAGGGCCTTCTGCACCCCATAAAATTTCCACAAACCCTCTCACATTGAGAACTAGGTCACACCCAAGGTTCATCTAATGTCACCTTACATTGGTGGTCATTGTCCAGAAGGTGCCCATACTATATATTTCATATAATACATTAGAGTATTAACAACGTACCTACACCTGTTATGTTGTGTTCATTTATGACATCCTTCTCACTGCCCACCAATGTTAGGATATGTCAGTGTTATGTGAAACTTGATCATTGTTCATCTCAAAGTGTTATATATAGGTAATGGAAAGTGAACTAGAGCAATGAACAAGCAATACACTATAGATTACACTGATCTCCCTACACTCATTGCTACTGGCAATATCAATGCCATATTGAATCCTAGGACTGCTAGTACCTTGAGTGTTGAGTCACACTTATGCGATGCGGGAAGTCTGCGACTTTGCAGCCTTCCTGCATCGCATAAGGGTGACCCGCCACTTACTTTTTGCACAGGATTGTATTCCACAAGTGTGAAGCACTGTGCGATCCAATCCAGATACATCAGAAATAAAGGGTCATGTACGACTTGTGTGCGTGTTCAGTGTGAATGTAGCCATACAAAGTGTATGTCTCAATTCACACTGCACATCTGATGGCATGTAATATCGTAGCGCACTGCTCCTTTATTACATGCGATCAGATGTTCAGGCCAAAATCAGCTATACAGTTTGTATGGCTCAATTCGCACTGCACTCGCACAAAAGTCGCACATGATGCATTTATTCAGCCGCATCAGGATAGGATCGCACAGTCGTTCACACTTGTGTGATCCGATCCTGTGTGAAATGTCAGATCGCACTGTGATATGCGTTAAAACTGGTAGGATCTTTAACATTTCATTGACACCACCAGCAACTCGCATATGGCAGTGTCCAAAATGCTTTCATTAACATGTAAATATGTGAATAGGACAGCCATAATACATTTAGTGCTTCTTTACACAGCTTTAGACCTGGACCCCCCAACGAAAGTCAAATAAAGAATTGAACACACATTGTTGAATGTAAAAATGTTTTAGTAACAAACATTCACAGGGTTAGGGTTAGGGTTAGGGTGTTGTAAAGTGCTTTTCCCAAACTTGGGTACACTCTTAACATCTGAGTGTAATAAAAATGCCATAAAAGATTATAAAAAATGTGTAACATCAGGAACATCCCAATAAAAACATTTAAAACGTATTAAAATTTTGGTTTAACATTTGCCAATCATGTCCACAAAATCTCGCATTTTGTTCTGTAATGCTGTTGCAGTCTCCTTTATTTTTTCTAGGTCTGAGCAGCATTTTAGAGCCTCACGGGTAGTGTTGAGCGAACACGGACTGTATTATTCGTGTTCGTACCGAATAATTGGATTTTTGTTACCCGAACACGGACACGGACACTTTACTGTATATTCGGGTAAAAATCCGTGTTCGGTCGTTTTATTTCCGGGTTTTGCATGCTTTGGCGCGCTTTTCATGGCGGGCTTTCAACAGCCAATCAACAAGCATTTAACTGGTGTGCCTAAGCCATCCCAGCCATGCCTGCAAAATGTATCAGTAGCTGTGATTGGCCGTCTGAAGCATGTGACCAAGTCTTTATAAGTTCGAGGCAGCGCCGCAGCGGCGTCATTCTGCTGCTTAGATCAGGGAGAGAGCACACATCAACGTGCTGGCTGCTGATTAGGGACAGACAGGCAGGAAAAAAACATTTGTGTCCGGATAGAATTGAGGGACAGGTCGGAGTGTTTTAGGCAGGGCGAGTTGTAGGCATTTTAGGGAGAGGCTGCTGCTGATTTTTAAGGAAATTGTGTTCTACAAACTACAATCGATATTGCTGTGTGGGGTGGGGTCTGCACTTAGTCCTGATCTACGATCTCTTATCAATCCTGTTAGGGATAGAGTTTGCTGATTTTTAGGGAAAGTGTGTTCTACAAACTACAATCGATATTGCTGTGTGGGGTGGGGTCTGCACTCTGCACTCAGTCCCGATCTACGATCTCTTATCAATCCTGTTAGGGATAGAGTTTGCTGATTTTTAGGGAAAGTGTGTTCTACAAACTACAATCGATATTGCTGTGTGGTGTGGGATAGGAGATAGGCAGGTGTCAGTGATCCACATCCATTTTGCTGTGTGTGGGCTGCAGTGAACACAATCTTTTTGGGGTGCAGTGAACACAATCTTTTTGGGGTGCAGTGAACACAATCTTGGTGCAGTGAACACAATCTTTTTGGGGTGCAGTGAATGAAATCCTTTTGGGGTGCAGTGAACACAATCTTTTTGGGGTGCAGTGAACAAAATCCTTTTGGGGTGCAGTGAACACAATCTTTGTGGGGTGCAGTGAACACAATCTTTTTGGGGTGCAGTGAACAAAATCCTTTTGGGGTGCAGTGAACACAATCTTTGTGGGGTGCAGTGAACACAATCTTTGTGGGGTGCAGTGAACAAAATCCTTTTGGGGTGCAGTGAACACAATCTTTGTGGGGTGCAGTGAACACAATCTTTTTGGGGTGCAGTGAACACAATCTTTGTGGGGTGCAGTGAACACAATCTTTTTGGGGTGCAGTGAACAAAATCCTTTTGGGGTGCAGTGGACACAATCTTTGTGGGGTGCAGTGAACAAAATCCTTTTGGGGTGCAGTGAACACAATCTTTGTGGGGTGCAGTGAACACAATCTTTTTGGGGTGCAGTGAACACAATCTTTGTGGGGTGCAGTGAACAAAATCCTTTTGGGGTGCAGTGAACACAATCTTTGTGGGGTGCAGTGAACACAATCTTTGTGGGGTGCAGTGAACAAAATCCTTTTGGGGTGCAGTGAACACAATCTTTGTGGGGTGCAGTGAACACAATCTTTGTGGGGTGCAGTGAACAAAATCCTTTTGGGGTGCAGGGAACACAATCTTTGTGGGGTGCAGTGAACACAATCTTTTTTGGGTGCAGTGAACACAATCTTTGTGGGGTACAGTGAACACAATCTTTGTGGGGTGCAGTGAACACAATCTTTGTGGGGTGCAGTGAACAAAATCCTTTTGGGGTGCAGTGAACACAATCTTTGTGGGGTGCAGTGAACACAATCTTTTTGGGGTGCAGTGAACAAAATCCTTTTGGGGTGCAGTGAACACAATCTTTGTGGGGTGCAGTGAACACAATCTTTGTGGGGTGCAGTGAACAAAATCCTTTTGGGGTGCAGTGAACACAATCTTTGTGGGGTGCAGTGAACACAATCTTTGTGGGGTACAGTGAACACAATCTTTTTTGGGGTGCAGTGAACACAATCCTTTTGGGGTGCAGTGAACACAATCTTTGTGGGGTGCAGTGAACACAATCTTTTTGGGGTGCAGTGAACGAAATCCTTTTGGGGTGCAGTGAACACAATCTTTGTGGGGTGCAGTGAACACAATCTTTTTGGGGTGCAGTGAACAAAATCCTTTTGGGGTGCAGTGAACACAATCTTTGTGGGGTGCAGTGAACACAATCTCATACTTCTGAAGATTTGAGGGTGCTGCCTGTTCCATACTCCTACTCCTCATCCATCCTTTTAGGGGTACAAACAATAGTAATTGGGGCCTAGTGTGGTTGTGTACGTGTGAGATACATACACTTTTTTGATCATATTTCCTATTGCGCTATTCAATAAAAACCTTTGGGGATCAATTAAATTGCGGGATAGTCTGTGTCGGTACGTGTGAGATCAACCTTTCCAAGTTTTTGAGGTTCATCTCATACTTCTGAAGATTTGAGGGTGCTGCCTGTTCCATACTCCTACTCCTCATCCATCCTTTTAGGGGTACAAACAATAGTAATTGGGGCCTAGTGTGGTTGTGTACGTGTGAGATACATACACTTTTTTGATCATATTTCCTATTCCGCTATTCAATAAAAACCTTTGGGGATCAATTAAATTGCGGGAAAGTCTGTGTCGGTACGTGTGAGATACACCTTTCCAATTTTTGGGGCGCATCTCATACTGCCGAGGTTTTGAGGGTGCTTCAGTCTGCCTCCTGCCTGCTCCTCCTACTCCTCTTCCTTATCCTGCCTTAAGGGTACAAAAAATTGTAATCGGCGGGGCCTAATCTGTGTTTGTACGTGTGAGATACACCGTATTATAAAATTTTTCCTATTCCGCTATTCAATAGACACCCTTTTGGAGTGTAAAAAATTAAATTACGGCATAGTCTGTATCGGTACGTGTGAGATACACCTTTTAAATTAGTTTGGCGCATCTCCTTCCCCCGCCAAGGATTGCAGGGCGCTTCAGTTTGCCTCCTGTTCCCAACTCCTCCTACTCCTCTTCCTCATCCTCCCTTTAGGGTACAAAAAAATTTAATCGGGCCTAGTCTGTGTTTGTACGTGTGAGATACACAGTTTTTTTAACCTATTCCGCTATTCAATATACACCCTTTTGGTGTAAAAAACATTAAATTGCGGCATAGTTTGCATATTTGACTGTGAGATACACCCGTGCGATACTGTTGTTGTTATGTTCCGCTATTCAATAAACACCTTTCTAGGGCAAGATCTTAAATTACAGAAATATGAGGAGACCGTCAAATAAGGGCCGTGGCCTGGGTCGTGGTGCTGCTGGTAGAGCTCCTGTTGCAAGGAGAGGACGTGGTCGATCTGTGCCAGCTACACGCACAAGTCAAACACCTTCCTCAAGTGTGAGTAGGCGACAGAACCTGCATCAGTATTTGGTAGGGCATCATACGCCTCTAGAAGTGATGAGGCCAGAACACAGAGAGGCGATAGTAGATTGGTTTGCTGCTGACAGTGCCTCCAGTTCCTTCACATTGTCTCCCACCCAGTCTACTGCAGAAAGGTCAGAGTTGGCACCTGCAGCCGATGTCCAACCGTCTTTCACCTCACCCGCTTGCAAATCAGGCAAGCAGTCTGAGCCCCAAGCCATACAGCAGTCTCTTCTTCTTTTTGAGGACTCTGTCAGCAGGGTTTCCCAGGGCCATCCACCTAGCCCTGCCCCAGAAGTGGAAGAGATTGAGTGCAGCGATGCCCAACCACTTATTTCTCAAGATGAGTACATGCAAGGACCATCGCAGCACGTCTCCGATGATGACGAAACGCAGGTGCCAACTGCTGCGGCGTTCAGCATTGTGGAGACTGACAAGGAGGGCAGGGGTGAAGACTGGGTGGAAGATGATGTGGAGGACCCCACATGGAATGAACGTCATGCAGGTGACCTGAGTAGTTTGGAGGAAGAGGCGGTGGTCGCACAGAGCCACCAGCACAGCAAAAGAGGGAGCAGGGTGCAGAAGCGGAGTGGCCGTGCCCTAGACACTACGCCTGCTACTGCCCAACGCAGCAAGGGAACAAGCGCACCAAAGTCAGCTCAAAGGAGTTCTCTAGCGTGGAAGTTCTTTAGAAAATGTGCTGATGACAGGACACGAGTGGTTTGCACCCTGTGCAATCAGAGCCTGAAGCGAGGTATAAACCTTCTCAACCTGAGCACAACCTGCATGATCATGAACACCACCACCTGGGTCACCAACAACCATCTCCACAATGTCCCGTGGAAGCGTTCAGCTTTCCATCTCCCAAACACTTGAGAGGAAGAGGAAGTACCCCCCTACCCACCCGCGATCCCTGGCCCTGAATGCCAGCATTTCAAAATTATTGGCCTTTGAAATGCTGTCATTCCGTCTGGTGGAGACGCACAGTTTTAAAAACCTTATGTCGGTGGCTGTCCCACAGTACGTCGTGCCCAGCCACCACTACTTTTCCAGGCAAGCCATGCCTTCCCTGCACAACCAAGTGGGGGAAAAAATCAGGTGTGCACTGCGCAACACCATCTGTGCCAAGGTCCACCTAACTACCCATACGTGGACCAGTAAGCACAGTCAGGGGCGTTGTATCTCCCTAACGGCACACTGGGTAAATGCAGTGGCGGATGGGCCTGAGGCGGATAGCAATTTGGCGCATGTCCTTCCACCACCGAGGATTGCAGGGCGCTTCAGTTTGCCTCCTGTTCCTAACTATTTCTACTCCGCTTCCTTATCCTCTACCGCCTCCTCATCCGGACAGCGTAACACCTTCACCACCAACTTCAGCACGGCCAGGGGTAAACGACAGCAGGCAGTTTTAAAACTTGCCTGTTTGGGGGAAAAACCACACACCGCGCAGGAGTTGTGGAGGAGCATGGAACAGCAGACAAATGAGTGGTTGCTGCCAGCGAGCCTCAAGCCCGGCCTGGTGGTGTGCGATAATGGGCAAAATCTCATAGCAGCTCTGGGCCTAGCCGGTTTGACGCACATCCCTTGCCTGGCGCATGTGCTGAATTTGGTGGTGCAGAGGTTCCTTAAAAACTACCCCGATATGTCAGAGCTCCTGCAGAAAGTGCGGGTCGTCTGTGCGCACTTTCGGCGTTCTCACCCTGCTGCTGCTCGCCTGTCAGCGCTGCAGCGTAACTTCGGCCTTCCCGCTCACCGCCTCATATGTGCCGTGCCCACAAGGTGGAACTCCACCTTGCACATGCTGGAAAGACTGTGCGAGCAGCAGCAGGCCATAGTGGAGTTTCAGCTGCAGCACGCACGTGTGAGTCGCTCTGCGGAACAGCACCACTTCACCACCAATAACTGGGCCTCCATGCGAGACCTGTGTGCCTTGTTGCGCTGTTTTGAGTACTCCACCAACATGGCCAGTGGCGATGACGCCGTTCTCAGCTTAACTATGCCACTTCTATGCCTCCTTGAAAAAACAATTCGGGCGATGATGGAAGAGGATGTGGCACAGGATGAGGAGGAGGAGGAGGAGGATGAAGAGGTAACATTTCCAAGGCTTTCAGGGCAGTCATTCGCAAGGGGCTCCGAGGGTGGGTTCCTGCACACACAAACGCCAGGGACACAATTGTCCAGCAGGGGCACAGTTCTGGAGGATGAGGAGGATGAGGAGGAGGAGGAGCTGGAGGAGGAGATGGAACCATGTTCACAGCAGGGTGGCACCCAGGCCAGCTCATGGCCATCACTGGTGCGTGGCTGGGGGGATACAGAGGACACGGACGATACACCTCCCACAGAGGACAGCCTTTCGTTGCCTCTGGGCAGCCTGGCACACATGAGCGATTACATGCTGCAGTGTCTCCACAATGACCGCCGAGTTGCCCACATTCTAACTTGTGCTGATTACTGGGTGGCCACGCTGCTGGATCCCCTTTACAAGGACAACGTACCGTCCTTAATTCACTCCCTGGAGCGCGATCGCAAGATGCGCGAGTACAAGCGCACGCTGGTAGACGCGATGCTGCTGGCATTCCCATCTGACAGCGGGGCCACAGTGGAAGCACAAGGCAGAGGAGGAGGAGGAGGAGGTCGCCAATGCAACCAGGGCACCGCCAGCACCTCAGAAGGCAGGGTTAGCATGGCCGAAATGTGGAAAAGCTTTGTCAGCACGCCACAACAAACAGCAGCACCAGCAGCTCAGATGGAACGTCTTAGCAGGAGGCAGCATTTCACCAACATGGTGGAGCAGTATGTGTGCACACGCCTACATGTAGTGAATGACGGGTCTGCCCCCTTCAACTTCTGGGTCTCCAAATTGGGCACATGGCCTGAGCTTGCCCTTTACGCCTTGGAGGTGCTGACGTGTCCTGCAGCCAGTATATTATCTGAACGGGTATTTAGCACGGCTGGGGGCGTTATAACAGACAAGCGCAGCCGCCTGTCCAGAGACAATGTGGACAAGCTCACGTTCATTAAAATGAACCAGGCATGGATCCCACGGGACTTTTCCGTACCTTGTGCAGAATAGCAATGGATACCGACCTTACCCACCCATTGTTCCATTTTTGCTCTTTCTCACTCTTTTGGGGTGTACCCTCATTTAAAATTTGTGAAAAGAAGCAGTGTTGGCTACCTCGTCCTCCTCAGTGCCAGATTAACGTAGGGGCTATTGGAGCTGCAGCTCCAGGCCCCTACCTTTTATATAGGCCCCGGGTTGGCCATATTCACTGTTACCGCTCTTCTGTCCCTTGTAAACACAGAAGTCTGGCTTCTATGCTCGCTTCCCCAGGCAGCACCCTCAGAACCTCCCCACACAGCGCGAAGGCCGGACAAGGAGGGACAGTTACCGATGCATGGATGTGTTTATGGGCTTCAGAGACAGCATCCCATGTTGAATTAGGCATGCATGGCTGCACTCTTCCTCCTCTGGGTGCATGCCAAGGCACGGCCCTTAAAGCCCTTCAAAATCCTCAGCACCAAGCCCATGATGCTCTTAATCCGGCCCTGGTCCTCCTCCACCGCCGCTTCCACCTACACCGCCCATAGGTGTGCGCAGCCTATTGCATTAGGGTGTGCACCCCAAAGTTTAAATACACATGCATGTGTTTGCCTACATGTACATGGCCCCGATACATTACTCTCCCTGCTGGCAAAGAGAAATAGAGCAGAGCAGGTCCGAGGGAGATCTTTCCCATCTCCTCACTGGCAAACAGAGTGATAATGCTATGTGCCCTAGGTGATTAGGGTGTGCCCAGGCACACCCTGTGCGCACGCCTATGACACCGCCACATCCACCACCACCTCAACCTCCCTCCTACTCCATATGGGCCTCGTCCTTCAGAGATGAAGAACATTGTTTTATTTTTCTGTTTTTTTTTGTTGTTTTAAGTTATTTCCCTATCCACATTTGTTTGCAGAGCACTGGCCATGCTCTTAATTACGTTTTGCTGCCATTTGCAGCACTCTAGCCCTTTCCATTGGTGTTTTAGAGCCATTTTAGTGCCTGAAAGTTCGGGTCCCCATTGACTTCAATGGGGTTCGGTGTCGGGGAAAAGTTCGGCAAAAGTCCGGGACACGGACCCGGACTTTTTTTTAAAGTTCGGCCGAACCCGTCGAACACGGACATCCAGGTGTCCGCTCAACTCTACTCACGGGTCAATTTTGCTAAAGTGCAACTATGTAAAACATGATCTGTAAAAAAAAATACAACTGAGTCAATGTGAATCACCTACATGAGGTCATAATAGAGAAACATTTGGTGTCCAGGTTATCTTAAATTACTCTCGAGTTAATACCTACCCTGTTCTTATGCTCTTTTGCCCTAGGCTCTTCTTCTTCCTCCTGTCCTCCTCCGATGCTGTTGCTGATGATTCTGCCGGTCTCCTGAGCTTACTATATATTCATTAGGGGTGTGAACGCATGATGATGTCATTGTGAGGGTATGGTCGTAATGTATATATATTAAGCTGCAGAGACCAGAGACGGGCAGAATGCACGGCAACAGCATCAGAGGAGGACAGGAGGAAGAAGAAGAGCCTAGGGCAAAAGAGCAGACAACATAAGAGCAGAAGATTGGACAGCATAAGAGTGGAGAGGAGAAGATCCAAAGAGCAGAGTGGAGAAGACCGGATGAAGATATTTAAGAACATTTCAGAAACGTCTCCTGTCGTTATTCACATACACTTCCATTTATGTGGTTAATGTGTAGGGGTACTATGTACCCCATACCCATTCACATAGGGATTGGGGTCTGGGATCTGGGGGCCACCCTTTGTTAAAGGTTGCTTCCAAAGTCCTAGGAACCCCCTGGCCGCATAACCCCCCAAAACCACCATACAGGGTTGTGGGGATGAGGCCCTTGTCCTCCTCAACATGGAAGCAAGGTGCTTTTGGGTGTGGGGTGCAGAGCCCCCCCTGGCCCAAAGCAACAAAACCCCCCATGTTGAGGGCATGTGTCCTGCTGTGGTCCAGGGGGTGTTTGGTCCGCTTGCTCGTCCCCTTTCCTGGCCTGACAAGCTGCATGCTTGGATAAGGGTCTGGTATGGGTTTTGGGGGTAACCCACGCTGTCTTTTTGTTGTGGGCCTACCCTCAAACTCAATACCACACACAAAAGGCCTGCTTGGGAACTTGGGGGGGGACACCCACGGTGGGTTATTCAATTTTTCTGTGTAGTTCCCGCTCAATAATCTTCACAGCGCAAGTGGCCCCGCAAGTCAGAGCATCCTGATCCGACTTACGGTGCGACTTCCATTCAAATAAAGAGGCTCCCATAGGGAACTAGTATTTACAAATGGAGGCTGAAAATAACGCTGATAAAAATCATTATGAAAAAACCTACGTGGGCACACAACTGGCTCTCCGACACTTGGTCCAGGATCCTCCAAATTTTCTGATGTGCCGGCAACGCTGCTTGCCAAGTTGCCAGGAGATGTGGTTTCTGATGTGTTAACATCTGACCTGGCTGGAGATGCCACATCCTCGCATGAGGGAACATCTGCAATGTAAATTTGTAAGGGAATACAAGAATATAAGGTTAAACAATCATTGCAAATACACATATTTCTATGATCCCACTACCCAAAAATCTGTGCCTACCAACCTTCATGTTGCTCTGGTGTCTGGTCACTTGTTGGCTCCACCAGTATTATTTCTGGAAGAATGTCTTTATCTACATAATACAAAAAAGTTGCCATATCATAAAAGTCACAAGAGGTACATTTGTTAGGACATGGTGCCCTGCTTGATAGCTATTTTAGGAACAAATATTAAGACATGTACATGGTTATCTACCAAAAATATGGTACATTAATGTTTGACTGTGCATAGGAACCAATTACCTTTTGGAGAATGTGTGCCAGCATCTGGGCCCATGTCCTCAGCTTCTTCCTCCACTGCAGATGGAGCTGCCAAACCTCTCCTCCTCCTTTCCCATTCTTTGGCTTTTTGTTTTCTTTTTTCTCCTATTTCAAGGTTTGAATAATAGAATAATAATCTGTGATTAATAGGAATGTTTGCAGAGAAAATTCGTGCAGGAAAGAACGTTCGTTGCAACACAATACATATATTTTTAACTATGGCTTCCTGTCTTTTAATGTAATATACAAAAAAATCAACAATAGATCAATCTAATCACGACATGACCAATAAAATGAGTAATAGTACTTTTTATATAGACATTAGAATCTAGACATGTTAATACAACATACACCAAATTTCAAATAAACATATTGCATGATAAAAAAAAAAAAACGTACTTTTTTTCAAAATACGATGGATTTGCCCAAGCTGATCCTGCTCACGATGTTTGAGGTCGGACCATCGTTTCCTAATTTGATCTTTGGATCGCTCCACACCATATTTTTTATTTAAACAGGCCACCACCTTGTCCATGATGCGGTCTTTCCTGGCATTGGGCCGATCGTAATTAGCCAACTTCCCATCATAATCCATCCTTTCTAGGATTCCTACCATCTCCACCATTTCCCCCATGGGTGTAGCTCTGGTTTTTCTGGTGGCCCAACCACTTCTGCCCACACTAGTTGAGCTCTCAGATCTTTGAGACATGGTTCTTGCCAACGATTGTTCCACTGCCTCAGGTGTGTGTGTGTCGCATGTAGGCCTGATCTTCGGCACGTACACACCCCTGCACAAGCCCGCCACTGGAGGAGGAGTTGACGCATGCGCTGTATTTAAAGGACGCCAGATCTTTCGGTCGACGATTCGCTAGCGGACATATCGTTGGTTGGAGCACGATCGATCGGCGAATCACGACTCTTCACCGCAAACAAAGGTACGACTATTTGATTAGAAAGTGTGTGTTTTGGGTCGTATACAGCTTTTATTAGGAATATCTTTATTATGTCCCAAAATACATGCTATTTTAATATGTTTTGTGTTGTGTTGTGTCTTGCAGGCATATACTGTACTGGAAAATGGTGGACACTTTCACCAACCATGAATTTTTGCTCCAGTTTATTGAGGAGTACAGGCAACTGCCCTGTTTGTGGCAAGTAAAATCTGCAGACTACAAAAATAAGCATCTTAAACAACAGGCCTATGAACATCTAGTGGCCTTGTACAAGCCCGTCTATCCAAAGGCAAATATAGAATATATAAAACGAAAAATTAGCAGCATTCGCACTGCCTACAGGCGAGAGGTCAAAAAAATTGAAGATGCCACAAAGTCTGGAGCAGCTGCAGAGAATATCCCTGTACCACGGCTGTGGTACTTTGACAACCTGCGATTCCTGGCAGACACGGTGGAATCCAGGCCATCATTTTCCACGCTGCCTTCTAGTTTATCAGAGGCCTCAGCAGTGGCGTCGGCAGGGGGGGGCTGACCTGGGCTATAGCCCCGAGTGTGCTCCCCAAAAGCCCCGGGTCTCCTGTTGCTTTTTTAAAATGATTAGCCCCGAGTCCCAAAGCCTGGGTTTGGCCGAGAACTCGGGCTACATACCTCAGCAGTGTAAGATTTATAAAGCACATCCAATGATTGGTGGGTAATCCGGGGCAGCCGCAAGGAGAGTGAATGCAGCTGTCAAGTTTCAGCATTGATGTCGGGTGTGGGCGGGACCGGTATGCCACGCCCACCTTCCTCCCCAGACAGCTTCTGTTTTTCTATGCACGGAACAATGGGGCGGAGCCCCGCATACCGGTCCCGCCCACACCCGAAATCAATGCTACTTGACAGCGGCAATCACTCTCCCTCCTTGGGGCTGCCCCAGATCGCCCACCAATCACTGGATGCAGTGGCATAAAGGGCACAGTGTAAAGGGCAGGCAGTGGGAGCTCCTTCAGTCCGGGGACTAGCGGGGGCGGGGCCTCGGCGGGAAGAAGGGGCGGAGCCTCGGCGGGAAGAAGGTGAGTGCCCATTGCCCATGTGTGTGTGCTGG
Organism: Pelophylax lessonae; assembly: GCF_965119305.1. Classification (NCBI taxonomy): domain Eukaryota; kingdom Metazoa; phylum Chordata; class Amphibia; order Anura; family Ranidae; genus Pelophylax; species Pelophylax lessonae. The sequence goes on along the minus strand of NC_138772.1, from coordinate 51,052,526 downwards.
GTAGTAGAGGGATGGGGAAGCTGCATATAGAGGAATTCATCTTTCCCTATTCTTTCTGCAGCTGCTGAATAACTGATTCTCCACCTCTCCCTCCTGCAGGAAGAATAGGGAAAGATCAATTCCTCTATATGCAGCTGCCCCATCCCCTCCTATACAACTTCTTTTGCTGGCTCACCAGTGCTCTTAACCCCCCCCCCTCCAGTGTTCTAATCCCCACTCAGTGCTCTTATCCCCCCCCTCAGTGCTCTTATCCCCCCCCCCCTCGGTGCTCTTATTCCCCCCCCTCGGTGCTCTTATTCCCCCCCCACCCTCAGTGCACTTATCCCCACCTCAGTGCTCTTATCCCCCCCCTCAGTGCTCTTAACCCCCCCACCCAGTGCACTGGACTGCCCCCTGTTCTTTAGCCCTCCCCCGGTGCTCTTCAGCTCCCCACTGTGCTTTTCATCTCCCTCCCCCTATGCTCCCTGTCCCCCCAGTGCTCTCCACCCCCTGCGCCTTCCAACCCCCCTGCAATGCTTTCCAAACCCCCTCTTAATACTCTCCAGTCCCCCACCCCCACCCCACCGTGCCCTTCAGCTCCTCCAGTGCTCTCTGCTTCGCCTGTGCTCTCCGGCCCCCCTAGTGCTCTTCTATCTTCTATCATGTCCTCAGTCTCTGAGCATCTCCTGTACTATGTCTGCAGTCTCTGACCGTCTCCTGAACCATGTCTGCAGTCTCTGACCATCTTCTGTAACATGTCCTCAGTCTCTGGCCATCTTCTGTTTAATGTCCTCAGTCTCTGACCATCTCCTGTATCATGTCCTCAGTCTCTGACCATCTCCTGTATCATGTCCTCAGTCTCTGACCCTCTCCTGTTTAATGTCTGCAGTCTCTGACCATCTCTTGTATCATGTCTGCAGTCTCTGACCACCTCTTGTATCATGTCTGTAGTCTCTGACCATCTCCTGTACCATGTCTGCAGTCTCTGACCGTCTCCTGTACCATGTCTGCAGTCTCTGACCGTCTCTTGTATCATGTCCGCAGTCTCTGACCATCTCCTGTACCATGTCTGCAGTCTCTGACCATCTCCTGTACCATGTCCACAGCCTCTATTCATCTCCTGTACCATGTCTGCAGTCTCTGACCATCTCCTGTACTATGTCTGCAGTCTCTGACCATCTCCTGTACCATGTCTGCAGTCTCTGACCATCTCCTGTACCATGTCTGCAGTCTCTGACCGTCTCCTGTACTATGTCTGCAGTCTCTGGCCATCTCCTTTAGCAAGTCTCCAATCTCATACTCAAACTTAAACACATTGCTAATAGTATTAGCTATCTATTTATGCTGAAGGTAGGACTATGCAGGGGAGGGAGGCAGAGAGTGCAAAAGGGGGAACTGTGATTAGAGAGACGGAGGGCAGACTGCGAGGGGCACTGTGATGGGGGGCTGTGAAATGTGTGCAATAAATATTCTTGAAAACATTACAAATTTTTGTGGGTGTTTTTACATTTTAAAGTTGGGGGGTGCCAGATATAGGATCCGCCCCGGGTGCCAAATGCTCTAGGTACGCCACTGTAATACATTTTCTTTCTAAAAATCCCCAGTGAGTCGGCGCACAATAGAAGAGATCTCAGAAGAAACTCAGACCGAGTCAACCAATCGCAGCAAGACCTCCCAAACTAAAATAAGAAAGGGGTCTCACCATAAATATGTACCAATGTTTAAGAATGACCAAATAAATAATCTATAAGGAGCTAAAAAATCAACTGATTGAAGCAAACAACATATAAAATCCAACTCTTGTAGGCTGATCCGATTCCTTAAACAAAATTCTTAAAAAATCCTTAAAAAAATTCCTATATTCGCCTAGGATATATGAAGATAGGAAAATATATCCAACTTATAGACAACTCCCAATCTATATTAAAAGACGTGTATGATGCGAATCCTAAAATTGATCCAATTCCTTAATTGGGAGTTGTCTACAAGTTGGATATATTTTCCTATCTTCATATATCCTAGGCGGATATAGGAATTTTTTTAAGGATTTTTTAAGAATTTTTTTAAGGAATTGGATCAGCCTACAAGAGTTGGATTTTATATGTTGTTTGTTTCAATCAGTTGACTTTTTAGCTGCTTATAGATTATTTATTTGGTCATTCTTAAACATTGGTACATATTTATGGTGAGACCCCTTTCTTTTAGTTTGGGAGGTCTCACTGCGATTGGTTGACTCGGTCTAAGTTTCTTCTGAGATCTCTTCTATTGTTCTCTAGTGAGAAATACTAGAGTTGGCTGCATGTAGAATCGGATTGAATCCGAATCTCAGAGTTATATATTTGTCACCAGCTGCAAAAAAACACATTAGAGGAATCCTCCTACTCGGATACACACGTGACAGCGCATATATCACCCTATACTTTTTTAATACATTTACTTTAAAGCAGTCCTAAACACTAAGATATACTCTGAATGTCTTTCAAACATTATTATTGCTTCTGAAAGCATTAAAATCTCTTATTGGGCATCTGCAGGTTTCTTTGGCTCTAGAGCTGGTAGAGCAGGGGTGGTATCAGTTTGTATGCAGAGCTATTGATTGGCTGCGAAAAGATATCCAATTATTGGCTGCAGCTGCACACAGATCCCACCCCTCCTGCACCAGATTGTTGAGCTGCCCAAAGAAAGTATTACAGTTGTCTTCATCAATCTGGGTTAGACAGCATCAGAGGGAATTTAAAATAGATTTAGTGCATATTAGGGCTCTGGTAAACTTTAAACTACACTCCAAAGCTCATTGAGCACAGCCACGTTTCCCATGCAAACATGTATGTGCAAGTACTGGATGTTGAGTAAGTGAACATGAAGGGAGATTGAACATTAAAATCTCTGGCAGTTTGCCTTTACTAATCACTAGTGGCCCAAAGTCTGATACCTGACGATCATACTTATGGTATATGAGATTGTTGGACATCCCTTTTAAAAACTATGGGCAAGAAAGTAGACTTTCACCCTCTGAATGCACTTGGCATCGTTATTTTTTTCTCTGGTCTGTTCTCCTTTTTTCATTTTTTTTTTGTACACCCTGTCTTGCGGCTGCCATTCTTGTCTAGGTGAGAATGACGTCTCTAAGACTTTGAAATGTGTTCACCACATATACCGGGATGCTTCGCTTTCCATTCACAGGCCTGTGGAAGAGGTGCTGCAAATCACAGCAGGACAATGCTTGCTGGATCTGTTGGGTTGGGCAGGTGAGTGTTCTCACGTATAACATGTAAGAGGAGGGGAAAAAAAATGATGGAACAATGGTCAGACATGGGGTGGTATGGAGAGGAGTACAGGGGGTCAGACATGGGGTGGTATGGAGAGGAGTACAGGGGGTCAGTTATGGGGTGGTATGGAGAGGAGAGGAGTACAGGGGGTCAGACATGGGGTGGTATGGAGAGGAGTACAGGGGGTCAGACATGGGTTGGTATGGAGAGGAGTACAGGGGGTCAGACATGGGGTGGTATGGAGAGGAGAGGAGTACAGGGGGTCAGTCATGGGGTGGTATGGAGAGGAGAGGAGTACAGGGGGTCAGTCATTGGGTGGTATTGAGAGGAGTACAGGGGGTCAGACATGGGGTGGTATGGAGAGGAGTACAGGGGGTCAGTCATGGGGTGGTATGGAGAGGAGAGGAGTACAGGGGGTCAGACATGGGGTGGTATGGAGAGGACTACAGGGGGTCAGACATGGGTTGGTATGGAGAGGAGTACAGGGGGTCAGACATGGGGTGGTATGGAGAGGAGAGGAGTACAGGGGGTCAGTCATGGGGTGGTATGGAGAGGAGAGGAGTACAGGGGGTCAGTCATGGGGTGGTATGGAGAGGAGTACAGGGGGTCAGACATGGGGTGGTATGAAGAGGAGTACAGGGGGTCAGACATGGGGTGGTATGGAGAGGAGAGGAGTACAGGAGGTCAGTCATGGGGTGGTATGGAGAGCAGAGAAGTACAGGGGGTCAGACATGGGGTGATATGGAGAGGAGTACAGGGGGGCAGATATAGGGTGGTATGGAGAGGAGCGGAGTACAGGGGGTCAGTCATGGGGTGGTATATTGAGTTGGTTTCACCTTTGCATCTGTAAACAGCTTCCACTTTTCTGGGAAGGCTTTCCACAAGATTTTGTATTGAGCTTGTGAGAACTTGTGCATTTTTGAGGTCAGGTACTGATGTTGGACAAGAAGACCTGGCTGTTTACATTTACGCCAAACGAGTTTAATAGGATTGAGTTTAGGCTGCATTAATTTATGTTCCATCTGATGCCGGCAGTACTCCTCTCCATACCACCCCATGTCTGACCCCCTGTACTCCTCTCCATACCACCCCATGTCTGACCCCCTGTACTCCTCTCCATACCACCCCATGTCTGACCCCCTGTATTCCTCTTCATACCACCCCATGACTGAACCCCTGTACTTCTCTCCTCTCCATACCACCCCATGACTGACCCCCTGTACTCCGCTCCTCTCCATACCACCCTATATCTGCCCCCTGTACTCCTCTCCATATCACCCCATGTCTGACCCCCTGTACTTCTCTGCTCTCCATACTACCCCATGACTGACCTCCTGTACTCCTCTCCTCTCCATACCACCCCATGTCTGACCCCCTGTACTCCTCTTCATACCACCCCATGTCTGACCCCCTGTACTCCTCTCCTCTCCATACCACCCCATGACTGACCCCCTGTACTCCTCTCCTCTCCATACCACCCATGACTGACCCCCTGTACTCCTCTCCTCTCCATACCACCCCATGTCTGACCCCCTGTACTCCTCTCCATACCAACCCATGTCTGACCCCCTGTACTCCTCTCCATACCACCCCCATGTCTGACCCCCTGTACTCCTCTCCTCTCCATACCACCCCATGACTGACCTCCTGTACTCCTCTCCATACCACCCCATGTCTGACCCCCTGTACTCCTCTCCATACCACCCCATGTCTGACCCCCTGTACTCCTCTCCATACCACCCTATGTCTGACCCCCTGTACTCCTCTCCATACCACCCCATGTCTGACTCCCTGTACTCCTCTCCTCTCCATACCACCCCATGACTGACCTCCTGTACTCCTCTCCATACCACCACATGACTGACCCCCTTTACTTCTCTCTTCTCCATACCACCCAATTTCTCACCCCCTGTACTCCTCTCCATACCACCCCTTGACTGACCCTTGACTGAGGGGGCCATTGGGTGGAGCTTGGGCGGTACTTACTTTTAAATATGGGAGGAGCTTGGACGGGGCTTACTTTAAAATGTGGGAGTGGTTATCAAATTTATCTTCGGGCTGAAGCCCCTGGTCTTTTTCCCACCTAGCAACGCCCCTGGGTCTCAGTCTCTGTCGATCCCAGCCAGGAGGAAGATATCCTGGAGGGCAATTTGACTCAGGTATGGCATTTCACAATATATTGTCTGCTAAAAATGTAATCATGTAACAAAATTATAAGCTAAACCATAATTGACCCTTTATGTAAACGGGCATAGCAAGGGGTTGGCATGACAGGCAACCGCCAGGGGCGCAGGCCAAGGGGGGGTGGGTCGCAAAAACATTGGCATTGTTTTAGTGATTTTTTAACAATCCACTCAGCCTGCACACCCCAGAACCCCCAGTTTGCAAGCGGATTCATGCAGGTGTAAAACATTGAGAGCTGCTTCATGCAGGTGTAAAACATTGAGAGCAGCTGAGCCAACAGACCAGGAGACTGAGACTGCCTCTCACTGCATCCCCAGCACACCTCCGGTCTTACAAACACTGCTGCATCCCCAGCACACCTCTGGTCTTACAAACACTGCTGCATCCCCAGCACACCTCCAGTCCTAACAAACACTGCTGTAGCCTCAGCATTCCTCTGGCTCAACCTTTTTTTAACAAAACTAACAAACTAACAGCTCCTGCAAATGATACATCCATCCTTGCTTCCATGTCTCTGGTCTCTCACTCTGGGTCAGCAAGGCGGGTGGCTTCCTTATTCCTGTTTCCCTGCACCGCTTCACCCTCAATGCCCTACATCAAGCCCTCTGCAAGTTCAGGCCCCTCTCTCTCTGCAACCCCCCTCCTCTCTCTCTCACATCCCCTCTTTCTCTCCCTCTCTCTATCTCTCACCCCTCTCTTTCTTGTTTTTCACACCTGAGACAATGATTGCCCACTAGAGAGCTCTACACTGGGCAAACAAGGGACAAATGAGAAACATTTAATGCCCTTTTAGATTTTTTTTTGGGGGGGGGGGTTAGATTTTTACATTGATCTTGGAGGGGGGGAGGGGTTGTTGCCAAATACAGCTCCTCAACAAGGGCACTGGAGACCCTAGATACGTCACTGTATGTAAAGTCTGCTATTTGTTCACAATAATATAACAAGCATGCATTTTTATATACACTATAACATTCTAATCAATTGTTCATTTCATCAACAGGGAAGCATCACTGAGGAGGAGGCATGTTGCAGCCAGGAGCCTGGGGAGCCCTTGGAATTATTTCCACCACCTCCTGCCAAACGGAGGCAAAAAAGGAAACACGTGGATGAGATCACAGACCAGTTCATAAGCGAGACCACCATAGCCCTCCGTAGGAAACCTGAAGCACATGAGTCCTTCGCCAATATGACGGGCAAAATTTTAGGGCAGGTGGAGCTACTGCAGCGGCACTATGCCCAAAAAATTATTTTGGATGTGCTGCAAAAGGCGGAAAGGGGCTTCCTTACGGAGCACAGCCACGCATGCGAGGAGCACCCGTGCCCTCCACCTCCACCTCCACAACACCCACCACCTCGCCAAATGCCACATGGCCAGTGGCAATATGGCCAGCATGATACCAACATGCCCTCATGGCAGCCTGATTACAGTTATCAGCAGTTATAATTTTTGTACCCTGTTATTTATTTTACCCCTGTTTCTCATTTTCTAAGTTAATTTTGTCCAAATGGAACTTTTTTATGTTTATTTTTATAATACGGAGTGTATTAATGTTTTCAGTTTGTTTTTTGTGATTTAAAAAAATAAATAAGATTGCACTTAAAAAATGGCGTATCTTAATTTGTTAACATGTTGAATATTGTGCATAACCAGCAAAATATGTTTGATACATTAATTCATAAAAGAATAAAGGGACATATCAATAGTTAGATCTTTGCAGTCAAAATACAAAGATAATGGTGAAGAGTTAAAATTATTTAATTCTAAAATTTGATAGAACAGATAGAATAGACAAACATTATCTTCATCATAACAGAACACATGCCTTTTTATTTGAAAAGTATTGCATTATGAGCAGCATCTTCCTTCTTCTCACATTTATCAGGATGAGCATGTGCTCCGCATTTCACATATTTTTTGGACTGCCGCGAGCCGAAAGTTCTTTCTGGATCAAATGTTGAGTTTACATGAGAAACTTCTTCCGGGACCTTATTTGGTTCCGATCATGCGTGTTGAGATTTGTAGATGTGTGTCGGCCGAATTCTGTACTGACTGGCGAACAATCAGCCGTTCTGGTGTCGGCCTACAAAAATTTTAATGCTTGCACGACAGATTCTGTTCGGCCGAAAGTGCGCTGTCGGCTGTCGGAAGCATCATACTAACAAGCCTACAATTGGCCGATCGGTCGTCGGCCGAAGCTTTTCGGCTGACAATCTGCACATGTATACGGGCCTTTATATCATACTACAAAATGAATTATTCTAAATCCCTCATTCTTGACTTGGGAATAACTCCTCGATTAAAACTAAAACTTCAGTCTTCCTACCCATTCACATGGACGAAGAACGGTATCCCTTATTTAGGGATGACATTGACCCCCAAATTATGTCTAATGGCCCGTGCAAATTATGAACCCCTGATAAATAACATTCACTCACAACTCTACAACATGGCACGTTCCGCCATTTCATGGGTAGGTAGAATAGCTGCATATAAGATGTCTATCCTTCCACAGATTCTGTATTTCTTTAGAGTTCTTCCTCTTCCAAAAAAATATATTACGGCCCTTACAAAGTCGCTGACCCAGTTCATTTGGCTACACAAAAAACCAAGGTGCGCAAGGAAAAACCTTATCGCCCACAAAAAAGTGGGTGGTATGGGACTTCCAGATCTTAACAACTACAGGTTAGCAGCCATCATAGACAACTGGGTTACTGGTTTCAGACATCCGATAGGCCTCGTTGGGTTGAGATGGAGAGGTCATTATGCAATGTTCTGGACCTGGCTTCCGTATTGTATATGGATTGTCTGGTGTCTGGCAACACTTCCTCTCTCTCCCCGCCCATGGAAGCCTCCATATTAGCTTGGCGTCACCTCCTGACCAACGCCAATGAGGAACCCCCTATTGATGTCCCCCCTCATACCAATACAAACATTGGATTCCAGAATACCTTTTCTATACACCAAACCTTTACTTAGTTACGATATTAAATTCATTCAGGACTTTTACTCCGATGGTGTTCCCCGCAAGTGGCCAGATATGCAACGCCATTTCTCCCTTCCCCCCAAATTATATTTTATTTGTTTTCGCATTTCACAATATTTGTCAAAACACCCCTTACTTTCTTTATGCGTCTTTCCTTCTATCTGGGCTTTTCTCACGGGTCCAACACATAGGAAAGGTGGAATCTCTCTTGTCTATAATGCTCTCCAATATAAGTCAGAATTCCAATTATCCGTAGCCATTCAAAAATGGAACACAGACCTGGACACGCCATACTCACTGACAGAGTGGCAACGGGCTGTTCAGTCCAACTATAATTTTTCTAAATGTGTAGGACACTGGGAATCAATGCTTAAACTGCTTCACAGATGGCACTACATGCCATATAAACTCTCTAAGTTCTCGCTCCATCATTCTGACCAGTGCTGGAGACAAAGTGGACAGGTGGGTAATTTGACTCATATTATGTGGGATTGCCCATGTTTAACGGGATATTGGAAACTAGTCTTTCAAATGATTTCTTCATTAACAGGGGTTATACAAAAACCCTCCATGGGCTTGGCTCTACTCAACCTTGGGATTGATAAGTTCCCATTATCCATGCGACAAGTTGTATGCCACATTTTATTAGCAGCTCGCCACAATATATTAATCAGCTGGGGTACTCAAAATTCACTTAACTTATCTGATGTCAAATTAGTGGTCAATCGCAATCACTTGTTTGAGCGATTACTTGCAATTAACCATGGCTCATGTGCAGCCTTTGATGAAAGGTGGAAGATCTGGGTTACTTTTAGAGGGTAGAATTATTTAATTGCTTAGTTTATTATTCGGGAAACTGTATCTTATCATGGTGCGAATTGATTGGTACAGTTAGTACCCGTTGGGGGTACGGGGGGTGATGGGGCGACGAAGGACTGACCAGAGAACCGCCTGCCCTTCCGATGGTCTACTCTATATCGACAAGGTAATAATAAAATGTTTTCCATACTCACGTTTAACTCAGCTAAACATACAGACTGTAGGGAGATACTGTATTGTACTTGATGACCTTATCCTGTGTATTTTTCGTTTTGTTTCATTAATGCCTGATGCACTACAATGGAATTGTTTCTTTGATTTTGTTTGTATGTATTAAACCAATAAAAAATTATTGTTGAAAAAATACATAAAACTATCAAATAACATGCTGGAGGGATGCCTCAAAGCTAAACAATATGATGTAGTCTTGTAAAAGTGAAAAAAGGAAAGATCTATTGTTGGGTTCTTTCTAATATTTTATCCCAGCCATTATCCAAGCATGCCGCCAGGATGCCAAGGAAAGGGAGGGCAGTAAGCGTTCACCAGCTCCTTCCTATAAAAATTTAGGCCACATGTCTGTCAACATTGCAGGGTACATTGCAATAGGGGGCAGCAAAGCCTCCCCCTTGCAGGTATCTTGTCCTAATGTTGAGGGACAAGAGCCTCTTTCCCATATCCTGTCCCCAAAAATAATGTGGGTGGTTGTGGAGGGGACATATGGGAATCTGAAATCTCCCCCTAGAATAAGGTAGCCCTCAGATATCCACCTTATTTAAGGGGGGTTAGTAAGGGGTAAAATAGTAGTTTAGTAGTAAGCCAGTAATGTTGCTGATGCAAGTAATTTTTGTATTGTACGTATTTGCTTAATTTAAGGTTTTATAGGTATAAGTACACAAGAGAATACAGCAAAGTTTGCATGTATACCATACAGTCTGTTCCATACCAAAGCGAGTGATTTAAAAAAGAAAATTGTGATACCATATGTCTTTTGTGCATATAACTTATTGGTTACACATAAAAGAGGCACATACATGTGAATATCTTTGCATCTCAAAAACTATGAAGCCATTTAACATTACAAAAACTCTAAATTGCACAAGTCAGTTAGGGCCCCTTTAGACTTATATGGCCCAGTATGCACTGAAGGGGAATGACAGAACCTCTTTCTAGTTGCTTGCAGCCATTTTCTAGTGCTTGACCTGTGTCACGCCATTTTCTTAAATACAGCTCTGACTTATAATGACTTATTTCATTTAAGGTTACTTTAAGTCTTTAGTTACACGAACAATGAAATAAGTAAATCACCCTATGTTTTTTCAGTGTCTTGACACCTTAAGATAAAGATACATTCCATTTCCTTTGTCCCTAACACATTTACTTCCTCTTAAGTCTACTTTGAGTTATAGGGTCTAGACAAGGCATATTTTGCAATTTCTAACGAACATTCTGTATTAACCCATTGTTTGACTTTTGAGAGACTTGACTCTTCCTGAGAGCACTCACTCCCCCCTCCCAACTGTATTTCCTGTTCAATTCTGTGTATAATAATTACTCCGCACATGGAATAAATCTAAGAATTCTTTTGACTGAACACTGGTTGCATGTGTCTTTTTGAACAGGATAGAGCATTCTCCAGAGCTCTGCTTTTCTTTTACATAGAACAGACCATAAGTCAAGGACTTATTATATATACACTTAAGGTATCTAGGTTGGGCATAAAGGAAATCACCAACAATATTGGGGGCTCGTCCGGGATCGGAGAGAGAGCGGTCATCACGGGTCCAAAGATCACGGGTACTGGGTAAGGAGATATTTTATTTTATCTGTTTGCCTGTCCGGTGGGACTTGGCCTTTAGGCCCTGGTTCCGATTTTTGAACCATACACCAAACGCTCAGGGAGCGTGTTGGATAATAGAGCGGCTCTGGGGAGACGCTCTGGATTTATATATATATATATATATATATATATATATAACAATATATATATATATATATATATATATATATATATATATATATATATATATATATAGAGGCTTCAGGGAAGCCAGAATAATATTTTTCAGGGAAAGATATTATATGTTAGGTTGTTGAACCTGAATATGTTCTGGGAACGTATCGAGACAGTGTCTCTGGGAGACACAGGATTTGTCATTTATAAGGAAAGACAATACCTGGGGCTTCTGGGAAGCCCAGGGGATTTTTCCTCGGGAAGAATCCCGTTCCTCTGGGAGGGACAAATAAAACGTCTCTGGGAGGCGTTGTAGCTGTCTTCAACAAAGACAGTTTTTTTCTTTGGGTTTCAGGGAAGCCCAGGGGGTTTTAGGAAAACCCCGTTCCTTTAGTGAATAATAAATAGATGTCAGTCTGTTCTGTGTAAGAAAAAAACTACCCCTTTTCTTGCTTATATCTTTCTATCGCATAGAACTGTAAGATTTAGAGTATAAGATAATCTGTTTGTGTAACATGGAGGTTCATTTGGTAAGTTAAATGAACTAGTTTGTCACTTATGTGTAAAGATTTAAGTTAATTTACTTTATGTGTAATAAGAGGAAATTATTTGTCACGATTACTGGTTTGAAATATATGGAAACTGTATCTATAATTATATTTGACTTGTAAAAAAATTGCGCCTGCTGACTGTTAATATAACACACTGTTCCTGATAGCGACTGTCACATTATTACTGTAAAAATTGACTGACCGATCGTAGGTTATCAGACAAATCAAGATAAATGTTTATTATGTGTATTGTTTGTTTGTCTATAATGGTAGGAAAACCTTCTTGATAGCCATTATACCTGGGAGTATCAGTCAAGACTCTGAAAGGGTTTTTTTTTTGGGTTGTTCCAAGAGGGGTCATTCAGAGTCTAAAAACTATAAGGTTTAATATACACATACCAAGTGGCTTTTCAGGAGGGTTTTTAACCATAAAGAGGGTCTAAGGACCCAGATACATTTAAATGATTTTGTGAATGTGTAAATCTTAGAGACATGTTTTGTTTATGGTTTTGTGAAATTATACTGAAGGTTTAGGTCTGATGCTGGCCATACATGATACAATTTTCTTACAATTTTCAGTACAGTTTTTCTTGAAATTTACCTTCAGCTATGTAGTACAAACGTCTGCATAATTGGATACAAGTGAATATGTTTAATTTTGACCTCTTATGTGGTTTGTGGTGGATCTAACAGAAAATTGTACGATAAAGAGTTGTCTGGACATGTGTGGCCAGCCTTAGAGATATTAGGCTACAAGTAACTATTTTAGTGAATGTTTAGTTGTAATATAAAGTACATGGAAAAAGTGGGGAGAATTGGTTTATTTATGCCCCGTATTAGTACAATTAAAAAAAAAAAAAAAAAAAGCTACGTAGAGCTATTAGAAGTGAAAGTGAAAGTCTTTAAATACGTAGATATAGACCACAGCGATTGCCTATAGACAGAAGACGGGGGAGACTGTTTGGGAGTTTTGGGCAGTTAAGTGTCACTGCGTAGCAAAGCACTTATAAAGTCTTATAATTCAAACGTTTGTCGTTAATTTAAAGTCACAGTACATGTTAATTGTAAAACAGCAAGTTTCTGATTGGGCTACTAAAACCTTGGAAGGTTTTAAAAAAAAAACCATAACAGAGAGCGATGCTGCTGGCTTTTTTGATCTGTCTAAAGAAAAACAGCCTGTCAGCACGCATTTCCAAGAGCCTTATCAGAAGAGGCAAATCAAAGAGTAGGACATTTTCAACATAGGCCCCCCTACAATAATAATATTACCTTACAAATACCCCTGACCACACCTGCACCCCACGGTTTCATTCTCCAAGGCAGGTGTAGTTTTCTTCGTAATGTCAGACAAGCAGAAAATGTTTATGTGTCAGATACATTTAAAACTACTACATTTCCTTACGCGAGGGGAAAAAGGGGGGGGGGGGTCACTTCTGCAAATGCACTTACCGTATATACTCGAGTATAAGCCGAGTTTTTCAGCATGTTTTTTCATGCTGAAAATGCACCCCTCGGCTTATACTCGAGTCACTGACTGGAGTGTCTTTTTAAAAATGGCGCCGCTCGGCGCCGACGTGTCACTGCGCATGTGCCGCATGCCCGAGAATAGCCGAACACCCGAGCATCGGCGGCGCATTTGCGGTGACGTATGACGGCGCCGGGTGGCGCGATTTTTAAATAGAAGACGGTGCCTCACCGACAGGTAAGCGAGACGCCTCCGCAGCCCCTGCATTTCCTCATGCAGTGCTGCGGGCATGGTACAGGACATTCTCCTGTACCATGCCCGCAGCACTGCATCTCCTGTGCCATGCCTGTAATTACTGTGCCATCCCTATACCTACTGTGCCATCCCTATACCTACTGTGCCATGCCTGTACATACTGTGCCATGCCTATACCATCACCTGTGCTATGCCTATACCATCACCTGTGCCATGCCTATACAATGCCTGTACCATGACCTGTGCCATGCCTGTACCATCACCTGTGCCATGCCTGTACCATCACCTGTGCCATGCCTGTACCATCACGTGTGCCCTGACCTGTACCATGCCCTTACCATGACCTGTGCAATGCCTGTACTATGACCTGCGCCATCTCCTGTACCATGCCCACAGCCCCTGTTTTGTGTCTCGTGGTGGTCCAGTTGGGTTCAGTAGCTGCTGCATTTCCCACCCAAGGCTTATACTCGAGTCAATAAGTTTTCCCACTTTTTTGTGCTTAAAGTAGGGGTCTCGGCTTATATTCGGGTCGGCTTATACTCGAGTATATATACGGTAGTTCCCTGATTCAGAACAGTTGTAGAATCCCCATACATAAGCAATTATTTTTAAAGAATTTTCTTGAAGTTTTGCCATTTATACATTTGTGCCCATCTTGTATGAGCATAGTAATAATGAATAAAAACACTATTTTACTAGGAAAAAATATAAATTGCCATTGTCGGCAGGATATTTTGAAGTTATTTTTTATAGAATTATAGATAATGAAAAATTATATTTGGCAAATGGTCCCCTATGTGAAAGGGAGCCTTCCTGCAAAATTTAGAAAATTGGCTACTTGCCAAGAAAGCGTTCAAATGTCATATTTTTATTCCTGTTATAGTTATGGAATTTATTTTTGGACAGAAAGAGTTACCGCAATTAGTGTGACCATTGGACCCTGTTGGCACAGAGCCAAAAGTTTCAAATCAGATTAACTTTTTATCTGATTATAGTTTTTAACTTATATTTTATGGGTATCCTCTATTAAAAGAGGGGAACCTCTGGCCAGATTTTTGTTAGAATGGCACGGAAAAAAAAAAAAAAAAGTTTTTGGGAAAATTGGCACTAAGCCAAAAAAAGGTTTTTAGGTTTGTATTTGATCACAGCATGCAAGTGGTATCTGATGTGCCATCTCTACTGACAGCCATACCATCTGATGCTATCCACTGTACAGTGATTGGTTTGAGTAATGTGTTTTTTTTTAAAGCGTCCTATTGGACGAGGAGACACAGCCATCTTTGTTCCTTGTTTTTCAGTCCAGGTAACTGACCTGGTGTAGAAATGCCTTAGGGCCAAGTAGACAATTCAATTGTCCGCTCTATAGTTCTCCAGACCATGCAAGAGGGGATGAACACCTGCTCATGGGTCAGTCCCGCTACAATATGTACATGACATATGTAGTCACTCTGTGGAGACCAGTCAGAGCGAGTGAGTTTATTGAGGAATGTACATGTATGTGGACACAAGGTGTCACAGGAATTATGACAGTGGTGTCAGGAAAGTGTTGTTTACCTTGGTTTTGTTCTCACAGAGGGTGATAGTAGAGTCAGTCACATAAGAAGTGGGTCTTGCCAGCCCACAGTGGGTCTTGCCCCCCCACAGGATCATTAATTGTTATGGATCCAGACTGCTCCTATCTATAATAACATTTTGAGACAAACCACAGGTCCAGAAATGTTAACTGCGTTTATATATCTGAAAAATGCTATGATTGTAGCGCCTGCACTGGGCCTCCCAAATCATGGAAAAATGTTTTGTGTTTATGCAAGGGACAATTGTAAGACCATGACAGGTGTACTTTCCCAGGAGTATGGTGGTAAACTTTGCCCTATAGTTTTTGTCCAAAGATGCTCGCAGTCCAGGCCTAAAGGCATGCCTGAAGTGACTCTGAACATAGCACATAGCATCTTGTGAGATGGTAATAGGGATGGCTACATCATTTGCCCTAGGTAGGCCCCAGTTTTTAAATGGGCTACTGGTATTAACCACTTAAGCCCCGGAGGATTTGGCTGCTAAAAGACCAGAGGGTTTTTTTGCGATTTTTTACTGCGTGACTTTAACGGACAATTGCGCGGTCGTGCGATGCTGTACCTAAACTAATTTGACGTCCTTTTTTTCCCACAAACAGAGCTTTCTTTTGGTGGTATTTGATCACCTGTGCGATTTTTTGATCATGCGCTATAAACAAAAAAAGAGCGTCAATTTTGCAAAAATAACACTATTTTTCACATTTTTTTATATGAAATTCCCCCCCAAAAAAATGTAAAAATCAAAATTTTTAACATTTTCAGCCAATTTGTTTTATGCTACATATGTTTGGTAAAAAAAATCGCAAAAAGCGTATTTTGATTGGTTTGCGCAAAAGTTATCGCGTTTACTAACAAAGGGAAAGATTTTTGTCATTTTTGGTGTTTTTTTTTTTTTTAACGCGTAATGGCGGCGATCTGCGATTTTTTTTGCGAGACTGCGACATTGCGGCGGACAGATCGGACCCTTGACTGACATTTTTGACACTTTTGGGGGTACCAGTGACATTACTGCAGTAATCAGTGCTATACATATGCACTGTTACTGCAAAAATGACACTGGCAGGGAAGAGGTTAACTGTATTGGAGAGGGAGGGGTTAAGTGTGTCCTAGGGGCGTGATTCTAACTGTATAGGGACATTGCTATTGGTGTAAAAACAAAGATCAATGGTCCTACATAGTAGAACCATCTGATCTTCATTTTTACACCAGGGAGAATGACGGGCGGCTTGTTTACATAAGCCGCTCCGCCTTTCTCCCTTCACCGGAGCGATCGTAGTGTGACCGGCGGACATCGGGTCCGCCGGTCACACGCACTGACTTGTAAGTGAACAAGCCGCGGTGGGCGCGCGCCCGCCCGCAATTGGCTCTCAAGTCAGTGACAGGCGAGTGACGTACCCATACGTCACTCTGCCTGGCCGGGGCTGACCGCCGCAGTATATAGTCGTGCGGCGGTCGGCAACCGGTTAAAGGGTGTGTTACACCACAACATGATATATAGGCAGCCATAGAGGGAGCAGAGGATGTTTTTTGTGGTTAATTTCCTGCTCCAAGCCAAAAGATCACACATTATTGAAGCTACAAACACATACTACAGAACAAGTTTTAAGGACTTAGGTGATGTTTTAGAAAAAGTTGAGAATAGCCTTTTTCTAAAAGAGGGGAGCTCTTGTGTGTATCCCCGCAGCTAGCGCCCCACTGGTTATTGCCTAGTATTATGGAATTGGACACAGGGGGTGGGAAAGAACATGTGAAGTATTGCTGACAGTTTTAGTGCAAGCATATGTTGCTAGGTGCATCACCTGTATTAGGAACAAACAATCCAAACAAACAGGCCAAACATGAGCATCTCCAATACCCATCAAACCCATTCACACATCTACATTTCACATATAGGCCCAAAGCAGGGAAGAAATAAGAGTTCTTTTTAGTCAAATAGTGGACGTGTTCAGCAGATAAGTGGAAGCATTTAGGACCACAAAAAAGGGAGATGCCCACACGGTGGCACGCATTCTCAATCAGGAGATTATTCCTGGATGGGGGTGCCTGCTTTGAATTAGTTCTAATAATGCTCCAGCTTTCATATAAAAAATATGCCAGGAACTAGTTAAAATCTTGAAAATAGATTATTATCCGCAGAGTTCAGGTATAATGGAAAGAACGAATAGCACAAACAAAGACAAATTGAGAAAAGAGTGACTGAAACTTCGAATCAAGTGGAATGGAACGAAAAGTTGCTCGCACCTTTCTTTTCTTTTTACAGGAAAATACCCATCCCTTCAGAGAAGGAGACGTAGTGGTAGTGAAGCTGCTGCCCAAAGGAAAGAAACAAAAGAATTTCGCCTACGGCCCAGAGACCACTGTGGTAGCAGTTACCAGGACCGCTGTCTTGACCGAACACAGCCCTACTTGGATCCATGCCACTAGAGTGAAGTTGGTGCGGACAGGACCTGAGCCGGAAGATCCAGAAGCAAGAAAGAAGGTACTAACGGCGGCAGATTGCCCTGACCTTGAACAGGAGAGCCAAAGAAAGGAGGTACTAACGGGGCAGATTGCCCTGACCTTGAACAGGAGATTCAAGAAAAGGGAGTACTGACAGGGGCAGACCGCCCAGACCCTGTAGAAAATGACTTTTCCAGTTGCACCGGACTCAGGCAAACTATGGCTGCTGATAATCCTGATTCCATTTTCAGTGTTTTCCTTTGTATGGACTGTTACTAACTGCATCTATCACCCGGAAGATTTGGGTGTCATGAGAAGTATATGCGGACCATACCCTGCACATGAGACACATAACAGAACAAAGAGAGAATTGAGTATTGAGCATGATGTAGATGAGAATCCACCCACTTTTCATAGTGAAATGTTATTAACAAAATTTAAATATGCTTATGCAAGGAAGTCAGGTTTTGAGAAATGTTGGATATGTAGCAAACTCCATCCAGAAACAGCCCGCATCCCTCTTATGGCTGTCCATTGAATATTACCCAGTTCCTTAATGAGACCTCTGCTACTTTAACCAATGTGCCAAGTAATAGTAATATCACCTTCCCAGTAGATGGTAGAAGCCATTTCCCAGACTGGTGTTTCAGCCTAGGAAATAACACACGTGTTAACCCTTCCATTTGCAAAAAGTCAATTCTTAATATTACTTCCTGCCAAGCCCCATTAGGAAACTCATGTTCCCTGTTTGACATATCAAGTCCTAGTTTAAATAAGACCATAATGAGTAACTACCAGAATTTCTCTAAAGACATACAACAAATACTTGACCACGTTGTGACCGCAGTACAGAATAGACGCCTACAAGAATATATTTCCCAAAGACCCTTTTCACTGGTAAAGAGTATATATGTATGTTGTGGGAAGGAATGTTACCCCTGGGTCCCCCTCCATGTCTCAGGATGGTGCTATTTAGCTTCAGTGGTCCCAATTATGGGAGTTGTGGATAATGACAACAATGGGCACATGCTTGAAGCAAGTGCATATCCAAGATATCCCTTAACCACTTAAGCCCGGAAGATTTTACCCCCATTCCGACCAGGGGGTATTTTACGACTCGGCACTGCGTGACTTTAACTGACAATTGTGCGGTCATGCAATGTGGTACCCAAACGAAATTTACGTCCTTTTTTTCCCACAAACAGAGCTTTCTTTTGGTGGTATTTGATCACCTCTGCGCTTTTTATTTTTTGCGATATTAATAAAAAAAGAGCGAAAATTTTGCAAAAAAATGACATTTTCAACTTTGTCTTTTAAAAAATATCCAATATACTCAATTTATGTATTTTTTTTTGGCCAAAATATATTTAGCTACATGTCTTTGACAAAAAAAAATTCAATGAGCGTATTTTTATTGGTTTGCGCAAAAGTTATAGCGTCTACAAACTATGGTGTAAATACAGAAATTTACGCAGCTTTAATTTTTGACTGCCTATCTCATTTCATGAAGTGCTAAAATGGCAGGGCAGTACAAAACCCCCCCAAACTACCACTTTTTGGAAAGTAGACATCCTAAGGAATGTTCTGAGAGGCATGTTGAGCTCATTGAATATTTCATTTTTTTGTCACAGGTGTTTGAAAAATGACTAAAAATTTTTTTTTTTTTTTTTTTTTTACACAAAGTTGTCATTGAAATGATATATTGCTCACACATGCCATGGGTATATGTGTAATTACACCCCAAAATATATTCTGCTGCTTCTCCTGAGTACAGGGATACCACATATGTGGGACTTTTTGGGAGCCTAGCTGTGTACGGGACCACAAAAACAAATCCCCACCATCAGAATTTCAAAGGGCGTACATTTTTCATTGCATTTTCTCACTACCTCTAACGGTTTAGGAGGCCCTGAAATGTCAAGATACCACAAAACCCCCCCAAATGACCCCATTTTGGAAAGTAGACACCCCAAGCTGTTTGCTAAGAGGCATGGTGAGTCCATGGAATATTTTATATTTTACCACAAGTTTTGGGAATATTACTATTTTTTTTTTTTATTTTTTTTTTTTACACAACGTTGTCACTAAAAGATAAAATTCTCACACATGACATGGGTATATGTGGAATTACACCCCAAAATACATTCTGCCACTTCTCCTGAGTATGGGGATGCCCCATGTGTGAGACTTTTTGGGAGCCTAGCTGTGTACAGGACCGCGAAAACCAATCAACACTCCCAGGTTTTCTAATGGCGTAAATTGTGCATGTCACCTCTGCACTACCTGTCACAGTTTCGGAGGCCCTAAAATTCCAAGATAGCACAAACCCCCCCCAAATGACCCCATTTTGGAAAGTAGACACCCCAAGCTATTTGCTGAGAGGCATGGTGAGTCCATGGAATATTTTATATTCTGCCACAAGTTCCGGGAAATACATATATATATATTTTTTTTTTTTTTTTTTCACAAAGTTGTCAGTAAATGAAATATTGCTCACACATGCCATGGGTATATGTGAAATGACACCCCAAAATACATTCTGCTGCTTCTCCTGAGTACAGGGATACCCCATGTGTGAGACTTTTTTGCAGTCTAGCCGAGTACAGGTCCCCGAAAACCAGTCCCCGCTTTCAGGCTTTCCAAGGGCGTAAATTGTTGATTTCACTCCTGACTACCTATCACAGTTTCGGAGGCCCTAAAATTCCAAGATAGCACAAAACCCCCCCAAATGACCCCATTTTGGAAAGTAGACACCCCAAGCTATTTGCTGAGAGGCATGGTGAGTCCATGGAATATTTTATATTTTGCCACAAGTTCCGGGAAATATATATATATATATATTTTTTTTTTTTTTTCACAAAGTTGTCAGTAAATGAAATATTGCTCACACATGCCATGGGTATATGTGAAATGACACCCCAAAATACATTCTGCTGCTTCTCCTGAGTACAGGGATACCCCATGTGTGAGACTTTTTTGCAGTCTAGCCGAGTACAGGTCCCCGAAAACCAGTCCCCACTTTCAGGCTTTCCAAGGGCGTAAATTGTTGATTTCACTCCTGACTACCTATCACAGTTTCGGAGGCCCTAAAATTCCAAGATAGCACAAAACCCCCCCAAATGACCCCATTTTGGAAAGTAGACACCCCAAGCTATTTGCTGAGAGGCATGGTGAGTCCATGGAATATTTTATATTTTGCCACAAGTTCCGGGAAATATATATATATATATATATTTTTTTTTTTTTTACACAAAGTTGTCAGTAAATGATATATTGCTCACACATGCCATGGGTATATGTGAACTGACACCCCAAAATACATTCTGCTGCTTCTCCTGAGTATAGGGATACCCCATGTGTGAGACTTTTTTGCAGTCTAGCCGAGTACAGGACCCCGAAAACCAATCATCGCCTTCAGGCTTTCCAAGGGCGTAAATTGTTGATTTCACTCCTGACTACCTATCACAGTTTTGGAGGCCATGAAATGCCAAGACAGCACAACCCCCCCCAAATGACCCCTTTTCGGAAAGTAGACACCCTGAGCTATTTGCAGAGAGGCATGTTGAGTGTTTTGCAGATCTCACTTTTTGTCACAAAGTTTTGGAAATTGAAAAAAGAGGAAAAAAAATGCATTTTCCTGTTTTTTCTTCATTTTCCAAAAAAAATTAGAGCTGCAAAATACTCACCATGCCTCTCAGCAAATAGATTGGAGTGTCTACTTTGCAAAATGGGGTCATTTGGGGGGGGTTTGTGCAATCTTGGCTTTTTATGGACTTCAAAACTGTGATAGGTAGTAAGGAGTGAGATCAACAATTTACGCCCTTAGAAAGCCTAAAGGTGCGCATTGGTTTTCCGGGTCCTGTACGCGGCTAGACTGGCAAAAAGTCTCACACATGGGGTATCATTGTACTCAGGAGAAGCAGCAGAATGTATTTTGGGGTGTCATTTCACATATACCCATGGCCTGTGTGAGCAATATATCATTTACTGACAACTTTGTGTAAAAAAATAAAAAAAAATAAAAAAAATTTTTTTCCTCGAAACTTGTGGCAAAATATAAACTATTCCATGGACTCACCATACTTCTCAGCCAGTAGCTTGGAGTGTCTACTTTGCAAAATGGGGTCATTTGGGGGGGTTTTGTGCCATCTTGAAATTTCAGGGCCTCTGAAACTGTGACAGGTAGTCAGGGGTAAAATCAGCAATTTACGCCATTAGAAAACCTGAAGATGTGGATTGGTTTTCGGGGGCGCGTACACAGCTAGGCTCCCAAAAAGTCTCACACATGTGGTATCCCTGTACTCAGGAGAAGCAAAAGAATGTATTTTGGGGTGTCATTTCACATATTCCCATGGCATGCATGAGCAATATATCATTTAGTGACAACTTTCTGTAAAAAAACAACAAAAAAAAAAAAAATAATAATTTTCCCGAAACTTGTGGCAAAATATAAAATACTCCATGGACTCACCATGCCTCTCAGAAAAAAGCTTTGGGTGTCTACTTTTCAAAAAGGGGTCATTAGGGGGGTGTTTGAACAGTTCCGGCATTTTATACTCAATCTTATCCACACATCACCCACTCTTCTAACCACTTGAAAACCAAGCCTTTTCTGTGCCTTTTTGTTTACATGAAAAAATATTTTTTTTTTACTAGAAAATTACTTTGAACCCCCAAACATTATATATTTTTTTAAAGCAGAGGCCCTATAGAATAAAATGGTGGATGTTGCAAATTTTTTTGTCACACGGTATTTGCGCACAGATTTTCCAAACGCAATTTTTGCGAAAAAAATACATTTTTTTTTAATTTATTGCACAAATACACTATATAATTCCAATTTTTTTGGTAAAATTTAAAAGATGATCTTATGCCGAGTTCATAGACACCTAACATGACATGCTTTAAAAATTGCGCATGCCTGCGCAGCGACAAAAACGTATGTACATTTTTGAAAACATTTAAAAGTCTCTACAGGTTACCACTTTAGACTTACAGAGGAGGTCTACTGCAAGAATTACTGCACTCAATCTGGCGATCGCGGCGATACCTCACATGCATGCTGCAATTGTGGTTTACATATGACACTAGACCACCGCTTGCGTGCGCCATTGCGCGCAAGCACCGGGGGTAAGGGGGGGGGCTCAATTTTTTTTTTTTTTTTTTTTCTTTTGCTTTTTTATGTTATTTTGACACCTTTCCTTTAATTTTTTTTTTTTTTTAAATCATTTTTATTGTTATCATAGTGAATTTAAATATCCCCTATGATAGCAATCTGTAGTGACAGGTACTCTTTTTAAAAAAAATTGGGGTCTTTTAGACTCTAGATCTCTCCTCTGACCTTAACGCATCTGACCACACCAAAATTGGTGTGATAAAATACTTTCCCAATTTCCCAATGGCCCTGTTTATTTCTGGCGAAACAGAAGTCATAAAATGCTCGTAGCCTCCGGCATCTTAGGCCATAGAGATGATTGGAGCCATTCTCATCTCCAATTAGCTCTATGGTTAGATAATTGAACCACCGGCTGCACTCTCGGGTTAACCGGTGGGACAGGAGAGCCAGAGAAAAACCATGGAAGGCTGCGGAAGGCGGCGGTGGGGGGGGGGAGGCCCCTCCCACTGCATGTAAAAGCAGTCTAGCGGCCAATTACCTGCTAGAATTGCTTTTACATGTAAGCCGACCGCTGGCTGTAAAAAACGATACCAAGATGATGCCTAAATCTGCAGGCATCATCCTGGTATAACCACTCAAAGTCCAGCAACGTACCAGTACATTGCTGGTCCTTGTTTGGCATATAGGTTTTTTTTTTTTTCATGCAGCCTGTGGGCTGAACGGAAAAAAAGAGAACCTATCAGAAATCAGCACAGGAATAATGCGTAGTATTACTCATCATTAACCGCCCAAACAACCACCCACTGAATTTAATGATGGGTATACACGACACTATCCACGTATACCAAAATAGGATTTTAACTGCAGTGCTGAAATCAGAAAATCACCACAGCTGCTATCAGCAAAGGTATCCATATATGCTGAGCGCAAACGCTGTTTGTGTCAGAATATATAAAATCAATGCGTGGTAGCCGACGAGGGACCTGCAAGAGAAACAGGTCACAAAAGAATGAAAAAACAAACAAAGGACATTGAAAAAAAGTATAGTAGGAAGGAGTAGAAGGACATATAAAATGACTGACAACAACAGTTTTTGGATTTTCATCATTAACCGCCCAAACAACCACCCACTGAATTTAATGATGGGTATACACGGCGCTATCCACGTATACCAAAATAGGATTTTAACTGCAGTGCTGAAATCAGAAAATCACCACAGCTGCTATCAGCAAAGGTATCCATATATGCTGAGCGCAAACGCTGTTTGTGTCAGAATATATAAAATCAATGCGTGGTAGCCGACGAGGGACCTGCAAGAGAAACAGGTCACAAAAGAATGAAAAAACAAACAAAGGACATTGAAAAAAAGTATAGTAGGAAGGAGTAGAAGGACATATAAAATTACTGACACCACAACAGTTTTTGGATCCTTTTATTTTTCTTTCTAACTGTTCCTTTACTTCTTGATTTGGGAGGGACTGCGATCATCTGCGATCTTCTCTTCCAGCTTGGGTCTCTCAAAATGTCGATGGACATCCAACATCCTTCGAGACCCTGTGTTTATGTGCCCTACACTGTGTCGTGCTGTACCCTACGCTAATAATCCACTAGTGTATGGTAGAGCTCGAAACATTCCCCGATGCAGAGACCAGGTTGGTCAGGACATTTGGGACAATAATAACGGGTGTCACGCCTAAATCCGCGCTTGCTACAGACACGACATCTTCTTTGGGGCCATCTTTGGGTAGGGGTACTCGGGAGGACATGTGAAAAATGCCTCTCATGCAGCCGGCTCACTGCATCTGGAAGGGGAAGTTGGGCAGGCATGCCTCCTGGGTACAGGTAGGCAAGGATGATCTCTTCCTGGAATTCCCGGAAAGATCCAGTTCGTCCTGACGCCCTGTATAGGACAAAGGCGTTCAGCATAGCCAATTGGTATAGGTAAACAGACACTTTTTTGTACCAGCGTATGGCTTTACGGGCAACTAAATACGGCGCCAAAAGCTGGTCGTTAAGGTCCACCCCTCCCATGTTAAGGTTATATTCGTGGACACAGAGGGGTTTCTCCACAACGCCAGTTGCCGTAGGAATTTGGATCGTCGTGTCTGGGTGAAGGGAGGACAGAACATAAACATCCCGTGTATCCTTCCACTTCACCGCAAGTAATTTGTCCGTTTTCAAGCAGGCTCTCGCCCCCCGACTAAGACGGGAATCTACAAGCCGTTGGGGGAAGCCCCGGCGATTAGGTCGCACGGTGCCACATGCGCCAATTTGTAAATCAAGAAGGTGACTAAATAGTGGCACGCTTGTATAAAAGTTGTCCACGTACAAATGGTACCCCTTTCCGGATAAGGGTGACACCAAGTCCCAAACGATCTTACCGCTGCTCCCTATGTAGTCTGGGCAGTTGGGGGGGCTCCACACAGCTATCTTTTCCCTCATAGACCCGGAAACTAACTGTATAGCCTGTGGCCCTGTCACACAATTTATACAGTTTGACCCCGTACTTGGCACGCTTGCTGGGGAGGTACTGTTTCATAGCAAGGCGGCCAGTAAATTTAATCAGGGACTCGTCAACGCAGACAACTTGTTCGGGGGTAAACAAGGCTGCAAACCGCTGATTGAAGTGGTCTATGAGGGGCCGAATTTTGTGGAGCCGATCGTATGCAGGGTCTCCCCGAGGACGACAGAGTTCATTGTCGCTGAAATGCATAAATCGCAGAATTTGCTCGTATCTCGTCCTGGACATAGAGGCAGAGTACATGCGCATATGGTGAACTGGGCTAGTGGACCAATATAGCCGCAATTCACTCTGTTTAGTTATGCCCATGTGGAGGGAAAGGCCCAGAAAGATCTTAAATTCGGAAACCGTTATAGGTTTCCAGCCGAATTGTCTGGCAAGGTGTGAATTTGGGTTGGCGGCGATGAACTGTTGTGCATACAAATTTGATTGATCCACAATAGATCTGTAAAGATCTTCCGTGAAGAACAGCTCAAAAAAGTTCAGGGGCGTAAAACCAGCTGTCTCCACGTGGATTCCAGGTTGGGCGGTGAATGGGGGAAGTACTGGCGCTGTAGTATCGGTGGGTTGCCAATTAGGAAATGCCAGCGCATCAGGGAGGGCACTATGGGCTCTACGGGCCTGTCTTCGAATACGCGGTGGCTGCGGGCCACTACTTGTGCTAGCCACCGCACCAGCTTCAACTGCACTTAGGGGACTCGCCACGTCACCAGGTCTTACTGCAGTGCTGGTTGTACTAGGTCCAGGTTGTACTAGGCCGCTGGCGCTTGCCAGGTCGCCAGAAGGATGAGCGGCACTAGTACCCACACTCTGCTCCATACGAGCACCCTGCGATTCCTGCATCACAACAACTTCAGAATGGGGTCGGGTACGCCTGGGTCTAACAGGGACCCATCTGTCGTCGGAGCTATCTGTCAGGGAGCCGCTGCCGTCATCAGGTTCATATACTGACACTAATTCGGTCATTGTAGCTTCCCCTTCGCTATCAGATGACTCGGTCAGCATATAACTGAGAAGCTCTTCATCCCTGTACGAACGTTTGGTCATTTTGGCAACTAAATTTACTCGTACAGTGATGCGACTCACAGGTAATAAAAGCACCTGGTTGTCGAAGACTATTTCAAGCGCTACAAAAAAAACTGCTAATGCTAGCAGGGATCAGGCCTGACTCTGCTAACACAGCGGTTTTGTGTCTTGTGTTTTTTTGCAAGTGACAGTAATCTATTGATTACTACACTTGCCTGGGTGAAAGGGTTAAACGCAGGTGCTGGCCGGAATCAGTACTGATCGTGCAAACACCGCGTTTTGGGAACCCTAAACTATGGGGGCGCTAGTATAGTTCTGATCAGATCAGATATTGATCTGTTCAAACACTATACTAGAAATGGAAGTGTAGGTGCGTGCGTGCGTGCGTGCGTGCGTGCGTGTGTGGCAATCAAGGGGTTACTTCTAAACTATGCGCTGGGGATCTGGGGGGGGGGTGGCGGGGACCCTAAACCTCCTTTGGGAAAGAAACTAGCTAGCTAGCGCAACCTCAAGTCACAATGACACCAATACAAAATACAGTAAAAACAGTATATTATGTGTGTATTAGTGCTAATGTGACAGAGGGTGTAGGGGTTAACGGGATGTGATCAGGGGGGGATCAGGGGTTTAAATCTTTATTGGAAGGGACTGGCGGGTATCCTAAGGATAAAAGGAACGGTGGCAAGCGCTAAACCTGGTCACAAGTCACACTTATACGGGTATATAGAAAATGCTATATACTGTATACAGTGTGCGTTGTGGCAGGGGGTGTAGGGGTGATCAGGAGGGGATCAGGGGATTAAATCTTTATTGGGCGGGTGGGGGGGACCCTAAACCTGCTTGGGACACAAACTTAGTCGCCTGCGCTAATTCTGATCACAATGACACTAATACAAAAATACAAAAACACAGTATATTACGTTTGTA
This sequence comes from Pelophylax lessonae, assembly GCF_965119305.1. Classification (NCBI taxonomy): domain Eukaryota; kingdom Metazoa; phylum Chordata; class Amphibia; order Anura; family Ranidae; genus Pelophylax; species Pelophylax lessonae. The sequence goes on along the minus strand of NC_138772.1, from coordinate 51,025,469 downwards.
TTAGTGCTGATGTGACAGAGGGTGTAGGGGTTAACTAGCGGTGATCAGGGGGGGATCAGGTGGGATCAGGGGCTTAAATCTTTATTAGGGGGGGGTGGCGGGTAATTCAAGTGGAAAAAGGGGGGTCGCAAGCGCTAGACCTGACCACAAATCACACTTATACGGGTATATAGCAAAATGCTATATACTGTATACGGTGTGTGTTATGGCAGGGGGTGTAGGGGTGATCAGGGGGGGGTCAGGGGCTTAAATCTTTATTGGGCGGGTGGCGGGGACCCTAAACCTTCTTGGGACAGAAACTTAGTCGCCTGCGCTAATTCTGATCACAATGACACTAATACAAAAATACAATAACACCGTATATTGCGTTTGTATTAGTGCTGATGTGACAGAGGGTGTAGGGGTTAACGGCGGTGATCAGGGGGGGTTCAGGGGGGATCAGTGGGTTAAATCTTTATTAGGGGGGGGTGGGGGGTAATTTGAGTGGAAAAGGGGGGGTCGCAAGGGCTACACCTGTTCACAAATCACACTTATACAGGTATATAGGTATATGCTATATGCTGTATATAGTGTGTGTTGTGTCAGGTGCTGTAGGGGTTAATTGGGGGGGCGATCGGGGGTGAAATGTGCCTATCTAACTGTGTGTGGGTGTGCTTGGTGCAGTACTCACAGTAAGATGTGCTCTCCTCTCACGCTGGATCCAAAAAGACCGTTGTGGGGGGAGGGCACATCTCCTCTAAGCCTGTGTTTACATTTCACAGGCTTAGAGGATGATCTGATTGGGCAGGACCGATCAACAGGTCCAGACCAAAAATGATTGGCCTGGACCTGATGACTGATCGGTTCTGAACCCAATCGAGTCATCATCGGCGGCGGGGACGCGCGGGAGCGCGCACAGGGCCGGCAAATTGTGCTGACGTAGGCCTACGTCAGTTTGCCTGGCCGGGGCTGAGTGCCGACGTAGATCGTCGTGCGCCGGTCGTAAAGTGGTTAAGACATAGAATCAAGCGAGATCTGTTCAGCAAGGGAGATCTGGCTTGGGCCTGGCTTGATATGATGAAAAAATTAAATAATTATTCTGGAATCATTGATGAGATCATGGAAAAAAATTCAGATGATATTAAGTTGCTAAATCTTGAACAAAGGGCCATTAGGAAGAAGTTAGAATTACATGATCTAGCTATAGAGAGTATGAGTGCTGCACTGACTGGCCTCTGTGAGCATACTGAGGACTATGAGTGTTGCACTTGGATATACAATACCACTTTGGAAGTGCCAAATTATTATGACATAATTGCCCAACACAGAAAGGAGGTCAATAAGTTGCAAGAAGAGGCCCGTAACATTGCTAAAAGCTGGGATCCTTTTGTAGGTATAGGGGGTTTTGGTTTTGGAGGAGTGTTTTCCTGGTTAAAAGACATTGCTATGATGATTGTGATGATTTTACTTTTTCTATTATTCTTATATGCATGTTTTAAGCTTATTATGTGCCTTATCATTAAAACCACAAAGAACCCAGACTCAGCTAGCAGAGGGGGATCTTATGTAAGTTTGTACTTTAACAGAGATGCTGAAAATGTTGACACATTTCTAACAGCTAGACAAGGTGTGCTGATCCAACAAACCCAAACCCCTTTTGATTCTCAGGAATATGTTAAGTTTTATAAAGCCAAGAAAGCTAAGTCTACCATTTAGGTGGGCAGGTTTAGGTCCTTATTTGATTATACTAAGGAAGCCAAGGGCATTGTCGCCTAACCTGCTGTCCATTTCCAGAGAGACCTTGTGTCCTCTGATGACACTGTATAAATGATAGGGAGAAAAATCATGCATATGAAATTATGATTTTTTAGAGGAGATTGAAGGGGAATGACAGAACCTCTTTCTAGTTGCTTGCAGCCATTTTCTAGTGCTTGACCTGTGTCACGCCATTTTCTTAAATACAGCTCTGACTTATAATGACTTATTTCATTTAAGGTTACTTTAAGTCTTTAGTTACTCGAACAATGAAATAAGTAAATCACCCTATGTTTTTTCAGTGTCTTGACACCTTAAGATAAAGATACATTCCATTTCCTTTGTCCCTAACACATTTACTTCCTCTTAAGTCTACTTTGAGTTATAGGGTCTAGACAAGGCATATTTTGCAATTTCTAACGAACATTCTGTATTAACCCATTGTTTGACTTTTGAGAGACTTGACTCTTCCTGAGAGCACTCACTCCCCCCTCCCAACTGTATTTCCTGTTCAATTCTGTGTATAATAATTACCCCGCACATGGAATAAATCTAAGAATGCTTTTGACTGAACACTGGTTGCATGTGTCTTTTTGAACAGGATAGAGCATTCTCCAGAGCTCTGCTTTTCTTTTACATAGAACAGACCATAAGTCAGGGACTTATTATATATACACTTAAGGTATCTAGGTTGGGCATAAAGGAAATCACCAACATTAATGCTCATATGTTATGTGAGTCAGGATAAGCAACAGAATGTATTTTGGGGTGTCATTTTTACATATACTCATGTCATGTGTGAGCAATATATCATTTAGTTTGTGTAAAAAAAATAAAATAAAAATAATAATAATAATTTTACCAAAACTTGTGGCAAAATATAAAATATTGCATGGACTCACCATGCCTCTCACCAAATATCTTGAAGTGTCAACTTTGCAAAATTGGGTCATTTGAGGGGGGTTGTGCTATCTTGAAGTTTCAGGGCCAACGAAACTGTGATAGGCAGTGAGGAAGTAAAATGTGCAATTTACCCCCTTAGAAAGCTTGAAGGCGGTGATTGGTTTTTGGGGTCCCGTACACAGCTAGGCCCCCTAAAAGTCTCACACATGTGGTATCCTTGTACTCAGGAGATGCAGCAGAATGTATTTTGGGGTGTCATTTCACATATACCCATGGCATGTGTGAGAAATTTATCTTTTAGTGACAACTTTGTGTTAAAAAAAAAAAAAAGTGTAATTTTCCCAAAACTTGTGGCAAAATATAAAATATTCCATGGACTCACCATGCCACTCAGCAAATAGCTTGGAGTGTTTACTTTGCAAAATGGGGTCATTTTGGGGGACATTTCAGGGCCTCCGAAACCATGATAGGTAATGAGAATTTGGCGGGTTTTATACTGCCCTGCCATTTTAGCACTTCAAGAAATGAGATAGGCAGTCAGAAAGTAAATGCTGCGTAAATTCAAGTATATACACCATAGTTTTTAGACGCTATAACTTTTCTGGAAACCAATAAAAATATGCTTATTGAGATTTTTTTGTCAAAGACATGTAGCTAAATACATTTTGGCCTAATATATGACAAAAATTGAGTATATTGGATATTTTTAAAAGAAAAAGTAGAAAATTTCATTTTTTTCTTAAAAGTTTCGCTATTTTTTTATTACTATTGCAAAAAATATAAAGCACAGAGGTGATAAAATACCACCAAAAGAAAGCTCTATTTGTAGAAAAAAAGAACGTAAATTTAGATTTGGTACAGCATTGCATGACTGCACAATTGTCAATTAATGTCACGCAGTGCAAAAATGGAAAAAAGTGGCCTGGTCATTAAGGGGGCAAATCATTCCCATCAAGAAGTGGTTAAACAACAGAGCTCCAGGGAAAGAAAAACAAATATGGTCCACAGCATTGGGATTTAAACCCTCTCTGCTCACAAGGATTCCCACTGAAACCAGCCCCAGTACATGTTTTGTAAAGAAGAAACAAAGATCTAGGTTTCTATACCAAAAGGGACCATGGAGCCACAAACCACCCATTAACCACTTACCGTATTACCGACCACCCACGTAGACCTACGTCGGCTGAATTTAAGTGGTTGTACCGGGGTGAGGCCTCTGCGTTTTGAATGCATGGAAGTGTAGTGGAGGGGTCTAGGGTCTTTTAGACCCCGATCCCTCCATAAAGAGTACCTGTCACTGCCTACAGTATTGCTGTTACAAGGGATGACATTACTTGTGACAGAAATAAGAGTGATCGGATTTTTTTTTTTTTTTTTAAAAACCTGTGCTAAAATTTATAAAAAAAATAAAATAGGAAAAAAAAAAATGTAGCCGCCCCGTCGTCATGAGCTCACGAACGAAATAAAACGTGTACGGAAATCGTGCCCGAAAATGAAAGCGCTGTTCAAACTACACATTTGAGGTATCGCCACGATCTCCAGAGTGAGAGCAATAATTTAAAAAAAAGAGTTACGATCTAACTCTAAACTAGTAACAGTTAACATTTTTTAAAGCGTCGCCTATGGAGATTTTTATGGACCGTAGTTTGTCGCCATTCCACGGGTATGTGCAATTTTAAACCGTAACATGTTGGGTATCTATTTACTCAGCGTGACATCATATTTCACAATAAACAAAAAAAAAGGGCTAACTTTACTGTTTAGTTTTTTTTTTTAAGTGCAGTGAAATGTAATTTTTCCAAAAAAATGGCGTTTGAAAGACTGCTGCGAAAATACCAAGTGACAAAGAATATTGCATTGACCGCCATTTTATTCTCTAGAGTCTTTGCTAAAAAAAAATATATAATGTTTGGGGGTTCTAAGTAGTTTTCTAGCAAAAATTACTAATTTTAACTTGTGAACAAAATGTGTCAAACACTTTTCTAGATAACATAGTCCATTTTACATATATGGTATATATATATATATACAAATACACAGTACTATTTCAGCAAGACTGACCTTTAGCTGTAGAGAATGAGATGGACTGAAGCACCAACAGGCTGGCAGCAATCACAGCAAGGGAACATGCGGTTGTCATATTGAAGACTTATTAGTTGGTGTTGCTCTGTAGACTGTGTATGATCCCAGATTCCTGGTGGATAGTTATAGGGAGAAGAAACCACACCCACAGCAAGACTGGCCAGATCTATTGGTATGCCCCTAGAAGTGGTTCCAATACCCAGTGCTGGCACAAGGTCATCCAGCACCCAGGGCAAAGATGGTAAACTGTGTCGTTCCCCCGTCCCCCCAGGATCGGACTAATAGGGGTGTAAGGGTGTGTAATGTTTGTGACATGCACTTAAATAGTACTTAGTGTTACACTGCAGCGACCCAGAGAGTTTAAAATTGGTGCACACATATAGGATAGTGATCTGTGGTGTCACCAGAAGGAAAAAATGTCCCTGTGGTGACGGTATGACTGGGAGCAAATTATACTGCTACAGTATGTTGTTTGTGTCAATCTGAGGAGGACTGTTTGACCTTTGACCTCAGTGGGATGAGGGATGGTAGGTGGACTCTGAAGGGTGCATAGACCTAAAGGGCTCTAGGGGGGGCTCTGAAGGAGGAAGGGGGGTGAAATACCTCTAAGGGCTCATTCAAACATGCTGCTATCAATGCTGGTGTTCGACAGGTGGTGAGGGGGCCATAAGTGGCTACCATCTGTTTTATCCCTAAAAATGCTGACCTACGGTGCCTCTATAGTGTGCAGTACATGCCATTTCATTTTTTTGCCATGTGCAGAACACTGACTGGCAGCATCTCCTTATTCAGGTGGGTGGTTGGGGCACTAAAAATGCAGCTCAACTGCCTATTTTTTCCTCCCTCTAACCTGTGTGAATAAGCCCTATGGCCTTGCTTACACTTGTGCTGGTGGGGGGAGGGTCATAAAATAAGGGGGTTGAGTTGCAGTTTTACTGTCTCCACCCCTTTAAGCTTCAAAGGCAGCCGCATGGGGTAAGCCCATTATGCATCCCAAAATCTTTTGATTGATAGGCTGCCCTACAGGTGAGAAATTTGGAAAATAAGTCCATGGCCCTTTTCTAAAAATGTGTCACATCACACAGTGTTACGGCACCATGTGGTTTGGTATGTGTAAAAATGTGTGCATTAGCAGATGTGCGGGGGTGCCCTTAACCCATTAATGGCACTGCTGAGCACCTACTAAAGGACAGGATGCTTCTGTGTTTGTCAGGAAAGCCACAATTTTGTGCACAATCCTGACATGCAAGCAGGTTCGCACTTTTGTGCAGTGGTTTGGCCGCAGTGCGATTGTATGTGCAGTTTACCTGCAGATTTAGGTGCGCTCCCAATGATTTCTCATGGACTACGCATTTTCTGAACGTGCATCAAAGATGCACCATGCAAGACTGTGATTTGCTTTCATGAAAAACAAGCGGTCTGAGAGAATTTAATGGAAGCACACTTACAATTGTGGGTAAACTGCACATACAATCATGGTGTGGCCATCCTGCCACTCACTGCACATACAATCATGGTGCGGCCATCCTGCCGCTCACCTATGTGAACCTACTATTAGGGATCAGAAAATAGTGAATCAATGAGGAGGTTGGGGTGGTATGTGCTAGTGAAGAGCAAAGCAGTGGCGTCACTAGGGTGGGGCCAGAGGGGGCCATGGCCCCACCATAATTAGTCTGTGCCCCACCATGTGCCCCCCCAATTAATTATGAGCAAATACACTGGTCATCTTCCCCTCCCTCCCAGTGTGTGTGTCAGGTAGGTCAGTGTGTGTGTCAGGTAGGTCAGTGTGTGTGTCAGGTAGATCAGTGTATGTGTCAGGTAGGTCAGTGTGTGTGTGTGTCAGGTAGGTCAGTGTGTGTGTCAGGTAGGTCAGTGTATGTGTCAGGTAGGTCAGTGTGTGTGTTAGGTAGGTCAGTGTGTGTGTCAGGTAGGTCAGTATAAGAGTGGGGTAAGTCAGTGTAGTGGTTTTGGTAGGTCATTGTAGAGACAGGTAGGTCATATGCATTACATGGGCAGGGCAAAGGGGGTGGAGTTAAGGGCGTAGCCAGGGGGGCGCCAAAATGAGGTTTCGCCTAGGGTGTCAAAAATCCTTGCACCGGCCCTGTGCACAGCGGAGCGGCATTACGTCAGGGAGAGTGCGTGGCACGCATCTGCACACCAAGCACCAGCCCGCCCCAGCCTGTCCGAAAGTGCGCGCAGGAGTGGCGTGACTGGCGGGCGACCGACCGGATGTACGTGTCAGACTCAGCACAGCAGTCACACTGTCATCACTGGGTGTCTGGCTTGTCGGGACTCTGGGACCGGGATGGGACGCCGGGACGATCGGGACCAGACGGTGAGGCGGCCACAGCGGCGGAGGCAAGGCCAAGCAGAGGAGTGGAGGAGTCTCAGACTGAGGAGTGAGGAGCCGAGCCAGGCCAGCAGCCAGCCAGCCACCAGCAGCAGCAGGACACGAGGAGCAGCCGTAGGCCGGCATCGGCTTAGAGGTGGCACTGGCAGCCTCAGCCTGCCTGGGAGGTGAGTCAATGGAGCAGTGAGACTGAGTCCACTCACTGCCCAGCCATTTGTAATAATGCATCATACCACCCTCACACGCACACCCAACAATTGTCAATGTGGAGGGACAGTGCTTGACATGCCAAGCTGACAGAATTTTACAGCTGAACAATGCTGTAAAATTCTGTCAGCATACTCAGCATGTCAGCCCACATTGTCATTTTCAGGGGTATTAGGACTCAATGTGAGTCCATTGCACATTTTCATCTCATACCACCCTCACCCCTGAAAATGACAATGTGGGCTGACATGCTGACCGAATTTATTGAACTGCTCCACTAGTGCGAGTGCCACCTCTAAAACTGATGTCCCCGGGCCTGCTCCTTGTGTGCTGGCTCGCTGTGTCTGGTTCCATTGCTGCGTACTGCTGCCTCACCTTACAGGTGACTCCACTAATGCTGTCCTAATGCTGTCCGCATGCTCTGGACCTTCAAATATATAGACATGAAATATTCGTGACTGATGCCCATTGTCAGGAATATTTCATGTTTATGTCTTTATTTGGCCAATTTTTCACAAATGTTTCATATTTTATGCTATTGAAGGCCATGAGTGTATGGACAACATCAGTGGAGTCACCGGTAAGGGGAGGCAGCAGCACGCAGGAGAGGAGCTAGACACAGCCAGCATACAAGGAGCAGGCCTGGGGACATCGGTTTTAGAGGTGGCAGGTAAGTGGAGCAGTGAGTCCACTGCACATTTCCTTTCTTGTACCACCCTCACACCCCTGAAAATGACAATGTGGACTGACCCGCTGACAGAACTTTACAGTTGAACATGGCAAACATGTATAATACATGTCCATAAGTTTTCTCTGTCCAGCTGTAAAATTCTGTCAACGTGTCAGTCCACATTGTCATTTAATGTTTATGTTTTTAATATCCATTGTCAGGAATGCTTATCTCCGGGGAATTCACAGGGGCTGGGATAGTGTTGGTGGGATGGGAGTCTGTCAGTAAGGGGGTGGGCAGTAGTTAGTGGGATGCGGGGCAATAGTTGGTGGGGTGGGGGTCTGTCAGTGAGGGGTAGGGCAGTAGTTGGTGGGGTGGGGGGTCTGTCAGTGAGGGGTGGAGCAGTAGTTGGTGGGGTGGGGGGTCTGTCAGTGAGTGATGGGTCAGTAGTTGGTAAGGGTCTGTCAGTGAGTGATGGGTCAGTAGTTGGTGGGGGTCTGTCAGTGAGTGATGGGTCAGTAGTTGGTGGGGGTCTGTCAGTGAGGGGTGGGGCAGTAGTTGGTGGCACCAAGTATTTCCCGTGAAACATTGTATTTTCAACAAATAAAACAAAGTGAATTTGTAACAAGGCCTCTGGAGTGCATTCTATTATAGATAGATAGAGTGTGCGTGTATATATATATATATATATATATATATATATATATATATATATTGCATTTTTATAGTTGGCCCCGCTACTTTTGTCCCTGTCCCCCCATGTGCCCCCCCTAAATATGAAAGCTGGAGACGCCACTGGAGCAAAGTGATGGGGTGCAGAGAAAACTTGAATAGTCTAGGCTGTGTGGGGACAGGACAGAAGAGCTAAAAGCAAACTGGGATGGAAAAGGGTGCAAGATCAGAGTGTGCAATGCTGAGTGGAGAGCAGAGGTTGCAGGACATGTGTTGTAGAGACTTATAGACAAAACAGACAAGAGAAGGAGTAGGGGAAAAAATCAACAGGGCAGAGAAGCAAGGAGGATCGGTGCTGTCTTACTGTGTGATCATGCAGGAAAGGTAGAGGCAGATGGGTGGGGGGGGGGGGGGGGAGCGGAGATGGAACGGACAAGTGAGTGTAAAACTGAATACACACTATACAATTGTCTTTAGATTTTTTCATTTAGATTTACCAAAACCATATAGTATGAGGTCAAATCTAAACAATTTCGATTTGTATGCAATCAGGCAGGCCCCTGCACTGCATAGTTGAAGGTAAATCTAAAGGAAATCTAACAACAAAAGTTGTATAGTGTGTATCCAGCTTAAGTGAGTTGTCCTGGGAAGGAAAGCATGGTGAGGGCAGGAGGGTGGGAGGGGAGATTGATTAGTAGCTGCAGTAAACAGATAAGGCAGACTTCAGATGAACGGAGGAGTCAGCGAATCAGTAGGTAGAAGTGACTGTGGCTTACATTCACTGCATGTCAGTGAGGCAGGAGCAGCAACCGAAGCTCCCAGTGCTCCCCCCCTCACCCCAAATTAAGACAACGCCCAGGGCAAGAGTCCCTCCCGCCCACCCCTTTTATAAGCCATGCCAATACCTCTGGTACCAGCCCTGCCAATACCTCTGGTACCAGCCCTGCCAATACCTCTGGTAGCGGCCCTGCCAATACCTCTGGTACCAGCCCTGCCAATACCTCTGGTGGGGAGAGATCATCTCTAATATTTTTCTTCAGGGTCTACATCAGAATTTGCATTGCAGAAATGTAAGAACTTATTAAAAAAGATAAATATAAGCAAAAAAGTTAAAGGTTTGTCAACCACTGGCTTTATGGATAGAAAAAGCTTTGGAGCACTGGGCCTTTTTTTTAAAAAAAGGGTGTGAAACTGCTTGCCTTTCTCGTCTGAAACATGAACAGTATGTAATTATTACCGTCAGAATGTGCAAAGTTGGCCACAGACATGAGATCAGTACCAATACCACATAAAATAATATTCCACACTCAATTCAAACCATATGAAACAAGCAAAACAAATCAAACATAAATGAACACTGCAATAATTCAAATACTAATGAAACGACCTAAGCTTGAATAAAAAGTACAGTGCAGTGAAGTACAACTTTAAAATAACTCCATTAGTGTCCAAATATGATCTGCAAAGTGCTTTAATCTTCTAAAAGGCTGTTGAGTGGTGCAACCACCAACATCTCCATTGGGCACACTCTCACCTTCAGAATCTGTCCTTCAAGTTATAAAGACTAGATAACGAAGGTTTCCCTTTAACACACCAGAAAAGAGCTACAGCCACTGTGCACAGGTTTTCACTGATGATCACTAGAGTTGAGCGGACACCTGGATGTCCGTGTTCGGCGGGTCCGTGTCCCGGACTTTTGCCGAACTTTTCCCGGACACCGAACCCCATTGAAGTCAATGGGGACCCGAACTTTCAGGCACTAAAATGGCTCTAAAAAAACCAATGGAAAGGGCTAGAGTGCTGCAAATGGCAGCAAAACGTAGTTAAGAGCATGACAAGTGCTCTGCAAACAAATGTGGATAGGGAAATAACTTAAAACAACAAAAAAAAACAGAAAAATAAAACAATGTTCTTCATCTCTGAAGGACGAGGCCCATATGGAGTAGGAGGGAGGTTGAGGTGGTGGTGGATGTGGCGGTCTCATAGTTGTGCCTGGGCACACCCTAATCACCTAGAGCACATAGCATTATCGCTCTGTTTGCCAGTGAGGAGATGGGAAAGATCTCCCTCGGACCTGCTCTGCTCTATTTCACTTTGCCAGCAGGGAGAGTAATGTATCAGGGCCATGTACATGTAGGCAAACACATGCATGTGTATTTCAACTTTGGGGTGCACACCTTAATGCAATAGGCTGCGCACACCTATGGGCGGTGTAGGTGGAAGCGGCGGTGGAGGAGGACCAGGGCCGGATTAAGAGCATCATGGGCTTGGTGCTGAGGATTTTGAAGGGCCTTAAGGGCCGTGCCTTGGCATGCACCCAGAGGAGGAAGGGTGCAGCCATGCATGCCTAATTCAACATGGGATGCTGTCTCTGAAGCCCATAAACACATCCATGCATCGGCAACTGTCCCTCCTTGTCCGGCCTTCGTGCTGTGTGGGGAGGTTCTTAGGGAGCTGCCTGGGGAAGCGAGCATAGAAGCCAGACTTCTGTGTTTACAAGTGACAGAAGAGCGGTAACAGTGAATTTGGCCAACCCGGGGCCTATATAAAAGGTAGGGGCCTGGAGCTGCAGCTCCAATAGCCCCTACGTTAATCTGGCCCTGAGGAGGAGGACGAGGTAGCCAACACTGCTTCTTTTCACAAATTTTAAATGAGGGTACACCCCAAAAGAGTGAGAAAGAGCAAAAATGGAACAATGGTTGGGTAAGGTCGGTATCCATCGCTATTCTGCACAAGGTACGGAAAAGTCCCGTGGGATCCATGCCTGGTTCATTTTAATGAACGTGAGCTTGTCCACATTGTCTCTGGACAGGCGGCTGCGCTTGTCTGTTATAACGCCCCCAGCCGTGCTAAATACCCGTTCAGATAATACACTGGCTGCAGGGCACGCCAGCACCTCCAAGGCGTAAAGGGCAAGCTCAGGCCATGTGCCCAATTTGGAGACCCAGAAGTTGAACGGGGCAGACCCGTCATTCACTACATGTAGGCGTGTGCACACATACTGCTCCACCATGTTGGTAAAATGCTGCCTCCTGTTAAGACGTTCCATCTGAGCTGCTGGTGCTGCTGTTTGTTGTGGCGTGCTGACAAAGCTTTTCCACATTTTGGCCATGCTAACCCTGCCTTCTGAGGTGCTGGCAGTGCCCTGGTTGCGTTGGCGACCTCTTCCTCCTCCTCCTCCTCCTCCTCCTCCTCTGCCTTGTGCTTCCACTGTGGCCCCGCTGTCAGGTGGGAATGCCAGCAGCATCGCGTCTACCAGCGTGCGCTTGTACTCGCGCATCTTGCGATCGCGCTCCAGTGAGTGAATTAAGGACGGTACGTTGTCCTTGTAACGGGGATCCAGCAGCGTGGCCACCCAGTAATCAGCACAAGTTAGAATGTGGGCAACTCGGCGGTCGTTGTGGAGACACTGCAGCATGTAATCGCTCATGTGTGCCAGGCTGCCCAGAGGCAACGAAAGGCTGTCCTCTGTGGGAGGTGTATCGTCCGTGTCCTCTGTATCCCCCCAGCCACGCACCAGTGATGGCCATGAGCTGGCCTGGGTGCCACCCTGCTGTGAACATGGTTCCATCTCCTCCTCCAGCTCCTCCTCCTCATCCTCCTCATCCTCCAGAACTGTGCCCCTGCTGGACAATTGTGTCCCTGGCGTTTGTGTGTGCAGGAACCCACCCTCGGAGCCCCTTACGAATGACTGCCCTGAAAGCCTTGGAAATGTTACCTCTTCATCCTCCTCCTCCTCCTCATCCTGTGCCACATCCTCTTCCATCATCGCCCGAATTGTTTTTTCAAGGAGGCATAGAAGTGGGATAGTTAAGCTGAGAACGGCGTCATTGCCACTGGCCATGTTGGTGGAGTACTCAAAACAGCGCAACAAGGCACACAGGTCTCGCATGGAGGCCCAGTTATTGGTGGTGAAGTGGTGCTGTTCCGCAGAGCGACTCACGCGTGCGTGCTGCAGCTGAAACTCCACTATGGCCTGCTGCTGCTCGCACAGTCTTTGTAGCATGTGCAAGGTGGAGTTCCACCTTGTGGGTACGTCACATATGAGGCGGTGAGCGGGAAGGGCGAAGTTACGCTGCAGCGCTGACAGGCGAGCAGCAGCAGGGTGAGAACGCTGCACGGACGGCCCGCACTTTCTGCAGCAGCTCTGACATATCGGGGTAGTTTTTAAGGAACCTCTGCACCACCAAATTCAGCACATGCACCAGGCAAGGGATGTGCGTCAAACCGGCTAGGCCCAGAGCTGCTATGAGATTTCGCCCGTTATCGCACACCACCAGGCCGGGCTTGAGGCTCGCTGGCAGCAACCACTCATTTGTCTGCTGTTCCATGCTCCTCCACAACTCCTGCGCGGTGTGTGGTTTGTCCCCCAAACAGACAAGTTGTAAAACTGCCTGCTGTTGTTTACCCCTGGCCGTGCTGAAGTTGGTGGTGAAGGTGTTACGCTGTCCGGATGAAGAGGCGGTAGAGGATGAGGAAGCGGAGTAGGAGGAGTTAGGAACAGGAGGCAAACTGAAGCGCCCTGCAATCCTCGGTGGTGGAAGGACATGCGCCAAATTGCTATCCGCCTCAGGCCCATCCGCCACTGCATTTACCCAGTGTGCCGTTAGGGAGATATAACGCCCCTGACCATGCTTACTGGTCCACGTATCGGTAGTTAGGTGGACCTTGCCAGAGATGGCGTTGCGCAGTGCACACCTGATTTTTTCCCCCACTTGGTTGTGCAGGGAAGGGATGGCTTGCCTGGAAAAGTAGTGGCGGCTGGGCACGACGTACTGTAGGACAGCCACCGACATAAGGTTTTTAAAACTGTGCGTCTCCACCAGACGGAATGACAGCATTTCAAAGGCCAAGAATTTTGAAATGCTGGCATTCAGGGCCAGGGATCGCGGGTGGGTAGGGGGGTACTTCCTCTTCCTCTCAAGTGTTTGGGAGATGGAAAGCTGAACGCTTCCACGGGACATTGTGGAGATGGTTGGTGACCCAGGTGGTGGTGTTGCTGACAGATCCTCTGTTTGCGGGGTGGCAGGTGCCGGTATCACTACAGATGTGGCTGGAGCGGCCGAGACTGCAGCAGAAGAGGAAGCAGGATGAGCCAGAGACGTTTCTTGGTTTTGAAGGTGTCTACTCCACTGCAGCTCGTGCTTTGCACTTAGATGCCTGATCATGCAGGTTGTGCTCAGGTTGAGAAGGTTTATGCCTCGCTTCAGGCTCTGATTGCACAGGGTGCAAACCACTCGTGTCCTGTCATCAGCACATTTTCTAAAGAACTTCCACGCTAGAGAACTCCTTTGAGCTGACTTTGGTGCGCTCGTTCCCTTGCTGCGTTGGGCAGTAGCGGGCGTAGTGTCTAGGGCACGGCCGCTCCGCTTCTGCACCCTGCTCCCTCTTCTGCTGTGCTGGTGGCTCTGTGCGACCACCGCCTCTTCCTCCAAACTACTCAGGTCACCTGCATGACCTTCATTCCATGTGGGGTCGAGGACCTCATCGTCCTCCACATCATCTTCCACCCAGTCTTCACCCCTGCCCTCCTTGTCGGTCTCCACAATGCTGAACGCCACAGCAGTTGGCACCTGCGTTTCGTCATCATCGGAGACGTGCTGCGATGGTCCTTGCATGTACTCATCTTGAGAAATAAGTGGTTGGGCATCGCTGCACTCAATCTCTTCCACTTCTGGGGCAGGGCTAGGTGGATGGCCCTGGGAAACCCTGCTGACAGAGTCCTCAAAAAGAAGAAGAGACTGCTGTATGGATTGGGGCTCAGACTGCTTGCCTGATTTCCAAGGGGGTGTGGTGAAAGACGGTTGGACATTGGCTGCAGGTGCCAACTCTGACCTTTCTGCAGTAGACTGGGTGGGAGACAATGTGAAGGAACCGGAGGCACTGTCAGCAACCCAATCTACTATCGCCTGTACTTCTTCAGGCCTCATCACTTCTAGAGGCGTATGATGCCCTACCAAATACTGATGCAGGTTCTGTCGCCTACTCACACTTGAGGAAGGTGTTTGACTTGTGCGTGTAGCTGGCACAGATCGACCACGTCCTCTCCTTGCAACAGGAGCTCTACCAGCAGCACCACGACCCAGGCCACGGCCCTTATTTGACGGTCTCCTCATATTTCTGTAATTTAAGATCTTGCCCTAGAAAGGTGTTTATTGAATAGCGGAACAAAAGAACAACAGTATCGCACAGGTGTACCTCACAGTCAAATATGCAAACTATGCCGCAATTTAATGTTTTTTACACCAAAAGGGTGTATATTGAATAGCGGAATAGGATAAAAAACTGTGTATCTCACATGTACAAACACAGACTAGGCCCGATTAAATTTTTTTGTACCCTAAAGGGAGGATGAGGAAGAGGAGTAGGAGGAGTTGGGAACAGGAGGCAAACTGAAGCGCCCTGCAATCCTTGGCGGGGGAAGGAGATGCGCCAAACTAATTTAAAAGGTGTATCTCACACGTACCGATACAGACTATGCAGTAATTTAATTTTTTACACTCCAAAAGGGTGTATATTGAATAGCGGAATAGGAAAAATTTTATAATACGGTGTATCTCACACGTACAAACACAGACTAGGCCCCGATTACAATTTTTTGTACCCTAAAGGCAGGATGAGGAAGAGGAGTAGGAGGAGTTGGGAACAGGAGGCAAACTGAAGCGCCCTGCAATCCTTGACGGGGGAAGGAGATGCGCCAAACAAATTTAAAAGGTGTATCTCACACGTACCGATACAGACTATGCCGTAATTTAATTTTTTACACTCCAAAAGGGTGTATATTGAATAGCGGAATAGGAAAATTTTTATAATACGGTGTATCTCACACGTACAAACACAGAATAGGCCCCGCCGATTACAATTTTTTGTACCCTAAAAGCAGGATGAGGAAGAGGAGTAGGAGGAGTTGGGAACAGGAGGCAAACTGAAGCGCCCTGCAATCCTCGGCGGTAGAAGGAGATGCGCCAAACAAATTTAAAAAGGTGTATCTCACATGTACCGATACAGACTATCCCGCAATTTAATTTTTTACACTCAAAGAGGGTGTATATTGAATAGCGGAATAGGACAAATTTTACAAAACGGTGTATCTCACACGTACAAACACAAACTAGGCCCCGATTACAATTTTTTCTACCCTAAAGGCAGGATGAGGAAGAGGAGTAGGAGGAGCAGGCAGGAAGCAGACTGAAGCACCCTCAAATCCTCGGCAGTATGAGATACGCCCCAAAAATTGGAAAGGTGTATCTCACACGTACCGACACAGACTATCACGCAATTTAATTGTTTATACCCAAAGGTTTTGATTAAATAGCGGAATAGAAAATATGATCAAAAAAAAAGTGTATGTATATCACACGTACAGAAGCACACTAGGCCCCAATTACTATTGTTTGTACCCCTAAAGGCAGGATGAGGAGTAGGAGAAGTATGGAACAGGCAGCACCCTCAAATCTTCAGAAGTATGAGATGAACCTCAAAAACTTGGAAAGGTGGATCTCACTTGTACCAACACAGACTATCCCGCAATTTAATTGATCCCCAAAGGTTTTTATTGAATAGCGGAATAGGAAATATGATCAAAAAAAGTGTATGTATCTCACACGTACACAACCACACTAGGCCCCAATTACTATTGTTGGTACCCCTAAAAGGATGGATGAGGAGTAGGAGGAGTATGGAACAGGCAGCACCCTCAAATCTTCAGAAGTATGAGATGAACCCCAAAA
This sequence comes from Pelophylax lessonae, assembly GCF_965119305.1. Taxonomy (NCBI): domain Eukaryota; kingdom Metazoa; phylum Chordata; class Amphibia; order Anura; family Ranidae; genus Pelophylax; species Pelophylax lessonae. Next base: position 51,009,121 of record NC_138772.1, on the reverse strand, counting down.
ACTTGGAAAGGTGGATCTCACACGTACCAACACAGACTATCCCGCAATTTAATTGATCCCCAAAGGTTTTTATTGAATAGCGGAATAGGAAATATGATCAAAAAAAGTGTATGTATCTCACACGTACACAACCACACTAGGCCCCAATTACTATTGTTTGTACCCCTAAAGGCAGGATGAGGAGTAGGAGGAGTATGGAACAGGCAGCACCCTCAAATCTTCAGAAGTATGAGATGAACCTCAAAAACTTGGAAAGGTGGATCTCACACGTACCAACACAGACTATCCCGCAATTTAATTGATCCCCAAAGGTTTTTATTGAATAGCGGAATAGGAAATATGATCAAAAAAAGTGTATGTATCTCACACGTACACAACCACACTAGGCCCCAATTACTATTGTTTGTACCCCTAAAAGGATGGATGAGGAGTAGGGGGAGTATGGAACAGGCAGCACCCTCAAATCTTCAGAAGTATGAGATGAACCCCAAAAACTTGGAAAGGTGGATCTCACACGTACCAACACAGACTATCCCCCAATTTAACTGATCCCCAAAGGTTTTTGATTAAATAGCGGAATAGAAAATATGATCCAAAACAGTGTATGTATCTCACACGTACACAACCACACTAGGCCCCAATTACTATTGTTTGTACCCCTAAAAGGATGGATGAGGAGTAGGGGGAGTATGAAACAGGCAGCACCCTCAAATCTTCAGAAGTATGAGATGAACCACAAAAACTTGGAAAGGTGGATCTCACACGTACCAACACAGACTATCCCCCAATTTAACTGATCCCCAAAGGTTTTTGATTAAATAGCGGAATAGAAAATATGATCCAAAAAAGTGTATGTATCTCACACGTACACAACCACACTAGGCCCCAATTACTATTGTTTGTACCCCTAAAAGGATGGATGAGGAGTAGGGGGAGTATGGAACAGGCAGCACCCTCAAATCTTCAGAAGTATTGAACCCCAAAAACTTGGAAAGGTGGATCTCACACGTACCAACACAGACTATCCCCCAATATAACTGATCCCCAAAGGTTTTTGTTTAAATAGCGGAATAGAAAATATGATCCAAAAAAGTGTATGTATCTCACACGTACACAACCACACTAGGCCCCAATTACTATTGTTTGTACCCCTAAAAGGATGGATGAGGAGTAGGGGGAGTATGGAACAGGCAGCACCCTCAAATCTTCAGAAGTATGGGATGAACCCCAAAAACTTGGAAAGGTGGATCTCACACGTACCAACACAGACTATCCCCCAATTTAACTGATCCCCAAAGGTTTTTGAATAAATAGCGGAATAGAAAATATGATCCAAAAAAGTGTATGTATCTCACACGTACACAACCACACTAGGCCCCAATTACTATTGTTTGTACCCCTAAAAGGATGGCTGAGGAGTAGGGGGAGTATGGAACAGGCAGCACCCTCAAATCTTCAGAAGTATGAGATTGTGTTCACTGTACCCCACAAAGATTGTGTTCACTGCACCCCAAAAAGATTGTGTTCACTGCACCCCAAAAAGATTGTGTTCACTGCAGCCCACACACAGCAAAATGGATGTGGATCACTGACACCTGCCTATCTCCTATCCCACACCACACAGCAATATCGATTGTAGTTTGTAGAACACACTTTCCCTAAAAATCAGCAGACTCTATCCCTAACAGGATTTATAAGATCGTAGATCGGGACTGCACCCCACCCCACACAGCAATATCGATTGTAGTTTGTAGAACACACTTTCCCTAAAAATCAGCAGACTCTATCCCTAACAGGATTTATAAGATCGTAGATCGGGACTGAGTGCAGACCCCACCCCACACAGCAATATCGATTGTAGTTTGTAGAACACACTTTCCCTAAAAATCAGCAGACTCTATCCCTAACAGGATTGATAAGATCGTAGATCGGGACTGAGTTGCGACCCCACCCCACACAGCAATATCGATTGTAGTTTGTAGAACACACTTTCCCTAAAAATCAGCAGACTCTATCCCTAACAGGATTGATAAGAGATCGTAGATCGGGTGCCTGCAAACCCCACCCCACACAGCAATGTCGATTGTAGTTTGTAGAACACACTTTCCCTAAAAATCAGCAGACTCTCTCCCTAAAATGCCTACAACTCGCCCTGCCTAACACACTCCGACCTGTCCCTCAATTCTATCCGGACACAAATGTTTTTTTTTTTCCTGTCTGTCCCTAATCAGCAGGCAGCACGTTGATGTGTGCTCTCTCTCTGATCTAAGCAGCAGAATGACGCCGTAGCGGCGCTGCCTCGAACTTATAAAGACCTGGTCACATGCTTCAGACGGCCAATCACAGCTACTGATACATTTGTAGGCATGGCTGGGATAGCTTAAGGCACACCAGTTAAACGCTTGTTGATTGGCTGTTGAAAGCCCGCCATGAAAAGCGCGCCAAAGCATGCAAAACCTGGAAATAAAACGACCGAACACGGATTTTTACCCGAATAGACAGTAAAGTGTCCGTGTCCGTGTTCGGGTAAAAAAAATCCAATTATTCGGTACGAACACGAATAATACAGTCCATGTTCACTCAACCCTAATGATCACTGTTCCCCAGATGATCAGACTAAACGTTGTACTCAAGACAAAAAAAAGGAGCGCATAGTGCTCTCTGCAACTCCAAAACACCACCATTTATTTCAATTTAAAATGCGCTCACATTTGGATAAATGAAAACTTTCTCTCTTCCTCTAAAAAGCTGTCCGGGAAGCTTCTATTTGTTGCAGCTGCTGATAAGCAAGCGCAATCCTTCACAGTTCAGCAGACCAAGAGCATATAACTGAGTCTCTGGGTCTCACCCTATGTGATATATCATCAAGGGCTTCGTCTGGGGCCAGAGGAGTCTATCTTGAGCAGGGGCCAAGATGCAGGGGCTGTAGCTGAAGTCTCTGGTAGCTTACCAGTGGATTTGGTTGATCTATGTGGTATGCATCTTCTAATTATTCTATTGTGATTGTCCCTCAGCCCTTTGTTTACTAGGTTCACTCTCCAGTTTCCTAAACCTTGAAAAATTTTTTGCCTTCCTGAACATGTAGGGGCCTACTTCCACTGCACTGTTTATTTCTGCTGTGTCTGTTAAGCAACCAGAATTAAGAGCAACCATGTCAAATTGACCATCATGACACTCTGCCAGCAACCTGACCTTCGTTACATAAAACAACATTTGGGTCGGTGATCCTAATCTTTTTATTTAGCCTTACGCCATCTGGCACTTCCACCCACAGTGTGTTTGGCACCCCATCATGATTAAATCTTTTGTGGATTATGGACAAGGCCTTTACTGTGTGCAAATATATCTCTTAGTTGGCCCTTCCATTTTGTGAGGGATATCTCCAGCAGCAGCAAGCACATCCTTGAGTAAAAGCTGTTCTGCACTTCCTTCATCTGTCAAAGTAGACATAGTGTCCACCCCACTGTTACACACAGAGGCCTATTTCAATATTGATAATAAACTATTTTATCTGTGCTCTAATCAAAGGTACTTTGCAGCACTGATCTGTTTGTTCAAGGAAACACAGAGTGGCTGACCAGCAGACACATTACATCTATAACCATACCAGATTGCAATACCACATTTTAAAACACAGCAGTTTGCATTATCACAATCTTAGAACTGTGATCTCGTGGCTCTTCATTAAACACGTGAACAATTTTATTTGTTTAATTTTCAATTTTGGCAGATCACATTAGCATATTCGTATTACTAGGTATAGGTACATTCTCATCAACCAGGGCGGTAATACAGTTGTCCTGGGTAACCTCTGACTCCAGCACATTGAGCTCCTTGGAGGTTTCCAGAGACACCTGCTGCTTTAGCCACTCTAGCCAGATGCTTGACTAGAGACAGAGAGCAATTTAGGATACTGAGCTGCAGTGATCTCTGTGCTCCCAATGGATGTCATTTGAATTCGTTGACACTGCCTCGCCTCCATCCACCAGGAGGAGGAGCTGACAAACAGAAAAAGCTCAAGAGATGCCATGGCCAACAGCATAGAATCATGGTAGATGAAGTTCAGGAAAGACACATTACTATGAAAGTTAAAGTGTTTCTTACCCAACATTTTATATTCCTGATATGTGCCTGCTTTACCATGTACTTGTATGAGAAAGTATCCTGTTCTCTTTGTATTGCTTCCTTTGTGTGAAATCCCTGGTGTTTCTGCCAGTCCCTTTGATTTCCTATTAAAAACTGACCACACTAAGCAGGAGAGCACACCATGGTCAGTTCTCCAGCTCTTTTGGGAACTCAGCCTGTTCTCCTCCAATGATCAGGCTTGTCCTGACATGTCCCTTTTGCATAGCTTCTTAGGCTGCATTCACAACCGAGTTGGTATTAGTATTAGTGGAACAGAAGAAGAAGATCTGATGGCTTTTCAACTGTTCAAATGCACAACTTACTTGCTTTCCATTATTACATTCAGGAACAGTTAGTATTGCATAGTCTTTAATAGTGATGGACGAATATCGGACGGGGCGGTTCGCGAACGCGGCCCGCAAACTTTCTCAAATGTTCGCGAACCGCAAGTTTGCGGCGGACCCCATTCACTTCAATGGCAGGCGAACATTAAAAACCTCCAGGTCATATTTGCAGCCATAGAATACTTACTAGCTGTGCACACGTAGTCCCACAACATGGACACTGACATACCAGAAGTATTGCTATTGGAAAAGTTGCCATAAAAATGTATTTTTTTTTTTTCAGCCAACATTTTTTTCTAAATCAGCCAGAACTGACAGCAGCCGGTAAATACATGTCAAATACATATAGGGTCCATTCACACGTCTGTAAAATTGGTCCGCATCCGTTCCACAATTTAGCGGAACGTTTACAGACCCATTGATTTTCAAGGCCAGTCTGAAAAATTAGGCATTCACAGGATAAAGTGTCAGCCAGTACAGGCCAGTACAACTTTTTATTCTGTGGCTGGAGGTACATTAGGCATTCACAGGATACAGAAGTAAGTGTTGGCCAGTACAGGCCCCAAACATTAGCCCACAGGCATTCGCCTGACAGCAAAGAACTTGGTATTCTGTGGCTGGAGGTACATTAGGCATTCACAGGATACAGAAGTAAGTGGCGGCCAGTACAGGCCCCAAAAATTAGCCCATAGGCGTTCACCTGACAGCAAAGAACTTGGTATTCTGTGGATGGAGGTACATTAGGCATTCACAGGATAAATAAGCGTCGGCCATTACAGGCCCCAAAAATTAGGCATTTAACGGACATAAAAGGCCTTTTATGCCGCTGTATTTACCTAAGGCCGGGACCATGAATTGTTATGGGTGTTGGTGGATATTTGTGGGCTGTCATGAGGAATTGGAATCAAACATGATCTACTGGTCACATGTGTTGAATTCCTCCGAGATCCATGCCTCATTCCTTTTTAGAAATGTGAGGTAGTCAACACTGTCGTGAGCTAGGCGAGTGCACTTTTTGGTCACCATCCCCCCTGCTGCGCTGAACGTCCTTTCGGACAGGACACTGGACGAGGGGCAAGCCAACAGTTCCATTGCAAATTCTGCAAGCTCTGCCCAGAGGTCAAGCCTGCCCACCCAGTAGTCCAGGAGTTCATCACTTCTCAGCTAGTAATCCAATGTAGTCGGACACCTGTCGATCTAGGCGTTCCCTGATGCTGGATCCGGAGTACAACTGTCGATGGTTCGGCTGAAAGAAGGATCTCATATCAGAAGTGACCAATACATCTTCAAACTGCCCTCTTCTTGCAGGCGCTGTTGAATTGCTACCCACAACTGTTTCTCTGTGAGTGGAAATTCCTCTGCCAGCACACGCAAAAGCAGAATGCAGCATTTCCTGAAACAAGGCCTGGAAGTGCTGCATTCTGGCAGCCCTCTGTGATGGTGGTAACATTTCCACATTTTTTGTTTGTACCGGGGGTCTAAGTATGTTGCCACCCAGTACAGGTCCTTGCCCTTTATGCTTTTTATAAGGGGGTCCCTCTTAAAACACTGGAGCATGAAGGCCCCCATTTGCACTAAACTGGAAGTGGTGTAGTGTCCTGGCTCCTGCTCATCATCCAGGATAATGTTGTCTTCGTTCTCCTCCCCCCATCCACAGACAACACCCGGGATCCCAGTAAGGTTTAAAGCATGCTCTTCTTGCTCCTCCTCATCCGCCCCAGGACCATCCTCCTCTGACTTGTCTTCAGACTCCTGTTGTTGACTTGTCTCACATGGAGTAGCCCCCCCTGGGAATTCATCCAGCATTGCGACTTCCTCATCTTTTTGCCCCTGCTCCTTGACGGCTTGATTAATGACACGACGCAATGCGCGCTCCAGAAAGAAGGCGTAAGGTACGATGTCACTAATGGAGCCCTGGCAGCGACTGACTGCATGCATCGCGCATGAGCAGCCACTAAAAACCTAAGCTCCTCAGAACCTGTCCTGCCGCAGAGATCGTACAGGTAGTCGTTAACTGCACGTTTCTGCTGGAGCAGCCTATCAAGCATATACAAGGTTAAGTTCCATCGCGTGGGGCAGTCACAAATAAGATGTCTGACGGGCAGGTTGTGTCGCCGCTGAATGTCAGCAAGGCGAGCCATAGCTGTGTAAGATCTTCTGAAATGTGCCGAGATTTTTCTGGCCTGCCTGTAATGTTCTGGTACCTCTGGTACCCTTGTTTCCATATTTCTCTCTTACTAATTGCGTCCCATCTTGTTATCCAAAAGACGCATACACCTTTAAGACCGGATGACATCATTGCTGAGCGCCGCTATGAGCGGCTATTTCAATCGCCGGCTTTCTCTCACTCATTGCTCATTCAAACCACATGTTCACCGCACCTTCTCCTGTGAAGCTGGAGCTGCTGGAATTTCCCTTTGCTGAACTGAAGCCGGAACCTCGCTGCCGATCCGTATCTCGCTACTGGATCACCTCTCACTAATGGACTCTGTTACTACTAACCTATCTAGTGATAAGTACCCCACAGGGGATTCCTTACTAACTACACTCCTACTGTCATCTACTGCAAATACCAGGACTATCTGTATCTATCTATTTCCTATCATCTGCATAGACTGTTAGCTCTTGGGACTACCTTCAACTATCCTTATAAAGGGAGAGAAAAAAATTCCTGCGCTAAGTTAAATAAATGACAGTGTATTCGATATGAATTATGTGAGCAGCTAGCACCAAAATCAACTAACAGTGATCAATAACCAAAATCTTTACAAAAAGTGCAGCGCTAAAGTAATTTGAATAATAACGTGGCAAGTGGAGAACCACAAAAAAACATATACAATATAAGCAAAATAGTGTCCAAAATACTGAATAAAGTCCCAAAACAGAAATGCAAATGAAAATGAATCCGCATGCAAGGTGTTGAGGAGAACAATCCTTTTCAGTGACACCCAGGGAAAAGTGAAGGATGGGGACACCTCTGTGCACAAGTATCACAAGCAGCTTACCAGAACTCCTTGGCTACTCAATTTAATGAGACAGCCTCTCCCAGCAAGATGTTATACCAATGTCACCAGCGGTTGTCAAGCTCCAATGCTTCATAATCACTCCATCATATAAGCATGAGTATATAAAAAGAATAAAAGCCCATAGCGTAATTCCGTAACATATAAAATCCAATTTATTAAAAGAATACTACTCACAGTGAGAAGGTAAAAAACAGGTACATAGAACAGTGCGGCGTCCCGCAATTGTCCAAAACAGCATCAAGCAATGTAAAGCAGCCGGCTCCGTAAGGGGGCGTGTGGACTTTGCATCTGGAGTCGCCAACGTTTCGTCATCAAAAGACTTCGTCTGGGCGGAGTCTTTTGATGACGAAACGTTGGCGACTCCAGATGCAAAGTCCACACGCCCCCTTACGGAGCCGGCTGCTTTACATTGCTTGATGCTGTTTTGGACAATTGCGGGACGCCGCACTGTTCTATGTACCTGTTTTTTACCTTCTCACTGTGAGTAGTATTCTTTTAATAAATTGGATTTTATATGTTACGGAATTACGCTATGGGCTTTTATTCTTTTTATATACTCATGCTTATACGATGGAGTGATTATGAAGCATTGGAGCTTGACAACCGCTGGTGACATTGGTATAACATCTTGCTGGGAGAGGCTGTCTCATTAAATTGAGTAGCCAAGGAGTTCTGGTAACCTTCAACTATCCTTGCACTAGGTTACTCTGTCTAAGTATACTCCATCTGTGTCCTCTTACCATCTGCACTATACTTGACATCAGAACCTATCTGCTTATTATCATCACCTGCAACTCTCCTAATACTACTCCTAAGTGCTCACCATACAATAGCCTGTCTCTCATCTATACATTCTCATATATTCTATCCCTCCATTAAACATCAGATTGAGTATATGTATATTGCATAACAGGCTGTGCACTGTGATGAAGTCCTGAGAGTTGGATATGTTTGTTCAACAGAATCTCTACAAGGCTACTGAGTGTGATAATTCTGCAGCTGCAAATCCATCCACTAACAAAAACGCATGAACGTTACAGAGTGAACGAGCCCTAAAAAAAATTATGGATTCAGCAGAATTACCCACTCATGTACTACAATTAAAACAGCAAGTAGATGCATTGATCCTTGCGCTTACAGAGGTACAAAACGAAAATCAGGCCTTGAGACAGCAGGTTGGCCGTCTCACACAGCTTTCTGCTGCTCAGCCCCGTGAGCCTAAGATAAACCCTCCTCTAGTGTTTTCTGGTGATCGGAGCAAATTTTGTGAATTTAAAAAGTCATGTCGATTGCTTTTTTTGTTAAAACCTCTAACCTAAACCACTGACCAAATTAAGGTTTGTACCACTATCTCCTATTTGACGGGTGAACCCCGGGCCTGGGCAGACGCTCTCTTTGAGAAGGATGACCCACTCCTTAATTCCTACCCTTTATTCCTAGCGCAACTTGCTAGTTTATATGAAGACCCCAATAAGCAGAGTACCGCTGATACCCAATTAAGGGCCTTAAAACAAGGAAGGAGACCTGTTGAAGATTTCGTGGCAAATTTTAAAAGATGGTCCCCTGATTCAGGGTGGAACGACACATCTTTGCGAACGCAGTTTAGACTCGGCCTATCTGAGGCCGTTAAAGACGAGCTCGCCCGAGCGGATTTACCTGGCACTCTGGATGGACTGATACAGACCAGTATCAATATTGACAGACGACTACGAGAAAGAAAGGCTGAGAAGATGGGCTCACCATTATCCAGTCCTTCTCGGATGTTGCCTGCTGACCCTACTCCTATGGAAGTAGGAATGATACGCCCACCTCTGACCCTTTCTGAACGTGCCAGGAGGAAAACCGAACATCTTTGCATGTACTGCGCATCCCCGGATCATTTGATAAGCGGCTGTCCCCTTGTCTGCAGAAAAATGGGTGAGTGTTCAAATGTCTTGCTAGGGGGACTCACAACTTCCTTTTCTAATCCTTATCTTTTTGTTCATTTAACATTGCAGTGGGACCAAACTAGGATCACCACCAAGGCTATGATCGACACAGGATCTTGTGGAAACTACATTGACATTTGTTTTGTCTCCCTTAATAAAATACCTATTGTTTCAAAACCCAAACCTGTCTCCGTTAGTTTTATTAACGGTACCCCTTTATCCTCCGGTCCTATCACCAGTCAGACACAGGCACTCCTTGTAACTGCTGACGAGTCTCATGTGGAGACCACCACCTTTGATGTATTAACTTCACCACATTTTCCAATCATTTTGGGACTTCCCTGGTTACACATACATCAACCAATCATCGATTGGAAAACAAGAACGCTAGCCTTCTCTTCTCACTATTGTGAAACGACGTGTAATCTCCCCACATATGATAGGATCCTGTCTGTAGTGCCGGATGACATTATACCCAAGTGTTATCAGGATTTATCAGAGGTTTTCCTTGAGAAAAACGCTCAAATGCTGCCTCCCCATAGGGACTATGATTGTTGTATCGATCTACTCCCTAATAGCAAGTTGCCTTTCGGTCATGTTTATCCTCTTTCACAGGATGAACTCTCTCATCTTAAGGAGTATCTGGATGAGAACTTGGCAAAAGGATTCATCCGACCTTCTACTTCCTCCACTGCTGCTGGACTCTTCTTTGTCCGCAATAAGGATTCTAGTCTTAGGCCTATCATTGATTTCAGACAATTAAATGCCATTACAATAAAGGATCGTTATCCTTTACCTCTTATTCCTGAACTTATCGAACAGGTGCGTGGAGCTTCTTTCTTTTCAAAATTGGAACTAAAAGGGGCATACAATTTAATTCGAATCCGTAAAGGGGATGAATGGAAGACGGCATTTAGAACCAGATACGGACTGTTTGAGTACCTTGTGATGCCATTTGGGCTATGTAATGCTCCCGCAGCCTTCCAACGTTTTATAAATGAGATATTCAGAGACTTGCTTGATGTTTGTGTTGTAGTATATTTGGACGATATACTTATTTATTCTCATTCCTTACCTGAGCACATAAAACATGTGAGACTTGTGTTGTCAAGACTACTTGCACATAACTTATATGTTAAATCAAAAAAATGTTTATTTCATAAAGAGGAAGTACTATTCCTAGGATATATTATATCTAAAATGGAATCAAAATGGACATGAGCAAAATATCCTGCATTCTGGATTGGCCTGTGCCAACCACTCGCAAAGCATTACAAAGGTTCCTCGGATTCTCTAACTACTATAGGAAATTCATTAAGAACTTCTCTGCGATTGTGAAACCTCTCACACAACTCACAAGCACGAAAAAACCATTCAATTGGTCAGAAGAAGCAAATGGAGCATTCTGTCTGCTGAAATCAAGCTTTACTACTGCCCCCATACTATGCCATCTAGACCCATCCCTTCAATACATCTTGGAGGTAGATGCGTCAAATATGGCAGTAGGAGCAGTTCTCTCACAACGACCAACAAACACCTCACCTCTTCACCCAGTTGCTTTCTTCTCAAAGTCATTAAGCAACCCCGAGGTGAACTACCCAGTAGGTGAGAAGGAGTTGCTAGCCATAAAACTGGCGTTTGAGAATTGGCGACATCTACTTGAGGGTACTCAATTGCCAATCCTGATATATACTGATCACAAAAACCTTCAATACCTTCAGACTAATAGAACTCTTTCCCACCGGCAGGTACGGTGGTCGTTATTCTTTCTGAGATTTAATTTTTTAGTGACCTACACACCTGCAGACAAAAATAAAAAAGCGGATGCACTTTCACGATTAGCCGAGAAAGATTGCACCGAGGTTCCCTCAGTTCCTATAATACCACTTGAACGTATTGTCGGTGTCGTTCGTTCCCTAAAGGAGGAGATTTTGCACAGCATAGGACTGGATTCACCTCCACCACAACTAACTACTGACGCAGAAGGCTTCCTCTACTACAACGATAAATTATACATACCCCCTACTATGCGAACCAAGATCTTGGAATTGTTGCATGATGTAGCTATGGCAGGACATATGGGTATGACTAAAACTTTCAATCTACTTACTAGGCAGTTTTGGTGGCCAGACATGAAGACAACCGTAAAAAAGTTCGTTTCATCTTGTGATATCTGTGCAAGGTCTAAAATTGACAACACGAAACCATCGGGGTTACTTTGTAGTTTACCGATACCCCAGGTTCCGTGGGAAGTGGTATCCTTAGACTTCATAGTGGAACTACCACCTTCCAAAGGATTCAACACCATCTTGGTGTCAGTGGACCATCTGACCAAGATGGCACATTTCACTCCTATCCGAAAACTACCTTCATCCAAACAAACAGCGGAATTACTTGTGAAACATGTCTTTAAGTTACATGGTATTCCAAAAACACTGCTGTCTGACCGTGGTTCACAATTCATCTCAAAGTTTTGGCTAGCTCTATGTCAGATACTACGAATAGAGCGTAAACTTACTTCTCCCTACCACCCTCAGACCAACGGACAGACAGAGAGAGTTAACCAGTGCATTGAGCAGTATCTGCGTTGCTATACTTCGTATCTACAGGACGATTGGGCAGATCTCCTCCCGCTGGCGGAATTTGCCTATAACAACGCGACTCATAGCACTACTAAACAAAGTCCATTCTACTTAAATTATGGGTTTCATCCCACACTCCTTCCACCACGTATCTTGCCATCAAGTAATCCAGTGGCATCTGATTATCTTACCCAGATAAAGGATTCTCTGGGATTACTCAACAATACCATATCACATGCTCATAGCCAACAAAAGAGGTACTACGACCTCCGTAGGAAACCCTCTCCCCAATATGCCATTGGGGATCTTGTTTGGCTTTCTACAAAAAATCTGAGATTAAAGATCCCTAGTAAGAAACTTGGACCTCTATTCCTGGGACCTTTCCCAATACAGAAGCTTATTGGAAAAGCGGCAGTACAACTCACATTACCAACAGACCTCAAGATACATCCCATCTTCCATGTGTCGCTACTGAAGCCCCATGTTCCTAACCAAGGAATAAGGCCTACCATATCACCTCCACCTCCTGTACAAGTGGAAGGTGGAGAAGAATTTGAGATAAAGGAGATTTTGGATTCCCGTATCCATAGAAGAAGACTCCAGTATCTAGTACGTTGGAAGAACTATGGGCCCCAAGATGACACCTGGCTGGATACCTCCGATATACATGCCCCTAGACTGACTCGCAATTTCCACTCGAAATATCCAGAAAAAACAGTTCTAGAGGCCTTCCGGAGCCGGCCTTAAGGGGGGGGTACTGTAATGTTCTGGTACCTCTGGTACCCTTGTTTCCATATTTCTCTCTTACTAATTGCGTCCCATCTTGTTATCCAAAAGACGCATACACCTTTAAGACCGGATGACATCATTGCTGAGCGCCGCTATGAGCGGCTATTTCAATCGCCGGCTTTCTCTCACTCATTGCTCATTCAAACCACATGTTCACCGCACCTTCTCCTGTGAAGCTGGAGCTGCTGGCATTTCCCTTTGCTGAACTGAAGCCGGAACCTCGCTGCCGATCCGTATCTCGCTACTGGATCACCTCTCACTAATGGACTCTGTTACTACTAACCTATCTAGTGATAAGTACCCCACAGGGGATTCCTTACTAACTACACTCCTACTGTCATCTACTGCAAATACCAGGACTATCTGTATCTATCTATTTCCTATCATCTGCATAGACTGTTAGCTCTTGGGACTACTTTCAACTATCCTTGCACTAGGTTACTCTGTCTAAGTATACTCCATCTGTGTCCTCTTACCATCTGCACTATACTTGACATCAGAACCTATCTGCTTATTATCATCACCTGCAACTCTCCTAATACTACTCCTAAGTGCTCACCATACAATAGCCTGTCTCTCATCTATACATTCTCATATATTCTATCCCTCCATTAAACATCAGATTGAGTATATGTATATTGCATAACAGGCTGTGCACTGTGATGAAGTCCTGAGAGTTGGATATGTTTGTTCAACAGAATCTCTACAAGGCTACTGAGTGTGATAATTCTGCAGCTGCAAATCCATCCACTAACAAAAACGCATGAACGTTACACTGCCGCAAAACGTCCTGGACCCCAGGGTATTTGACAACGAATCGCTACACGACCAAGTTCAGGAAGTGTGCCATGCATGGCATGTGTGTAATTTTGCCCTGTTTCAGTGCGCTCAGCAGATTGGCACCATTGTTGCACACCACTTTACCAACTGTCAAATTGAGCGGTGTTAGCCACTGATCTGCCTGTGAACGCAAGGCTGAAAGGAGTGCAGGACCAGTGTGGCTCTTGGCTACCAGGCACAACAGACGCAGCACAGCAAGGCAGCGTCTCACCTGGCATGTCGAATAGGTTCCCAGGATCTTGGACAGCGCAGCAGAAGAGACGGTAGCAGCGGAAAAGGAGGAGTCAGCCGAGGAGGAGAGGGAGGATGGAGGAGGAGAAGAAGAGGCAGGTCTGCATGCAATCCGTGACGGTAAAACCAAATCTACACGGGTGCCACGGGTTACAAGCATGACGACCGTCAGAAGGTTCACCCAGTGGGCAGTAAAAGTTATATATCTTCCCTGTCCGTGTTTGCTAGACCACGCGTCTGTGTTCAGATGGCACCGATACTGTGTGCCAGAGATACATTCACTTGCCGCTGAACATGGCCATATACAGTAGCTCTGGGATGCCCATTTTGCGAGAACTATTTCCTTCCTGGGACCTTCCATTGGGTGTTCCAATGGCCACAAATTTTTTAAAGGCCTCCGAGTCCACCAGCTTATATGGCAGTAGTTGGCGGGCTATCAGTTTCGACAAGCCAGCGGTCAACCGTTGGGCAAGAGGGTTATCCAGCGTCATCATTTTTTTACGCTCCAACATTTGGACCACGGAAGCCTGCCTTTTTCCAGAAAAACTTGGAGGATGGCATGATGGAAGGTGGAGTGGAGGACAATTGTGAGGAGAGAGGAGAAGGAGAAGAGGCTGGACGGTGAAAGCCTGTAGTGTAGCTTTGTGGGTTCTGACGGCATTGCTCCCACTGGGCTCTTTGATGGGAGTCCAGGTGCCTTCTTAACGCAGTCGTCCCTAGGTGAGTGTTGAGCTTACCGCGACTTATGCGTTGACTGCAAAGGCTGCAGGTGGCAACACTATTGTCAGCAGTGTACAGGTTAAAAAAAGCCCACACTGCGGAGCCATGTGCCGGCATCCTGGGAGCGCCAGATGTGACCGTACATGGTTGCTGGCTCTCTCCTGATACATTACCAGTCTGGTTTGTCCCTCCTGTGCAATGTAAGTTTGGCCTGCTTTTCCTCCCTATCTGCTGGTCCATCTCTCCCTCTAAACTCCCATCCTATTCCTCTCTTGTGGGCACCCACGTGACGTCCATAGACACGTCATCATCTATGTCACCTTCCCCACCATTAACATTTGAGATCTCGGAGTAGGCAGCAACAGCGGGGACCAACCTCCTTGGGCTGATCTGGGTACTGTCGTCAGACTGCTGAGTGGCGGCTTTTGCTACCTCCCCTTCCTGATCCGATGCCAAGAATGGCTGTGCATCGTAAATGTCTTGCGATGGATCGGAAAATAATTTCTGTGACTCGAGCGGAGGGTATATGGTGGTGATGGTGTTGTTATTGCGGGTGCACACAGCAGAGAGTGAAGAGGGTGCAGATAGAGAGGATGCGGAGGGTGCAGAAGAGGAAGGCTGAGTGAGCCACTCAACCAAGTCTGGTGCGTCCTTTGACGTAATCCAACATCCCACTTTCGCTCCGGCCTGGTGCTCTTGCCCTACCCCTACCACCCCTGCGGAAGGGCCTGCCTCTTCCTCTGCCTGTCATTTTTTAGATGACCCTGTGACAAAAGTCTCTAGAGAAGCGCAGAATATGTGGAAGAAGGTATATAACACCCCGCTTCAATCTGTCATTTTGGGGGGCCACTAGTTTATCACACCAGTTATGAAAAATATTTTCTTGTAACTTTTGTCACTGTGTGTAGCAGAGTTAACGCAGCGAAAGAGGCAACATTTCTCCAGTACCCAAATACACTATAATATGCTTTCTATATTAAAAAGTATATTATAAGTGTATTACACCCCTATATACTGCACATCAAACAAAAGTACACCTATACCAGTCTTTTAAAGGACTTTTGTGGACCTATTACCGAGCGATTTGTGTCACTGACAATTTGTCCCTGCTCCACACAGCAAACCTCTCCCTACACTGACAAAAGACAGAATATAGACACTTAGACAGTACACCTATACCAAATGCCAGTCCTTAAAAGGACTTTTTTGGAGCTATTACCGAGCGATTTGTGTCACTGACAATCTGTTCCTACTCCACACAGCAAACCTCTCCCTACACTGACAAAAGACAGAATATAAACATTTAGACAGTACACCTAATACCAGTCCTTAAAATGACTTTTGTGGACCTATTACCAAGCAATTTGTGTCACTGACAATCTGTCCCTGCTCCACACAGCAAACCTCTCCCTACACTGAAAAAAGGCAGAATGTAAAATGGCAGCCAGGTCAGGTCTATTTTTAAGGTAGGGGGTATGTCCATGTGCTGAAATGTCTCAATTGGCTGTCCTGTACCACCTGATGGATGTGTCATGGGTCAAAGTTCTTCACAATGTAAAAGAATATGGCGGCCACGAACATCGCCATATGTTCGCATGATCGGCGGACAGCGAACAAGCAAAGTTTGCCGCGAACCGAGCCCCGGGCGACCATCTCTAGTCTTTAACATATATCAGATACAGTAAATTATCTTGCTTGCTTGTTTCAAATTATTATTTTTCAGCTTCAAAAAAGGTTTAGCTGTACATTTTGGTCTAGCAAATATCTCGTTCGATACTTTTATTGAGTTTTATAAAACAGCCATAAAGCAAGTTACAAAACAAAAACAGAAGTAGAAATACTGTTATTGTTACAGAAGTATTATAAATGTTATACTGTATAGTTAAGTTTGCACAAAAGGAAGGAACAATAGAAAAAGGTAGAATTATTAATATGATATTCTGAGATATCAAGATTTTGAGAAGGTATTCAGAACATGGCTGTGGGGGAAAAAAAAAGAAAAGGAAGAAGTCAGCAGGGTGTGGGTAGGGTAAAGTGGGTAAAGGAGAGGGCATTGAGAATATAACTTGTACCACAAAAGTTAATACAAAGTAAATAAAATATAAGTCTTAACTACCAAGCATTCAGAACCTGTTCCTCAAAACCCGGTAATAGGCCATGTTTAACCACTTTCCCACCGGAGGATTTTGCAGCTTAAAGACCAGACCCCTTTTTTCAACTTGGCACTTCGTGACTTTAACTGATAATTGCTCGGTCATGCAATGCTGTACCTAAACGAAATTTACGTCCTTTTTTTCTCACAAACAGAGCTTTCTTTTGGTGGTATTTGATCGCCTCTGCGCTTTTTATTTTTTGCGATATTAATAAAAAAAGAGCGAAAATTTTGCAAAAAAATGACATTTTCAACTTTGTCTTTTAAAAAATATCCAATATACTCAATTTATGTCATTTTTTTTTGCCAAAATATATTTAGCTACATGTCTTTGACAAAAAAAAAATCAATGAGCGTATTTTTATTGGTTTGCGCAAAAGTTATAGCGTCTACAAACTATGGTGTAAATAGTGAAATTTACGCAGCTTTAATTTCTGACTGCCAATCTCATTTCATGAAGTGCTAAAATGGCGGGGCAGTACAAAACCCCCCCAAACTACCACTTTTTGGAAAGTAGACATCCTAAGGAATGTCCTGACAGGCATGTTGAGCTCATTGAATATTTCATTTTTTTGTCACAGGTGTTTGAAAAATGACTAAAATAAATTTTTTTTTTTTTTTTACACAAAGTTGTCATTGAAATGATATATTGCTCACACATGCCATGGGTATATGTGTAATTACACCCCAAAATATATTCTGCTGCTTCTCCTGAGTACAGGGATACCACATATGTGGGACTTTTTGGGAGCCTAGCTGTGTAGGGGTCCCCAAAAACAAATCACCACCATCAGAATTTCAAAGGGCGTACATTTTTCATTGCATTTTCTCACTACCTCTAACGGTTTAGGAGGCCCTGAAATGTCAAGATACCACAAAACCCCCCCAAATGACCCCATTTTGGAAAGTAGACACCCCAAGCTGTTTGCTGAGAGGCATGGTGAGTCCATGGAATATTTTATATTTTGCCACAAGTTTTGTGAAAATTACAATTTTTTTTTTTAATTTTTTTTTTTTACACAACGTTGTCACTAAAAGATAAATTTCTCACACATGACATGTGTATATGTGGAATGACACCCCAAAATACATTCTGCTGCTTCTCCTGAGTATGGGGATACCCCATGTGTGAGACTTTTTGGGAGCCTAGCTGTGTACAGGACCGCAAAAGCCAATCAACACTCTCAGGTTTTCTAATGGCGTAAATTGTTCATGTCATCTCTGCACTACCTGTCACAGTTTCGCAGGCCCTAAAATTCCAAGATAGCACAAAACCCCCCCAAATGACCCCATTTTGGAAAGTAGACACCCCAAGCTATTTGCTGAGAGGCATGGTGAGTCCATGGAATATTTTATATTTTGCCACAAGTTCCGGGAAATATATATATATATATATATTTTTTTTTTTTTTTACACAAAGTTGTCAGTAAATGATATATTGCTCACACATGCCATGGGTATATGTGAACTGACACCCCAAAATACATTCTGCTGCTTCTCCTGAGTACAGGGATACCCCATGTGTGAGACTTTTTTGCAGTCTAGCCGAGTACAGGACCCCGAAAACCAACCTCCACTTTCAGGCTTTCCAAGGGCGTAAATTGTTGATTTCACTCCTGACTACCTATCACAGTTTCGGAGGCCCTAAAATTCCAAGATAGCACAAAACCCCCCCAAATGACCCCATTTTGGAAAGTAGACACCCCAAGCTATTTGCTGAGAGGCATGGTGAGTCCATGGAATATTTTATATTTTGCCACAAGTTCCGGGAAATATATATATATATATATATATTTTTTTTTTTTTTTTACACAAAGTTGTCAGTAAATGATATATTGCTCACACATGCCATGGGTATATGTGAACTGACACCCCAAAATACATTCTGCTGCTTCTCCTGAGTACAGGGATACCCCATGTGTGAGACTTTTTTGCAGTCTAGCCGAGTACAGGACCCCGAAAACCAACCTCCACTTTCAGGCTTTCCAAGGGCGTAAATTGTTGATTTCACTCCTGACTACCTATCACAGTTTCGGAGGCCCTAAAATTCCAAGATAGCACAAAACCCCCCCAAATGACCCCATTTTGGAAAGTAGACACCCCAAGCTATTTGCTGAGAGGCATGGTGAGTCCATGGAATATTTTATATTTTGCAACAAGTTCCGGGAAATATATTATTATTATTTTTTTTTTGTTTTTTTTACACAAAGTTGTCAGTAAATGATATATTGCTCACACATGCCATGGGTATATGTGAAATGACACCCCAAAATACATTCTGCTGCTTCTCCTGAGTACAGGGATACCCCATGTGTGAGACTTTTTTGCCGTCTAGCCGAGTACAGGACCCCGAAAACCAACCTCCACTTTCAGGCTTTCCAAGGGCGTAAATTGTTGATTTCACTCCTGACTACCTATCACAGTTTTGGAGGCCATGAAATGCCAAGACAGCACAACCCCCCCCCCAAATGACCCCTTTTCGGAAAGTAGACAACCTGAGCTATTTGCAGAGAGGCATGTTGAGTATTTTGCAGATCTCACTTTTTGTCACAAAGCTTTGGAAATTGAAAAAAGAGGAAAAAAAATGCATTTTCCTGTTTTTTCTTCATTTTCCAAAAAAAATTAGAGCTGCAAAATACTCACCATGCCTCTCAGCAAATAGATTGGAGTGTCTACTTTGCAAAATGGGGTAATTTGGGGGGGTTTTGTGCCATCTTGGCTTTTTATGGACTTCAAAAGTGTGATAGGTAGTAAGGAGTGAGATCAACAATTTACGCCCTTGGAAAGCCAAAAGGTGCGCATTGGTTTTCCGGGTCCTGTACGCGGCTAGACTGGCAAAAAGTCTCACACATGGGGTATCATTGTACTCAGGAGAAGCAGCAGAATGTATTTTGGGGTGTCATTTCACATAAACCCATGGCATGTGTGAGCAATATATCATTTACTGACAACTTTGTGTAAAAAAAAATAAAAAAATAAAAAAAAAATTTTTTCCCGAAACTTGTGGCAAAATATAAACTATTCCATGGACTCACCATGCTTCTCAGCCAGTAGCTTGGAGTGTCTACTTTGCAAAATGGGGTCATTTGGGGGGGTTTTGTGCTATCTTGAAATTTCAGGGCCTCTGAAACTCTGACAGGTAGTCAGGGGTAAAATCAGCAATTTACGCCATTAGAAAACCTGAAGATGTGGACTGGTTGTCGGGGTCGCGTACACAGCTAGGCTCCCAAAAAGTCTCACACATGGGGTATCCCTGTACTCAGGAGAAGCAAAAGAATGTATTTTGGGGTGTCATTTCACATATTCCCATGGCATGCATGAGCAATATATCATTTAGTGACAACTTTCTGTAAAAAAACAACAACAAAAAAAATAATAATAATTTTCCCGAAACTTGTGGCAAAATATAAAATACTCCATGGACTCACCATGCCTCTCAGAAAAAAGCTTTGGGTGTCTACTTTTCAAAAAGGGGTCATTTGGGGGGTGTTTGAACTGTCCCGGCATTTTATGCTCAATCTTAGCCACACATCACCCACTCTTCTAACCACTTGAAAATCAAGCCTTTTCTGTGCCTTTTTGTTTACATGAAAAAATATTTTTTTTTTACTAGAAAATTACTTTGAACCCCCAAACATTATATATTTTTTTAAAGCAGAGGCCCTATAGAATAAAATGGTGGATGTTGCAAATTTTTTTGTCACACGGTATTTGCGCACAGATTTTCCAAACGCAATTTTTGTGAAAAAAATACATTTTTTTTTAATTTATTGCACAAATACACTATATAATTCCAATTTTTTTGGTAAAATTTAAAAGATGATCTTATGCCGAGTTCATAGACACCTAACATGACATGCTTTAAAAATTGCGCATGCCTGCGCAGCGGCAAAAACATACGTACATTTTTAAAAACCTTTAAAAGTCTCTACAGGTTACCACGTTAGACTTACAGAGGAGGTCTACTGCAAGAATTACTGCACTCGATCTGGCGATCGCGGCGATACCTCACATGCATGCTGCAATTGCGGTTTACATATGACACTAGACCACCGCTTGCGTGCGCCATTGCGCGCAAGCACCGGGGGAAAGGGGGGGGCTCAATTTTTTTTTTTTTTTCTTTTTTCTTTTGCTTTTTTATGTTATTTTGACACCTTTCCTTTCATTTTTTTTTTTTAAATCATTTTTATTGTTATCACAGTGAATTTAAATATCCCCCATGATAGCAATCTGTGGTGACAGGTACTCTTTTTTAAAAAAATTGGGGTCTTTTAGACTCTAGATCTCTCCTCTGACCTTAACGCATCTGACCACACCAAAATTGGTGTGATAAAATACTTTCCCAATTTCCCAATGGCCCTGCTTATTTCTGGCGAAACAGAAGTCATGAAATGCTCGTAGCCTCCGGCATCTTAGGCCATAGAGATGATTGGAGCCATTCTCATCTCCAATTAGCTCTATGGTTAGACAATTGAACCACCGGCTGCACTCTCGGGTTAACCGGTGGGACAGGAGAGCCCGAGAAAAACCACGGAAGGCTGCGGAAGGCAGCGGTGGGGGGGGGGAGGCCCCTCCCACCGCATGTAAAAGCAGTCTAGCGGCCAATTACCTGCTAGGATTGCTTTTACATGTAAGCCGACCGCTGGCTGTAAAAAACGATACCAAGATGATGCCTAAATCTGCAGGCATCATCCTGGTATAACCACTCAAAGTCCAGCAACGTACCAGTACATTGCTGGTCCTTGTTTGGCATATAGGTTTTTTTTTTTTTCATGCAGCCTGTGGGCTGAACGGAAAAAAAGAGAACCTATCAGAAATCAGCACAGGAATAATGCGTAGTATTACTCATCATTAACCGCCCAAACAACCACCCACTGAATTTAATGATGGGTATACACGACACTATCCACGTATACCAAAATAGGATTTTAACTGCAGTGCTGAAATCAGAAAATCACCACAGCTGCTATCAGCAAAGGTATCCATATATGCTGAGCGCAAACACTGTTTGTGTCAGAATATATAAAATCAATGCGTGGTAGCCGACGAGTACCTGCTAGAGAAACAGGTCACAAAAGAATGAAAAAACAAAGGACATTAAAAAAAAGTACAGTAGGAAGAGTAGGACATATAAAATGACTGACACAACAAAAGTTTTTGGATTCTCATCATTAACCGCCCAAACAACCACCCACTGAATTTAATGATGGGTATACACGGCGCTATCCACGTATACCAAAATAGGATTTTAACTGCAGTGCTGAAATCAGAAAATCACCACAGCTGCTATCAGCAAAGGTATCCATATATGCTGAGCGCAAACACTGTTTGTGTCAGAATATATAAAATCAATGCGTGGTAGCCGACGAGTACCTGCTAGAGAAACAGGTCACAAAAGAATGAAAAAACAAAGGACATTAAAAAAAAGTACAGTAGGAAGAGTAGGACATATAAAATGACTGACACAACAAAAGTTTTTGGATTCTCATCATTAACCGCCCAAACAACCACCCACTGAATTTAATGATGGGTATACACGACACTATCCACGTATACCAAAATAGGATTTTAACTGCAGTGCTGAAATCAGAAAATCACCACAGCTGCTATCAGCAAAGGTATCCATATATGCTGAGCGCAAACGCTGTTTGTGTCAGAATATATAAAATCAATGCGTGGTAGCCGACGAGGGACCTGCAAGAGAAACAGGTCACAAAAGAATGAAAAAACAAACTAAGGACATTGAAAAAAGTACAGTAGGAAGGAGAAGGACATATAAAATTACTGACACAACAGTTTTTGGATCCTTTTATTTTTCTAACTGTTTCTTGATTTGGGACTGCGATCTTCTGCGATCTTCTCTTCCAGCTTGGGTCTCTCAAAATGTCGATGGACATCCAACATCTTTCGAGACCCTGTGTTTATGTGCCCTACACTGTGTCGTGCTGTACCCTACGCTAATACTCCACTAGTGTATGGTAGCGCTCGAAACATTCCCCGATGCAGAGACCAGGTTGGTCAGGACATTTGGGACAATAATAACGGGTGTCACGCCTAAATCCGCGCCTGCTACAGACACGACATCTTTTTTGGGGGTATCTTTGGGTAGGGGTACTCGGGAGGACATAAGGAAAATGCCTCTCATGCAGCCGGCTCACTGCATCTGGAAGGGGAAGTTGGGCAGGCATGCCTCCTGGGTACAGGTAGGCAAGGATGATCTCTTCCTGGAATTCCCGGAAAGATCCAGTTCGTCCTGACGCCCTGTATAGGACAAAGGCGTTCAGCATAGCCAATTGGTAAAGGTAAACAGACACTTTTTTGTACCAGCGTCTGGCTTTACGGGCAACTAAATACGGCGCCAAAAGCTGGTCGTTAAGGTCCACCCCTCCCATGTTAAGGTTATATTCGTGGACACAGAGGGGTTTCTCCACAACGCCAGTTGCCGTAGTGATTTGGATCGTCGTGTCTGCGTGAAGGGAGGACAGAACATAAACATCCCGTGTATCCTTCCACTTCACCGCAAGCAATTTGTCCGTTTTCAAGCAGGTTCTCGCCCCCCGACTAAGACAGGAATTTACAAGCCGTTGGGGGAAGCCCCGGCGATTAGGTCGCACGGTGCCACATGCGCCAATTTGTAAATCGAGAAGGTGACTAAATAGTGGCACGCTTGTATAAAAGTTGTCCACGTACAAATGGTACCCCTTTCCGGATAAGGGTGACACCAAGTCCCAAACGATCTTACCGCTGCTCCCTATGTAGTCTGGGCAGTTGGGGGGCTCCACACAGCTATCTTTTCCCTCATAGACCCGGAAACTAACTGTATAGCCTGTGGCCCTGTCACACAATTTATACAGTTTGACCCCGTACTTGGCACGCTTGCTGGGGAGGTACTGTTTCATAGCAAGGCGGCCAGTAAATTTAATCAGGGACTCGTCAACGCAGACAACTTGTTCGGGGGTAAACAAGGCTGCAAACCGCTGATTGAAGTGGTCTATGAGGGGCCGAATTTTGTGGAGCCGATCGTATTCAGGGTCTCCCCGAGGACGACAGATTTCATTGTCGCTGAAATGCATGAATCGCAGAATTTGCTCGTATCTCCCCCTGGACATGGAGGCAGAGTACATGCGCATATGGTGAACTGGGCTAGTGGACCAATATAGCCGCAATTCACTCTGTTTAGTTATGCCCATGTGGAGGGAAAGGCCCAGAAAGATCTTAAATTCGGAAACCGTTATAGGTTTCCAGCCGAATTGTCTGGCAAGGTGTGAATTTGGGTTGGCGGCGATGAACTGTTGTGCATATAAATTTGATTGATCCACAATCGATCTGTAAAGATCTTCCGTGAAGAACAGCTCATAAAAGTTTAGGGGCGTAAAACCAGCTGTTTCCACGTGGATTCCAGGTTGGGCGGTGAATGGGGGAAGTACTGGCGCTGTAGTATCGGTGGGTTGCCAATTAGGATATGCCAGCGCATCAGGGAGGGCACTATGGGCTCTACGGGCCTGTCTACGAATACGCGGTGGCTGCGGGCCACTACTTGTGCTAGCCACCGCACCAGCTTCAACTGCACTTAGGGGACTCGCCACGTCACCAGGTCTTACTGCAGTGCTGGTTGTACTAGGTCCAGGTTGTACTAGGCCGCTGGCGCTTGCCAGGTCGCCAGAAAAATGAGCGGCACTAGTACCCACACTCTGCTCCATACGAGCACCCTGCGATTCCTGCATCTCAACAACTTCAGAATGGGGTCGGGTACGCCTGGGTCTAACAGGGACCCATCTGTCGTCGGAGCTATCTGTCAGGGAGCCGCTGCCGTCATCAGGTTCATATACTGACACTAATTCGGTCATTGTAGCTTCCCCTTCGCTATCAGATGACTCGGTCAGCATATAACTGAGAAGCTCTTCATCCCTGTACGAACGTTTGGTCATTTTGGTAACTAAATTTACTCGTACAGTGATGCGACTCACAGGTAATAAAAGCACCTGGTTGTCGAAGATTATTTCAAGCGCTACAAAAAAAAACTGCTAATGCTAGCAGGGATCAGGCCTGACTCTGCTAACACAGCGGTTTTGTGTCTTGTGTTTTTTTGCAAGTGACAGTAATCTATTGATTACTACACTTGCCTGGGTGAAAGGGTTAAACGCAGGTGCTGGCCGGAATCAGTACTGATCGTGCAAACACCGCGTTTTGGGAACCCTAAACTATGGGGGCGCTAGTATAGTTCTGATCAGATCAGATATTGATCTGTTCAAACACTATACTAGAAATGGAAGTGTAGGTGCGTGCATGCGTGCGTGTGTGGCAATCAAGGGGTTACTTCTAAACTATGCGCTGGGGATCTGGGGGGGGTGGCGGGGACCCTAAACCTCCTTTGGGAAAGAAACTAGCTAGCTAGCGCAACCTCAAGTCACAATGACACCAATACAAAATACAGTAAAAACAGTATATTATGTGTGTATTAGTGCTAATGTGACAGAGGGTGTAGGGGTTAACGGGATGTGATCAGGGGGGGATCAGGGGTTTAAATCTTTATTGGAAGGGGCTGGCGGGTATCCTAAGGATAAAAGGAACGGTGGCAAGCGCTAAACCTGGTCACAAGTCACACTTATACAGGTATATAGAAAATGCTATATACTGTATACAGTGTGTGTTATGGCAGGGGGTGTAGGGGTGATCAGGGGGGGATCAGGGGATTAAATCTTTATTGGGCGGGTGGCGGGGACCCTAAACCTCCTTGGGACACAAACTTAGTCGCCTGCGCTAATTCTGATCACAATCACACTAATACAAAAATACAAAAACACTGTATATTACGTTTGTATTAGTGCTGATGTGACAGAGGGTGTAGGGGTTAACTAGCGGTGATCAGGAGGGGATCAGGGGGGATCAGGGGCTTAAATCTTTATTAGGGGGGGGTGGTGGGTAATTCAAGTGGAAAAAGGGGGGTCGCAAGCGCTAGACCTGACCACAAATCACACTTATACGGGTATATAGCAAAATGCTATATACTGTATACGGTGTGTGTTATGGCAGGGGGTGTAGGGGTGATCAGGGGGGGGTCAGGGGCTTAAATCTTTATTGGGCGGGTGGCGGGGACCCTAAACCTTCTTGGGACAGAAACTTAGTCGCCTGCGCTAATTCTGATCACAATGACACTAATACAAATATACAATAACACCGTATATTGCGTTTGTATTAGTGCTGATGTGACAGAGGGTGTAGGGGTTAACTAGCGGTGATCAGGGGGGGGTCAGGGGAGATCAGGGGCTCAAATCTTTATTAGGGGGGGGTGGGGGGTAATTCAAGTGGAAAAGGGGGGGTCGCAAGTGTTACACCTGTTCACAAATCACACTTATACAGGTATATAGGTATATGCTATATGCTGTATATAGTGTGTGTTGTGTCAGGTGCTGTAGGGGTTAATCGGGGGGGCGATCGGGGGTGAAATGTGCCTATCTAACTGTGTGTGGGTGTGCTTGGTGCAGTACTCACAGTAAGATGTGCTCTCCTCTCACGCTGGATCCAAAAAGACCGTTGTGGGGGGAGGGCACATCTCCTCTAAGCCTGTGTTTACATTTCACAGGCTTAGAGGGAGATCTGATTGGGCAGGACCGATCAACAGGTCCAGACCAAAAATGATTGGCCTGGACCTGATGACTGATCGGTTCTGAACCCAATCGAGCCATCGGTGTCGGCGGGCACGCGCGGGAGCGCGCACAGGACCGGCAGGAAGTAGCGACGTAGACCTACGTCACTCTGCCTGGCCGGGGCCGACTGCCGCAGTAAATATACTGTGCGCAGTCGGCAAGTGGTTAATCCAAGGGTACTAAAGTACTAAATTTATCGCAATCCATGGCTTCCATTTTTGCATGTAATAATGCATTATTCATCCTATGTTTAACTTCTACAAGATTCAAAGTGGTAGTCTTCCAAGCTTTGGCAATGGTTTGTTTAGCGGCATTAAGAAGCTGAAGGAATAATTTGAATTGTTATTGTGTCAGGCATGCAGGTTTTAAATTTAAAATGGCAATCACCGGATTTGGAGTAATATCTATTTCAAACATTTTAGATGCTAGAGAGAATATTTATTTCCAAAAAACTGTAGCAATTGAGCAATTCCACCATATATGAACATGTGTACCTATTTCCGTACAACCTCTAAAACAAATGGCCGGATAGTTTGGTGTGAACTTGGCGATTCTAGCTGGTACCAAGTACCATCATGAAAGAACCTTGTATGATGATTCAATTGCGATAATATTTGAAGAAGAAGATTTAGTTACAGACCAGATTTCAGACCATTCTGATTGGTTAAGTGTACGGCCAAGGTCTGTTTCCCATTTCCTGACATAGTTTGGTGTATCTACGTCTGGATTGTTAAGCAATTGAGAATATAGGCTAGAAATTAGACCTCTGGAGTGTGGGTTCTTGATACAAATACGCTCAAATTGAGAGAGCTGATTCAGAATGGTACCATTTGTTATATATGGGGTATAGAAATTTTTAATTTGGAGATATCGAAAAAGTTCTGAATGTGGTAAATTATATGATTCACAAAATTCAGGAAAACCTATGATAGAAGAGCTAGAGACCAGATTAAATAACCTTGACAGGCCTGACCTGGACCATGCCCGAAATAAATTCGGGAATTCCCAAGCCGGATAAAAGGCTGGATTTCTCAGAAAAGATTGTAGTGGATTGTGTGTAGACTGTAAATTATAATTAGTCTTTAGTCTATCCCATAAACAGAGAGAATGCTTGGTAATTGGATTAGTAATATGTTTTCGATCTGATGGTTGTAACCATAAGAGATTGGAAATTGAGATGGGGTCACATTCGATAGATTCTATCATAACCCATAAGGGAATTTCAGTAGTGGCATGATACTTAGTTAATTGTGCCAATTGCGCAGCTTTGTAATATGTGGCAAAATTGGGGAGACCCAGTCCACCCCTGGTTTTGGGGAGAATCAATGTGGATTCGGGCAATCTAGGTTTGATTGAACCCCAGGTGAATTTAATTATTTTACATTGTAAGATTCAAAGAAAATGTGCAGGTATATGAATTGGCAGGACCCTAAATAAATATAAAAATTTGGGTAGAATAACCATTTTGATTGCATTTATCTTCCCAAACCACGACAATGGAAGTGATGCCCATTTCGTCAGTAGTTCAGTAACTTTTTTCAATAATGGAGTAAAGTTGGCTGCATAAAGATCAGTATGGTTGGGATTAAATTGTATACCCAAACATGAAATGTGCTTCAAAGACCATGAAAATGGAATTTTGCGCTAAATTTAACTCAGATTCACTCAATGAGATATTAAGGGCCGTGGATTTTTGAAAATGTATATTTAGTCCTGAAAAAGCAACGAATTTATTAAGGGTAGCAAAGAGATTAGGGGCTGATATATGGGGAGATGATAGAAAAAGAATGTCATCTGCAAATAAATGGGATTACTTCTAATACTGTGTGCTAGAGGTTCTATGAGAAGGGCAAATAAGAGAGGGGAGAGAGGGCACCCCTGACACGTGCCTCTCTCTATGTTAAACAAGTCTGATTTACAGTGGGTACGGAAAGTATTCAGACCCCCTTAAATTTTTCACTCTTTGTTATATTGCAGCCATTTGCTAAAATCATTTAAGTTCATTCTTCTTCCTCATGAATGTACACATAGCACCCCATACTGACAGAAAAACACAGAATTGTTGATATTGTTGCAGATTTATTAAAAAAGAAAAACTGAAATATCACATGGTCCTAAGTATTCAGACCCTTTGCTCAGTATTTAGTAGAAGTCCCCTTTTGATCTAATACAGCCAGGAGTCTTTTTGGGAAAGATGCAACAAGTCTTTCACACCTGGATTTGGGGATCCTCTGCCATTCCTCCTTGCAGATCCTCTCCAGTTCTGTCAGGTTGGATGGTAAACGTTGGTGGACAGCCATTTTTAGGTCTCTCCAGAGATGCTCAATTGGGTTTAAGTCAGGGCTCTGGCTGGGCCATTCAAGAACAGTCACGGAGTTGTTGTGAAGCCACTCCTTCGTTATTTTAGCTGTGTGCTTAGGGTCATTTTCTTGTTGGAAGGTAAACCTTCGGCCCAGTCTGAGGTCCAGAGCACTCTGGAGAAGGTTTTTGTCCAGAATATCCCTGTACTTGGCCGCATTCATCTTTCCCTCGATTGCAACCAGTCGTCCTGTCCCTGCAGCTGAAAAACACCCCCACAGCATGAGGCTGCCACCACCATGCTTCACTGTTGGGACTGTATTGGACAGGTGATGAGCAATGCCTGGTTTTCTCCACACATACCGCTTAGAATTAAGGCCAAAATGTTCTATTTTGGTCTCATCAGACCAGAGAATCTTATTTCTCACCATCTTGGAGTCCTTCAGGTGTTTTTTAGCAAACTCCATGCGGGCTTTCATGTGTCTTACACTGAGGAGAGGCTTCCGTCGGGCCACTCTGCCATAAAGCCCCGACTGGTGGAGGGCTGCAGTGATGGTTGACTTTCTTCAACTTTCTCCCATCTCCTGACTGCATCTCTGGAGCTCAGCCACAGTGATCTTTGGGTTCTTCTTTACCTCTCTCACCAAGGCTCTTCTCCCCCGATAGCTCAGTTTGGCCGCACGGCCAGCTCTAGGAAGGGTTCTGGTCGTCCCAAACGTCTTCCAATTGAGGATTATGGAGGCCACTGTGCTCTTAGGAACCTTAAGTGCAGCAGAAATCTTTTTGTAACCTTGGCCAGATCTGTGCCTTGCCACAATTCTGTCTCTGAGCTCTTCAGGCAGTTCCTTTGACCTCATGATTCTCATTTGCTCTGACATGCATTGAGATCTGGAAGGTCTTATATAGACAGGTGTGTGGCTTTCCTAATCAAGTCCAATCAGTATAATCAAACACAGCTGGACTCAAATGAAGGAGTAGAACCATCTCAAGGATGATCAGAAGAAATGGAAAGCACCTGAGTTAAATATATGAGTGTCACAGCAAAGGGTCTGAATACTTAGGACCATGTGATATTTCAGTTTTTCTTTTTTAATAAATCTGCAACAATGTCAACAATTCTGTGTTTTTCCATCAGTATGGGGTGCTATGTGTACATTCATGAGGAAGAAGAATGAACTTAAATGATTTTAGCAAATGGCTGCAATATAACAAAGAGTGAAAAATTTAAGGGGGTCTGAATACTTTCCGTACCCACTGTATAGCCTGCGTATTTAATATATGCTTTAGGTTTTTTATAAAGCGCAGAGATCCATTTCAAAAAATTTGGGCCAAAACCCAATTTACTAAGAGTATATTGCATATATGGCCAGGATATGGTATCAAAGGCTTTTTTAATGTCTAGTGATAGGAAGCATGAGGGGATGCGGCGTGTTTTAGCTATATGAGATAACAGAGTTGCACGTCTGATGTTGTCTTGGCGAATAGGTATGAAACCTACTTGATCCCTATAAATGAGTTGTCCTATGAAGTTATTTAGTCTGGAAGCTATAATTTTGGCTAAAATTTTAATATCTAAATTTAATAAGGAAATGGGTCGATAGTTCGACCAAATCGTGTCATCAGTTTGAGGCTTCAGGAGCATACAGATGATTGCTGTTAGAGTTTCCTGTTTAACCGCTTGCCGACCACCGCACGACTATATACTGCGGCGGTCAGCCCCTCACAGGCAGAGTGACGTATCGCTACGTCGCTAGCCTGGGAGGGTCTGGGGAGCGAGCGCGCGCCGCCGGCGGCGCGCTCCCGCGCGGTCACGGACCCCCCGCCGGCCACTCTGCGATCGGCGGGGGAGAGGGAGAAAGTCAGGCAGCTTGTGTAAACAAGCTGCCTGTCATTCTCCTCGCTGTAAAGACACTGATCACTCGGATCTAGTATGTAGATCCGTTGATCAGTGTCCTTACAGCTCAAGCCACAGCCAATCACAGTAGAAAGCACGCCCCTAGGGACACACACAGCCCCTCCCTCCCAAATAAAGTTAACCCCTTCACTACCAGTGTATTTTTACAGTAACAGTGCATATGTATAGCACTGATTACTGTAGAATTGTCACTGGTAACCCCAAAAGTGTCAAAAATGTCAGTCAAGGGTCCGATCTGTCCGCCCCAATGTCGCAGTACCACAAAAAAATCGCAGATCGCCGCCATTATGCGTTAAAAAAAAAACAACAAAAATGACAAAAATCTTTCCCTTTGTTAGTAAACGCGATAACTTTTGCGCAAACCAATCAAAATACGCTTTTTGCGATTTTTTTTACCAAACATAGGTAGCATAAAACAAATTGGCCGAAAATGTTAAAAAATTTTGATTTTTACATTTTTTTGGGGGGGAATTTCATATAAAAAAATGTGAAAAATATTGCTATTTTTGCAAAATTGACGCTCTTTTTTTGTTTATAGCGCATGATCAAAAAATCGCACAGGTGATCAAATACCACCAAAAGAAAGCTCTGTTTGTGGGAAAAAAGGACGCCAAATTCGTTTAGGTACAGCGTCGCACGACCGCGCAATTGTCCGTTAAAGTCACGCAGTGCCGAATCGCAAAATACCCCCTGGTCGTTTAGCAGCCAAATCCTCCGGGGCTTAAGTGGTTAAAGGATTGGCCATTAAGAAGTATATTGAAAGCATTAGCTAGGATAGGCGAAAGGGAATCGGAAAAAACCCGGTAGTATAATGCCGAAAAACCATCCGGGCCTGGTCTTTTATTTAATTTTAGTGATTTTATAACTTAGGACACTTCATCTGGTGTTATTGATTTTTCCATAAATTCCATCTGAGACTGAGAAAGAGTCGGTAGTGATAGTTGAGCAAAAAATGAATTTTCCGCAGAAAAATTCAAATTGTTTTCAGATGAATATAGAGTAGCTAGGTGTGTTTTAAATTTCTTAAGAATTGTTATAGGGTTGCTGGAAAATGTATCTCTCAAGATTTTAAGACGTATGTGTTTAAATGGTTTATGGAGTGACGTGAGTATGCGGGCCATGGGTGAATCTGGTTTATTTGCTTTAATGTAAAAATTGTGATGCGATCTCCAAAGTGTCTTATCTGCAGACTCTATAAGAAACAGATCAAATTCAAGCCTAGCTTTATCAAGATTGGTTTTATTAGAAGAAGTAGGCTTATTTTGATATACTGTGTAGCATGTATTAAAGTTTGTTTCTAATTTCTGGCTAAGTGTTTTACGTTCACGTCTAAAGAGTGCAGCCTGTCTCAAACAAATAGCACAAATAACTGGTTTGTGTGCCTCCCATAAAGTAAGGGGAGACACATCTGGCGTTTAATTATGTAATAGATATTCAGAGAGAGCATTTTTAATATCCAGACAATGAGATGTATTTTTTAATAAAGAGTCATTAAGGCACCACGTAGTGTCATGTGCTTTAGGAATAGTTAATAACTGTGCATACTGCATTATGGTCAGACCATGTGGTTGGTATGACCATAGATGCAATAGTTTCAGGTATGAGACCTATAGTGAGAAAAATATGGGCTATGCGGAAGTAAGTTTTATGAGGGTGCGAGTAATATGTGTATCTACACTTGTTTGGATGCACCTCTCTCTAAGAATCTACCATATTATGTTTTTCAAGCAGTTGTGAGAATGAGAGTTTATTAGGGCTGCTCGAAGAAGATTTGAATCACCACAAATCATAACTGCACCCATTCTATGAGAATCCACAACCTGAAAAAGATGCGAAAGAAATGGAATAGGATTTTTGTTGGGAGAATAATATGACACTATAGTGATAGCTGAGTCAATAAGGTATCCCGTGAGAATCAGATACCTGCCCTCAGGGTCCTTGATTTCATGTACAAGAGTAAACGGAGTAGACCGATGAAAGGCCACTAGCACACCTCGTTGTTTTGTAGAGGCAGAGGCAGGGAAAATTTGAGGATATTTAGGACTAAAATATTTGAGAGTGGAGCAGGGGCGGACTGACCATTCGGGGATTAGGGCACTGCCCGAGGGCCCATGGTCAGTAGGGGGCCCCATGAGAGGCTACACACTACAGAAAGAAGCCAGGAACTTCCATGCAGGCTATGCTGTGGTAGATATTTAAATGTCCACTCTATGTGGCTGAGCTGAAATTTGAAGGTGGGGCTTTGTGTGGCTTGAGTGTGGACACAGGGGGCCCCATGATCTCTGATTGCCCGGGGGCCCCATGAGTTGTCAGTCCACCCCTGGAGTGGAGTGCATTCTAAAATGGATAAAGCCTACTGTTTACAGAGGAGTTACTGCAGAATTGAATATCAGCATTGACAACAAATGTTTTTACCCAGAAAACTGGGCTTGCAGATAAAGTCTCCCATCCAGAAACATTATTTCCAACTATATTTCAGGCAAAGTCATGATACCATGCTCCCATTGGCCACATTCCAAGCATGACACCAGATAACGTTTTGCAAGGAGTTTCTTTCTGGTGACTCCCAAAAAGCAGAAACTCACTTTATGGGGTTGCTGAGCCACATATCCCCTGCAGCTCCTCCTTCCTAGTGACACACTTTCTCCAAATCCTATGGTAGACAGCACTCTCTCAGCTGACACTCGCTGGCTCCCCCAAACATACTGAATTATTTTTTTTCACATCTTTAGAGTTCCTTCACACTGGTGGTAATGTTTACCACCCTCTTTTAAGAGGGGTTGTGTAGCAGGAGTTGACTGGCTTCAGGGGATTCTGCTGTTGCCTCCTGACACATGTTTTTTTTTTTTATTTTACTTTAAATTTAAAAAAAAAATTATAATATATGTTTATATTAAATTTTATTTAATTGCCAAGTGCCAAATTAAACATGCAGGACTGCGTCACAACTGCTAGCCAAGCATTTGGTTTGTGGTGCAGCTTTATTGATTTCAGTGGGCAAGTTTAACAGGTGGTGCCCCCTGTCAGACTTTGCAGCCAGAGTAAAATTGCCTTGCAGCAAAGAATTGGCTGCAGCATGTGTACAGCCCTATCAGTGTAATGTTCCGGTACCTTTGGTACCCTAAATTACACTTTCACAAGTGTATGCGCCCTACCATTTACTTTTGGAAAGGTGCGCATACACCTTTAAGACTGGAGCTGTCATCACTCAGCGCCGGACTAGATGGCTATTTAAGGCGTGGTTCTCACTCACATGTGTTCGTTCAAACACCCTTATCTGGATGCTAACCTTGCTTGAAGCTTCCATGCTTGCAAGCTTACTTCGCTGACGGAACCTCGCTGCGCTGATCCCTGCATCCCGCTATTGGATCATCCGCCTCTCCTGAACCACCCTTCGGCTGTATCGCTAATAGTGCTAAGTACCCCGCAGGGGAATTCTCTATAAACTTATACTAAGCTTACACTATCTAGCTCTGCATAGTAGAGACTGTTTATCACATCTGCATAAACTAGATTGCTAGCTCTTGAGACTACTGCTACTTTTCTGCACTGGGTTGATCTCTTTTGTATGTCCACCTGCTATTCTATCATCTGCTATCATACAACATTGCTAAACCTTCCTGCATCCATCTGCTACTGTCTCACCTTCAAGTGTCTATCACCTACCACCTCCACTCAACCTATCCCTCAACCTTCATCATTGTGTTACCACATATATAAAGTCACTCTAGGAACCAGCTTGCTAATTGTGTGTATTTACTGGCTGAAATAAGACCTTCCACACATGATGAGTCATTGAGGTTGGGAATGGTATCTCAGCATATCTCTTACATGACTACTGACGTGGAACTATTTCTGCAGCTGAAAATCCACACCATATAAGAAACGCAGGAGCGCTACAGATTGAACGAACCTAAAAATGGATTCAGCAGAAATAACCACTCAGGTGACACAATTAAAACAGCAAGTATCTGCGTTAATACACGCACTTGCTGAATTAAAAGAAGACAATCAGGCTCTGTCGCAGCAGGTAATTAGACTGACACAACTTACCTCTGCTCAGTCCCCTGAACCCAAGATAAATCCCCCTTTGGTATTTACAGGCGATCGCAAAAAATTTTGCGAATTTAAAAACGCATGTGAGTTACTTTTTTTGCTAAAACCTCGTACCTACCTTACTGATCACATTAAGGTTTGTACTATTATTTCTTACCTATCAAGCGATCCTCGAGCCTGGGCAGATTCTCTTTTTGAGAAAAACGACCAGCTTCTCAACTCCTATGCCTTGTTCCTGGCAGAGCTCACTAGCGTATATGATGACCCCAATAGGCAGAGTACTGCTGATCTTCAGTTAAGATCCTTGAAACAAGGAAGGAGGCCTGTGGAAGACTTTGTCGCAGAGTTCAAGAGATGGACCCTTGATTCAGAATGGAATGATGCATCTCTGAAAACCCAATTTAGGCTTGGCCTATCAGAAGCCGTTAAGGACGAGCTCGCCCGAGCGGATCTGCCAAAAACCCTGGATGCATTAATACAACTCAGTATTACCATAGATAGAAGACTACAAGAAAGAAAGGCTGAAAAGATGGGAATGCCATTATCCGTTTCCTCTCGGAGTCTGGCCGTTCCTATGGAGGTAGGAACCATACGCCCACCGCTATCAACTATGGAAAAAGCCAAAAGACGAAATGAAAATCTCTGCTTGTACTGTGCATCCCCGGATCACAAGATAAACGTCTGTCCCCTAGTCAACAAAAAGAAGGGTGAGTGTTCACATGTCTCTCTAGGAGGATTGACAACTTCATTCACTAACCCCTACATTTCTGTTTTTTTGACATTACAGTGGGACCAGAACAGGATTACTACTAAGGCCATGATTGACACAGGATCTTGTGGAAATTATATGGATATATGTTTTGCTGCTTTAAATAAAATTCCTATTATTTCTAAACTCAAACCTGTCTCAGTAAGTCTTATTACCGGTGTTCCGTTATCCTCTGGTCCGATCACCGATCAGACACAAGCACTTCTAGTCACTATTAACGAGTCTCATAGGGAGACTTCTACCTTCGATTTAATACCATCACCCCACTTTCCCATTGTGTTGGGACTTCCCTGGTTGCACACACACCAACCAACCATAGATTGGAAGAAACGGTCCTTGACCTTCCCTTCTTGTTATTGCGAGGAAACGTGTAACCTCCCGTTTTCCGGGAAGATTCTGTCTGTGGTGACAGATGAGATTGCACCACTATGTTATCAGGATCTTTCTGAGGTTTTTCTTGAGAAAAATGCTCAAGCATTACCTCCTCATCGAGACTATGATTGTAGCATTGATCTACTCCCAAATAGCAAATTGCCGTTCGGTCATGTTTATCCTCTTTCACAGGATGAACTTGCCCATCTCAAAACCTATTTGGATGAGAACTTGGAAAAAGGTTTTATTAGACCTTCCACTTCTTCCACAGCAGCAGGACTCTTTTTTGTTCGCAATAAAGATTCAAGTCTCAGACCTATCATCGACTACAGGAAATTGAATGCTATCACAATAAAAGATCGCTATCCTCTACCGCTTATCCCTGAGCTCATTGAGCAGGTGCGTGGAGCTACCTATTTTTCAAAATTAGACCTGAAAGGAGCATACAATCTCATTCGAATCCGTGATGGACACGAGTGGAAGACTGCGTTCAGAACTAGATACGGATTGTTCGAATATCTTGTGATGCCATTCGGCCTATGCAATGCCCCTGCAGTTTTCCAACGATTTATAAACAATATTTTTAAAGACTTACTAGATGTCTGTGTTGTGGTATATCTGGACGATATACTTATATATTCACGGACCCTGTCTGAACACATAAGACATGTAAGACTTGTATTATCGAGATTGCTTGCACATAATCTTTATGTGAAGCTGAAGAAATGCTTGTTCCATAAAGATGAGGTACTCTTTCTAGGCTACATCATATCCAAAACAGGAATCGAGATGGACATGAGTAAAATATCCTGCATTCAGGATTGGCCTACACCAACTACACGCAAGGCGCTACAGCGATTCCTGGGATTTTCAAATTTCTACAGGAAGTTCATAAAAAACTTTTCTGCTATTGTGAGACCCCTCACACAGCTCACTAGCATAAAAATACCATTTAAATGGTCAGAAGAAGCAAATAAGGCTTTCCACTTGTTAAAGACAAGGTTTACTTCCGCTCCCATATTACGCCATCCAGACCCATCCCTCCAATACATTCTGGAGGTAGATGCGTCAAACCTGGCAGTAGGAGCAATACTCTCCCAACGACCTACCCCCACTTCACCACTTCATCCAGTCGCCTTTTTTTCTAAATCCCTGAGCAGTCCCGAGATAAATTACCCCGTGGGTGAGAAGGAACTGCTTGCTATAAAATTGGCTCTGGAGAATTGGCGACATTTACTCGAAGGCACCCAATTACCAATAATTATATACACGGACCATAAAAACCTCCAATATCTTCAGACTAGCAAAACTCTCTCGCATCGACAGGTACGATGGTCACTATTCTTTCTAAGGTTTAACTTCCTAGTGACCTACACACCTGCAGATAAGAACAAAAAGGCGGATGCACTATCACGACTAACTGAAGAAAACTACTTTGAAATTCCTTCCGTTCCTATAATACCTCACAAACGCATTATTGGAGTTGTCCGTTCCTTGAAGGAAGAGGTTCTGCATGGTATAAGGTTGGATTCACCCCCACCACAACTAAATACCGATGCAGAAGGCTTTCTCTACTACAACGACAAACTTTACATACCACCTACCCTACGCACCAAGATCTTGGAATTATCGCATGATGTGCCTATGGCAGGACATATGGGTATGACAAAGACTTTCAATTTGATTTCTCTGCAATTCTGGTGGCCTGACATGAAAACATCTATACAAAAATTCGTCTCTTCATGCAATGTCTGTGCCAGGTCCAAAATTGACACTACGAGACCATCCGGTCTACTATGCAGTCTACCAATACCCCAAACTCCATGGGAGGTTCTGTCATTGGACTTCATCGTAGAATTGCCTCCTTCCAAAGGATTTAATACCATCTTGGTTTCAGTGGACCATCTGACAAAGATGGCACATTTCATTGCTATTCGCAGACTACCTTCGTCCAAACAAACGGCAGAACTCCTGATGAAACATGTCTTCAGATTACATGGTATCCCAAAAACTCTTTTGTCTGACCGTGGATCCCAATTTATTTCTAAATTCTGGCAAGAACTATGTCACATACTACGGATTGAGCGGAAGCTCACTTCTCCTTACCATCCGCAGACCAACGGACAGACTGAAAGAGTCAACCAATGCATCGAGCAGTATTTACGTTGTTACACTTCTTACCAACAGGATGATTGGTTGGATCTTCTCCCCCCAGGGGCGGACTGACCATTCGGGCGTTCGGGCACTGCCCGAGGGCCCCGAGTCAGGGGGGGGCCCCATGAGAGGCTTAGTCCGCCCCTGGATGTGCCCACAGCTTATCATGCAGGATAGAGGAGGTTTATGCCCTGAGGAGGCAGCGAGCTTTGGCATCCCTGCCGGCAGTTGATGCAGCTGTATGAGAGGATCCAGTGCCTGCTGAGATCAGAGAGCGATAAGGATGATAGCAGTGACAGGCGCTTCGGCCACCTCTCCCCCTAAGGAATTCAGCAGAGGGGCGGGGCCACAATATACGTTCCTGCCGGGGGAGACAGACGATGAGAGAGCTGGAGGCTGCAGAGTGCACACGGAGTGAAGTCATCTCAGAGATAGCCATCTGACATGCATGGTGTGCAGCAGCAGCAGGTCAGTGTGTAATCACCGCAATTTAGTGGTATGTCTAAAATCACAAGCCAGGCTAAGTGTTTCTTCTTGCCCAATGCCCATCTACAGGTGCTATTTCCTAGTACACTGAGTGCACACTGATATCTGTACACTGAGACTGAGTGCTGCTCAGTGTATAGATATCAGTGTTATAAATAGGGAATAGCACTTAGTGCCGGTTCACACTTGTGCAGTTTGCGAGATCGCATGTAATTCGGAGCGCACTGCTCCTTCATTACATGCGATCTCCTGTGCGGATGTATGGCTGAATTCGCAGTGCATTCACAGCAAACTCGCACAAGAGGCATTTTTTGAGCCGCATCAGAATCGGATCGCACAGTGGTTCACACTTGTGCGATCCGATCCTGTGCGAACTTGCAGATCGCACTGGGATATGCGATCAAACTGGGGTTGTCGTTAACTTTTAATTGACACCCCCTGCGTATCGCATATGGCAGTGTGAACTGCCAGATGTGCAGATGCGATGCAGGAACACGCTGTATATTCGCAGCCTTCCCGCATCGCACTAATGTGAACCGGCACTTAGTGAGTTATATTCCCTATATGTTACACTGATATCTGTATACTGAGTGTTGTTCCCTATATACATAACACTGACATCCATAGACTTCAGCAGGGAGAATGCCCCTTACATTGGTGGTCAGTGAGAAGAATGTCCCTTACATTGGTGGTCAGTGAGAAGAATGCTCCTTACATTGGTGGTCAGTGGGAAGAATGTCCCTTACATTGGTGGTCAGTGATAAGAATGCTCCTTACATTGGTGGTCAGTGATAAGAATGCTCCTTACATTGGTGGTCAGTGGGAAGAATGTTCCTTACATTGGTGGTCAGTGGGAAGAATGTTCCTTACATTGGTGGTCAGTGGGAAGAATGTTCCTTACATTGGTGGTCAGTGGGAAGAATGTTCCTTACATTGGTGGTCAGTGGGAAGAATGACCCTTACATTGGTGGTCAGTGGGAAGAATGACCCTTACATTGGTGGTCAGTGGGAAGAATGTTCCTTACATTGGTGGTCAGTGGGAAGAATGACCCTTACATTGGTGGTCAGTGGGAAGAATGACCCTTACATTGGTGGTCAGTGGGAAGAATGTCCCTTACATTGGTGGTCAGTGGGAAGAATGTCCCTTACATTGGTGGTCAGTGGAAAGAATGACCCTTACATTGGTGGTCAGTGGGAAGAATGTCCCTTACATTGGTGGTCAGTGGGAAGAATGTCCCTTACATTGGTGGTCAGTGGGAAGAAGGAGGAGGACACACCCAAAGAGCTCTCTCAGAGAACCAGCCCTTTTCAAGCCTGGGCCTTGCTTGCTAGCTTGGCCCAGGAACAATGCCTGATCCTGGGGGAGGCCCTGGGAGGGATCCCCCTGATGACACGGGGCCTAGTGAGGAGGAGGTGGAGGACCTGTCTGTGGGTCCAGGCCCTGGTGAGAATGCGGATGTCTTCAGCCAGAAGATTATCAATCGTTTTAGGGCGATTGGGAGAGCGGAAGAAAAACTTAAAGTTTTGAAGGCTGAACACAAATCCTTCAAAACCAAGTATTTCCAGGCCTGGAGTAAAAATCGCACAGCCATGAAGCCTGAGTTACAGGAATTGGAAGAAAAGGTAAAGGAACAAACTTTATTATTGGAAAGGCTGAAAGACAGAAGTGGAGCATTTAAAGAAAAATTTGACAATGAGAGGCGATTTACCAGCCAAGCATCAGCAAGCTCTGTGGATCAGCAGCCTCAGTTAATGGATGACCAGGCTCCATCTGCCTCTGCACCTCTCCCCCCATGCCAGAACTGGGAATCACCAGCGGCAACCAGCCAGGGGGTTGAGAGTGGACATGGATCCCTGACATTCATCCAGCAGATGGAGTCACCCCTGAAAGCAGACAGGTTTGTATTTTCTGATGATCCATCAGAAATCCCTGAGGATGGGCAGAGGAGATTCAAGTCAGCAAAGCCAGTAATGGTGGAGAAATCCCAGTACACCATGCTGCCATCCAACATGTCTGCCCCATCTGCTGTAGTGGATGGTGTCCCAGGTGAGAAAGAGCTCTGCATACAGCTACCTATTGGAGTTACCGCTGTGGAGAAACCGACAGACATGCAAGCCCCGGACCATCAGACGAATGTGGATGGACCTGCATTAAACACCCCAGGCATGGATTTTGCTGGTCTGGCTGAGACCAGTAGTCCCACGGCAAGCAAAATGGTTGCCAGCTCCAAAGAGCCTGCTTCATGTTCACCTGAGCCTCCCAGTCTTCCAGTGCTGATTGCTGATGGGGGAGGGGATCAACATAGTTCTGGAAGTGGAATGGAAGTAGCAATGGAAATATCCTGCAATGCTTTACCTGCTGCTGTGTTAAAACAGAATGCTATTTCCACAGCTGAAAACCCTGTCCTAGTGGAAGAGAAGATGACAGCTGGAGTTCTTACCAATGCAGCAGCAACTATGGATTCTGCTGTGAAGACAACAGCAATAATAAGTATCCCAGCAAGTATAAAAAATGACAATGTTAAAGCAATGAATGTGGTGGGTGGTGGTGAAGGGGTTAGTAATGCTGGGAAAAATAAAAATGACATTTCTCCTCCTGCTCAGCAGAGGAAAGATTCGATTGCACAGATCAATCCCGAATCTGTGCAATCGTTATCTGCTAAGTGTGTGTCAGATAATTTAAAAAAAACTGATGGATTTTCT
This sequence comes from Pelophylax lessonae, assembly GCF_965119305.1. NCBI lineage: Eukaryota > Metazoa > Chordata > Amphibia > Anura > Ranidae > Pelophylax > Pelophylax lessonae. Next base: position 50,967,984 of record NC_138772.1, on the reverse strand, counting down.
GCTGGGAGGAATGTTGGAAGCTATGCTTCAGCTTTGGGGAGTCACACCAGGGTGGGTGGTGGGAATTCTGTTATTAGTCAAAATTCAGGGAGGTTTGGTGGGTATAGGAGGAGGAATGTGGTACAGTTGAGGTGGGTGGGGGATGGAACTCCACCTGTAAGGGGGAGGGTGGCTGAGTTGATTTTGGAAATGGGGTTTAAAGCTTGTGATATTTTTGCTTTAATTTGCCCGGTGGGGAGTTATGAATTCGATTTGTCGTTTGTAAAACCTGAAAGTTTGGATCTCTTCTGGGAGAGATTTAGGAGGTGCAAGGGCCTTCAGCAGTGGAGTGGTTTGGTGCCAAAAGTGATTTCAAGGCAGCCTCTGATAAAATCAGTGACCATTTTGGTGCGTAACGAATCCATACCAGAGGCTGATTTATTAGTATGGCTACGCCGATATGGCGAGGTCCTCACTCCACTGCGGAAGGTCCTTGATGAGCATGGGATATGGACAGGGGCCTGGACAGTGTCGCTAAAATTGGGGGTGCTGGGCGATGTAGTTCAGCACCTTCCCTGCTCAGCCTTTCTGGGTAGGGATAGGCTGACCATTTTCTACCAAGGTCAGCCTAAGGTATGTAATAAATGTGGTGATAAAGGCCACTTTGCATCGTCCTGCACCCACAAGAAGTGCTCACTGTGCCAGGATTTAGGCCATTTGGCCAGAGAATGCACCCAGATTCGGTGCAATTTGTGCCAGCAGCTGGGTCATCCATATAGCCAGTGCCCAGAGGCACTGCATAACTTGCCAGGATTGGAGACTGAGCTGCAGAGGCTTGATAAAGAAGATGAAGCAGCTGAAGTTAGAGAGGAAATTGTTGTTGCCCCTCCTGTGTCTGTTGTGTCAGATTCTGTTTCCCCTAGTGATGTGGTCCCTGAGTCTGTGTCTGTTGTGTCAGATTCTGTTTCCCCTAGTGATGTGGTCCCTGAGTCTGTCCCTCCTGTTGTTCCTACATCTACTGTGCGTAGATCCTCCAGACTAGCGGAAGCTGCTGGGGGGGCGGGTATAGTGGATCTTCCCCCTCGGCCTACTCCACCTCCAGTCCCTGTCTCTCGACACCGCAAACGCGGCCAAGAGGGTGCAGGGGTGCTGGATGGTGGTGGGGTCGATGGGGTTGACGGAGGGGTGTCCATGTCCCATGTCTCACCCTCTGTTGTGGAGGATTCGGATGATGAGGGGTGGGAGAGGACAAAGAGGAAGAAAAAGAAGAAGAGGAAGACCAGTAAAGCGGTCACTTCTTCCTTACAGTTAGAGCCAGGAGGGGTTCCTCTTGGCAACACATTTTCGGTTTTATCAGGGGAGGAGTTAGTATCCGATTTATCTACTTTATCATCTATGGATGAGGGGGAGTCACATAGTGTAAAGAGAGCTGTTTCGGGTGATGAGAGTGTGGTGGAGGTTAAGAAACGACTACCCCAATCATCCTGATGGCAGTGCCCGCTCTGATAAAGGTGGCGACCATTAATGTCGCCAGCGTGAAATCTGCAAGAGCTCGTGATATTGCCTTATTTTTGCTCAGTGAGTTTGATGCTGAGATTTTATTTTTGCAAGAGACCTGGCTCAATACTTTGGCCGATGTCCATCTAGCAAAAAGGGAGTGGAGATGCGGTCCCTCCTTTTGGTCTCTTGCGGCTGAGCCTTGCAGCGGAGTTGCGGTTCTTTTTAAAACCGATATGGTAACGTGCCGGCGGATAATTGAGGTAGAAATGGGGAGATGCATGGTCTTAGACGTCTCTGTTAGGGGGCAGGACCTGCGCCTGATCAATATCTATGGACCGCAGTCAAAATGGGACAGGAAATGCCTCTTCACAAAGATCAAGCCCTTCCTTTTTACATCCCAGCAGGTTGTCTTTGGAGGTGACTTTAACACCATAATTAGGCCTGAAGACAGGAGGGTCTCCATAGACAGGCTGGGTTATGATAGCGTTTTTCTTAGAGATATGGTTAGACAAGCAGGCCTGGTAGATGTGCACATTAAGCACTGCCCTGGCAGCACGGGATTCACGTTTCAGAGAGGGAATAGTCAGAGTAGGATAGATAGGTTTTTTTTAAAGGAGAACTCTGCTTTCTCGGCTCCTGAGTTGAGGGCGGTGGAGTTCTCTGACCACTGTATGCTGTCTGTGACTCTGAATGCCTCGGACACTCCACCCAGGGGAAGGGGTACCTGGAAACTGAATTCGGCTCTCCTGGAAGATGTAGAGGTAAGACAATCCTTTGAGGATTTTTTTCAGGCACAGGTTTCTATTCTGGACTTTTGCAGCAGTAAGTCAGAGTGGTGGGAGCTTGTGAAACAAAGGGCGATTGGACTTTTCAAGGCCATAAGTAAGAAGAAGCAGCTTGGTATGTATATTGCCTACCAGCATTTGCGGAGGAAGCTTGATCGTCTTGTCTCGTATGGAGGAGATCCAGGGGAGATCTCGGAGGTAAAGCTTCTTCTTAGGAAGTGTCAATACGACCGGCATGCCTCCTTGGTTCTGGAGAGAGATTATGGGAAATATCACTCGCCTGATCCTTACCAGAACTGTAAGCAAGGCATAGCAGTTAAGACGGTCATAGGTCTGAGGGATAGTACGGGTTCCCTGGTGAAGTCCAGATCAGGGATCCTGGAGATCTTCAGGTCATATTACGCAGACCTTCTGGGAAGAAAGGACCTTAGTCGGGACAGGATGGAAAGCTTTCTGGATTCTACTCCAGGATTGGGAAATGATACATTGCCTTTGATGGATTTGACAGAACCAATTTCAGCGGATGAGGTAGTTTGTGCTATAGAGAAGCTGGCTACCAAAAAGTCGCCTGGGCCAGATGGGTTGACAGCTGAATTTTACAAGTGTTTTAAGTCCATTCTGGCTCCCTTTTTAGCGGAGGTTTATAACAGCTGTTTAGATGAGGGTTCTCTCCCTCCCTCCATGAGGCAATCCGCTGTGATTCTTCTGTCAAAAGGTAAAGACCCCTCAATAATTGAGAACTGGCGCCCCATCAGTCTTCTCAATGTTGATAGAAAGATCTTGGCGAAGATTCTTTTTTGGCGCTTGTCGTCAGTAGCAGGCGATTTGTTGTCCAATCATCAGCACTGCTCGGTCCAGGGCAGAAGTACCTTTTCAGCAATTTTAGCTGTCCGGGAGGCTTTGGAGCGATGCAGGGCTGCTGGATGGAGAAAGTACTTGCTGGCATTGGATCAGGCGAAGGCTTTTGATCGAGTCAATCATGAGTACCTGTATTTGCTACTTGGTAGATACGGCCTGCAGGGGAGGTTTATTGATTGGCTGAAAACATTATATAAAGGGGCTGAGAGCTTCCCACTTGTTAATGGTTGGGTTGGACGGCCTTTTGAGGTTGGCTCTGGGGTGCGCCAGGGGTGTCCTTTGAGCCCCCTGCTATATGTATTCGCAATTGACCCCTTCATAAGAAGGTTAGAGAGTGGATCGTTGTGTGGGGTGCCTTTGGGCATTGCTGGTGTGCCGCCTTTGAAGGTCGTGGCCTATGCCGATGATGTGTCTGTTATTATCTCTGGGATGGAGGAGGCGCAGGAGGTGGTCTCTGTGATAGAGCAGTACACTGAGGCTTCTGGCTCTAAAATCAATCATGAAAAGAGTGAAGTTTTCTGGATGGGTGAGGAGGGTGAAAGCTTCGAACTTCCGGATGCCTTCCCAGAGCCCCAGCAGGAAATTAAAGTGTTGGGCATCAAATTTGGTCCTGGTGACTATGGTCATCGAAATTGGGAAAGCAGGTTGTTGAATGCCAATGCCAAGGTGGCAAGCTGGAAGAAATGGAAACTTTCCTTGAGGGAAAGGGTTGACTTGATTAAAACTTACCTGATCCCAATCTTTTTATATGTCAGCTTTGTCTGTATCTTGCCGGAATCTCTCTATGCAAGGGTGTACAGCTGCTTTTTCCAACTGTTATGGGGAAATAGGCTGAACCTGATTAAACGCAATGTAACTTACCTGTCCAGGCGGGAAGGTGGTCTAGGAATGGTCAACCCTATAGTTTTCTTTTCTCTGCTTTTTTTAAAGTATAATCTTGGTAATATGTTAGCAGAGACCCCGCCGGGATGGGTGGGTATTTTTCAATCTTGGTTTAGGCCTTTTCTGCGATGCTGGGAAGATGGCGGGCCAGTGAAAAGTCTGAGAGTCCGACATGGCAAGCTTCCGGCTTATGTTGCCCCGTGTCTGAAAATACTTAGGCAGTGGCAGGTGACAGTGGGGGATATCAAGTCCCTCCCCAGAAAGCTTCTGGAGAAGAGGATTTTGGGCTCTGCTTTCAGTGTGTCGCTGACCTTAAGGGATTGCCCAGGCCCCGTAATGAGGGAGGGGTTGCGTTTAATTAACTTAGGAAGAATCACTTTGAAGTTTAGGGATCAAGCCTGGCTCGCTTTCCATGGAAGGCTCTATGTGAGAGGGAACCTGAAGCATCGCCCTGTGGATGATCGGGATTGTCCTAGAGCGGAGTGTGTTGGTAAAGTGGAGTCTATGGACCACTTTTTGCTCCAGTGTCCCTTTAACATAGAGGTGTATAAAAGGGTGGGGAGGGCTCTAGGCATCCCCTTTCTCTATCGCATGAGTTATGCGGAGTGGGTGTATGGGGCATTCCCGACTCGCTGGGATTTTGATTTGGATACACTTTTTCTAGTTAGTATAGTTGTCCGTTACTTCACGTGGAATGCACGGTGCCAGATTACCCTGCGGAAGAAAGTCCTCCCTGTCGAGGTGGTGGTGTACGATATTCTGGGTGAGGTTGGGAAGATTCGGGGTCTTGAGAAGGGCAGGGAGCCTCGAGCGGTCTGGATAAGGGCGTGGAGGAATATCAGACCTGCTTTTGGTGAACTGTCCATCTCTGGGTGAAAAGCTTTTTTCCTATGCTATTTCTTTCACACCCTTAGCTTTTGTTAGTTAATATCTTCATTTTTGAAGAAGGGCTGCATGCATAATGGGAGTGGTTTTTGTTTCTTGACCTCGCAGGTTTGATGTCTGGTGTGGTGGTGTGAGTCTAATTAAGATTATTTTTCCCGGTAATGATGTGTTTCATGATGTGAGTTTTGTTTTTGCTGTAAAGGCAGTCTTTATTTGAGAGCAGAATTTGCTATGTATTTTTTTTTCCCCTTTTCATGTAAATATGTATATATTTATTTATGTATATTGATTTTATGATTATTGATTGCAAGACTTTTAATAAACAAAAATTGGGAAGAATGTCCCTTACATTGGTGGTCAGTGGGAGTGGGAAGAATGCTCCTTACATGGTGGTTAGCAATAAGAATGCTCCTTACATTGGTGGCCTGTAGAAACACTTCCCCTTACAATGGTGGTCGATGGGAGGAATGCCCCTTACATTGGTGGTTAGTGAAAATTATATAAAAATGATTTACATACTATATATATATATATATATATATATATATATATATATATATATATGTTATTAAAAGTGTAAAGCACACCCTCTATATAAAAAGCATTATGTAGGACGAGCACACATATGTAAACAATAGTAGCGCCATTTATGTATGGTATTGTCGGGAACGTCAGAGTGAAAGTAATTCTAGGTCCAAAATTTTGTAACATGCTGGTCAGAGCTTTGTATTTTTAATTTTTTGTATATTTTTTTATTAAACTGTTCAGCTAAGTAGACATTTGTTGCACCTGTTATATTGTGTTAATTTATGAAAACCTTAAAGTGGAGTTCCACCCCTACCTCAAAAAATTAAAGGTCAGCAGCTACATACTGTAGCTGCTGACTTTTAATACTAGGACACTTACCTGTCCTGGAATCCAGCCGTGTTTCCATTGGCTGTCAGGTGCTGCCGCCACCATTGACTGTAAGGGGCTTCACAGCCGGTTCCCAACTGTGCATGCGTGAAGTGCGCTGCGCTCTTACTGGCCCGGCAGCAGGGGAAGGAGGAGGGGATGCAAATGCTGATGTATCTCACTACGGCAAGGTCTGACTGAAGTGGGGACAGGGTACCTGTCAAAAACAGGTACCCGCCCCCGATGGTGCCAAATGTGGCACCGGAAGGGGAGGGGGGAATCAGATAAGCATAGCTTCCACTTTTGAGTGGAACTTCACTTTAAGTTTGGAAATGTACCATTGTTGTACTTTGTTGTACTTTCTTTAATGTAAGTTTATTTTTCTTTATTTTCTATAATAAACATTTATTTTAAACATAGTGTAGAGAAATTCTGTGACAAACGCATGTAGCGTAGGCAGTGTAATATGTAGGTGGGGCTTTGTGTGGGTGTGGCTTGGGTGTGGGTGAGGACACAGGGGGCCCCATGATCTCCTATTGCCTGGGGGCCCCATGAGTTGTCAGTCCGCCCCTGTCTCCCCCTGGCAGAATTTGCCTACAACAACGCAACTCACAGTACAACCAAGCAGAGTCCGTTCTACTTGAACTATGGGTTCCATCCCTCTATTCTCCCTCCACGCATCCTTCCTTCAAATAACCCAGTAGCCTCAGACTATCTTTCCCAAATAAAGGATTCTCTGGGTTTACTAAATACTACCATTGCACACGCTCACAGTCAACAAAAGAAGTACTATGATCTTCGTAGAAGACCTTCTCCACAGTATACTATCGGGGACCTCGTTTGGCTCTCAACAAAAAACTTGAGACTGAAGATCCCTAGCAAAAAACTTGGACCTCTGTTCTTGGGACCTTTCCCAATCAAGAAACTTATTGGAAAAGCTGCAGTGCAGCTTACATTGCCAATGGACCTAAAAATCCATCCCATTTTCCATGTGTCGCTACTAAAACCCCATGTTCCGGACCAAGGAATAAGGCCTAATATTCCACCTCCCCTCCTGTACAAGTTGAAGGTGGAGAAGAATACGAGATAAAAGAGATTCTGGATTCTCGTATCTACAGAAGAAGGCTTCAGTACTTGGTTAGATGGAAGAACTATGGGCCCCAAGACGACACCTGGCTAAACACCTCTGACATACATGCCCCTAGATTAATCCGCAATTTTCATGCGAGATACCCAGACAAACCAGCTCCTGAGGCCTTCAGGAGCAGGCCTTAAAGGGGGGGTATTGTAATGTTCCGGTACCTTTGGTACCCTAAATTACACTTTCCACAAGTGTATGCGCCCTACCATTTACTTTTGGAAAGGTGCGCATACACCTTTAAGACTGGAGCTGTCATCACTCAGCGCCGGACTAGATGGCTATTTAAGGCGTCGGTTCTCACTCACATGTGTTCGTTCAAACACCCTTACCTGGATACTAACCTTGCTTGAAGCTTCCATGCTTGCAAGCTTACTTCGCTGACGGAACCTCGCTGCGCTGATCCCTGTATCCCGCTACTGGATCATCCGCCTCTCCTGAACCACCCTTCAGCTGTATTGCTAATAGTGCTAAATACCCCGCAGGGGAATTCTCTATAAACTTATACTAAGCTTACACTATCTAGCTCTGCATAGTAGAGACTGTTTATCACATCTGCATAAACTAGATTGCTAGCTCTTGAGACTACTGCTACTTTTCTGCACTGGGTTGATCTCTTTTGTATGTCCACCTGCTATTCAACATCTGCTATCATACAACATTGCTAAACCTTCCTGCATCCATCTGCTACTGTCTCACCTTCAAGTGTCTATCACCTACCACCTCCACTCAACCTATCCCTCAACCTTCATCATTGTGTTACCACATATATAAAGTCATTCTAGGAACCAGCTTGCTAATTGTGTGTATTTACTGGCTGAAATAAGACCTTCCACACATGATGAGTCATTGAGGTTGGGAATGGTATCTCAGCATATCTCTTACATGACTACTGACGTGGAACTATTTCTGCAGCTGAAAATCCACACCATATAAGAAACGCAGGAGCGTTACAATCAGGTTGTAATGGTAGAATTTTTGTGGGCGGCCGGGAGGCAGTATAACCACAGATCAGCTGCCTGATTTTACTGCCCCTGGGCTGCCAGTGAAAGTTCCCTTTCTTAGCTAACATTATCTGTAACCAACATCTTTACCGTACTTTCAGAAGGCCTGACCTCACAAGCATTTCTATAGGGCAACCACACTCCCCTTGAGCTTCTGGTCATTCTCTCTTAGCACTCAGAGCAAGCTTCCTGCTTGCAGACAAAGATCTCTGCCTGGCCATGTTACTTTGTGCTGAGCTGAGTTGTATAAAGTACTCGAAACCCATACTTGAGTAAAAGTACAAGTGCTCGATAAAATAGTGACTTGAGTAGAAGTGGAAGTGCTCGATCAAAAAGTGACTTGAGTAGAAGTACTAAAGTATTCAACATTTTTTATACTTAAGTATTGCAAGTAGTTTTTTTTAAAAATGTTGCCACTCAAGTACTGAAAGTAAAAGTACAAGTACTGTGTTATGTAGTTATTAAAGAAAGAAGTCAAAAGTTTGAACATCATATTGTTTTTTTATTATTTCAAATGCAGCATTTATTAATACATATGGTAGCATTTATTTTCGTATGCGCTGAAAATACACATGTTTTGAGCTTCATGAAATCTGCCATCTACTGTTCTGGCAGTGGTCATTTTTATAATTGTAATGAGTAACTATGCAGCACTAAAAAAAAAAAAATGGAGTAGAAGTATTGAAATCATTGAAAAAATGTAGTGAAGTAAAAGTGGAAGTAGGAGAAAAAAATTCTACTCCAGGAAAGTACAGATACCGCCTTTCGGTACTTAAGTACAGTAGTGAAGTAGTTCTACTTAGTTACTATACATCTCCATAGGCGTGCGCATGGGGTGTGCCAGGTGTGCCTGGGCACACCCTAATCACCCTGTGTCTGTTAGTGTAGGGCCAGATCTCCATCTTTGGCACTGAGGGGAGTGAGATACTCGGTGGAGAGGCGGCTGTGCTGTTGGCTCCAGCAGACAGTGAGGCTTGCCAGAGCCGCTCAGTGTGTGTGTTTGACACTGTCAGGTAATATTACTGCTTGCAGGGGGAAAGATGAGCTGTCAAAAGTCAGGGGTGATGTCGGGGGTGGGCGGGACCGAACAGCTATCAAACACCAGCCAATGGGATGGGGTCTGGGCGGCCGCTTTGTTTATGTGGCTCCGCCTCTTTCTTAAGCAGCCCAATCATTGGCTGGTGTTTGACAGCTGCTCATCCGCCCACCCCGACATCACCACTAAGTTTTGACAGCTGGTCTTTCCCCCTGAAAGCAGCTACATACATGAAAGTATCACACACACACAGTGGGGTACCAATGGGGGGGGGGGGCAAGCCCTGGGGGGTGTCAGCCGGCATTCTCTGAGATCCCGCATCGCAGCGTGAAGGCAGCTGCAGTGGCAGCTCCTTCAGTCCGTGCTGCTAGTGGGGGCGGAGCCGCGATGGGAAGAAGGGGGCGGAGCCTCAGCGGGAAGAAGGGGGCGGAGCCTCGGCGGGAAGAAGGGGGCGGAGCCTCGGCGGGAAGAAGGGACGGAGCCTCACCGGGAAGAAGGTGAGTGCGTGCCCATTGCCCAAGTGTGTGTGCTGGATAGGAGGGGGATGGGGAAGCTGCATATAGAGGAATTCATATTTGCCTATTCTTTCTGCAGGCAGACTGAGCGCTTCTTGCAAGTCTCACTGTCTGCTAAATGTGAAACTCCCCCTCTCCCCTGTTAGTGTCCATAAGTGGTGCCCAGTAGTGCCACCTCATCAGTGCCCACCAGTGCCACCTATCAGTGCCCACCAGTGCCGCCTCATCAGTGCCCATCAGTGTCACCTAATAGTGCCTATCAGTGCCCAGCAGTGCCGCCTCATCAGTGCCACCTATCAGTGCCCACCAGTGCCACCTATCAGTGCTGCCTCATCAGTGCCACCTATCAGTGCCCACCAGTGCCGCCTCATCAGTGCCACCTATCAGTGCTGCCTCATCAGTGCCACCTATCAGTGCCCACCAGTGCCGCCTCATCAGTGCCACCTATCAGTGCCCACCAGTGCCGCCTCATCAGTGCCACCTATCAGTGCCCACCAGTGCCGCCTCATCAGTGCCCATCAGTGTCACCTAATAGTGCCTATCAGTGCCCAGCAGTGCCGCCTCATCAGTGCCACCTATCAGTGCCCACCAGTGCCGCCTCATCAGTGCCCATCAGTGTCACCTAATAGTGCCTATCAGTGCCACCTATCAGTGCCCAGCAGTGCCGCCTCATCAGTGCCACCTATCAGTGCCCACCAGTGCCGCCTCATCAGTGCCACCTATCAGTGCCCACCAGTGCCGCCTCATCAGTGCCCATCAGTGTCACCTAATAGTGCCTATCAGTGCCACCCAGCAGTGCCGCCTCATCAGTGCCACCTATCAGTGCCCACCAGTGCCCAGCAGTGCCGCCTCATCAGTGCCTATCAGTGCCACCTATCAGTGCCCAGCAGTGCCGCCTCATCAGTGCCACCTATCAGTGCCCACCAGTGCCGCCTCATCAGTGCCCATCAGTGACATCTAACAGTGCCTATCAGTGCTTCCTATCAGTGCCACCAATCAGTGCCCACCAAAGCCGCCTATCAGTAGCCATCAGTGATGCCTATTAGTGCCCAGAAGTGCTGCCAATAAGTGCTACCTCTAAGTGCTGCCAATCAGTGCCCATCAGTGCAGCCTCATCAGTGCCAGTCAGTGCTGAGAACAAGTGCCTATTAGTGCTGTCTATCAGTCCATATCAGTGCCTCACATGTAATTTCACCTGTAATACACATCAAAAGGAAAATAAGGCATACATCTTTTTCAAAACTTAGCAGTGATGGTGGAACCCCTCTACAGATATTTGCCATACAATTTAACTTAAGTGCAAAAACTTTTTAGTTGGAAGGTTCACACCAGTAGAGCACTTTGGAATTTTTATTTTTTAGATTGTTACACTTAATTTTATATGTTTTAGTTACTATTATAATGTAAATGATTGCACTTGAAGTTAATTTTCCACCACCCATGCTAAGTCCATGTCTTTATGGACCTTGCTTTGTGCACTGGTGCGCAGTCACGTTGGAACAGGGAGGGGCCATCCCACAAATTTGGGAGCATGAAATTGTCCAAAATGTCTTGGTATGCTGACTCCCTAAGAGTCTAAGGGGCCAAGCCCAACCCCTGAAAAACACCCCACACTATAATCCCCCCTCCACCAAATGATGTGGACCAATGCACAAAGCAAGGACCATAAAGACATGGATGAGCCAGTTTGAGGTGGAGGAACTTGACTGGCCTGCACAGAGTCCTGACCTCAACCCGATATAACACCTTTGGGATGAATTAGAGCAAAGACTGCGAGCCAGACCTTCTCGTCCAACATCTGTGCCTGACGTCACTAATTTGCTTCTGGAAGAATGGTCAAACATTCCCATAAACACACTCCTAAACCTTGTGGACAGCCTTCCCAGAAGAATTGATGCTGGCATAATTGCAAAGGATGGGCCAACTCAATATTGAACCCTACGGACTAAGACTGGGATGCCATTAAAGTTCATGTGTGTGTAAAGGCAGGCGTCCCAGTACTTTTGACAAGTGTGTGTGTATATATATATATATATATATATATATATATATATAGTGTGTGTGTATGTTTACAAAGTGTATATATATACACGCATGCGTGTTTGAGCTTTGGGGTGCACACCCTAATGCAATAGGCTGCGCACGCCTATGTACATCTCTGAAGCTGAGACAAAGGACAGTTGGAGACAGCATGTCCCCACTCACTGCACTGCAAACAGTGCACTTGCCTCAGCATCTTGTCCAGGCTTCCCATGCCAGTTTCTTTTGCATACTGTGGCACACTTACACTTCTATGTACGAAAACAGCTCCTCTACTTGCACCAGCATTGCTAGAGGCAATAGCATAGATCTCCTAGGTTTGAATAGCCCTGCTATCTGGCCTGTCTTCCTCCATAGCTGGGGTTCCTGCTGCTAGCAGGCATTGACACCATTCCACTGCAGACTCTGAAGCCAGCAGATTTTCTTGGCTGGGGGCCAGAGAGGCTTGCACAGGTGAAAACATCCCTTCCAGCCACAAAATTCTCTCTCTTATATCTCTTTGAAGTAGACCTTTTTCTTTGAACATCCCATCCTGGTAGTCACACTGCTGCACAGACCACAGCAATTTTGCACAGTTCAGTAAAACACTGTCTGTTTAAAGGGGGTCGATTTTTGTTTGGATTTGGTGGTGCTTCTTCTCTGCCTGTGTTTCCCCTTGTGTGGCCAACTGTAGCTATGCCCTGGCCCTGTTTTTTAGTCTGGAGTGCAACTTTGGGTGCGATATTCTGCTTGGAAGGGTAATGAGGTTGACGCAACTTCCAGTAACAGAAGACAAGACAGAAAGTGTCCATTCATAATTGGCATGGAACTTGTGGAGATAAGGCCTCCCCCTTCACCTTGGGGATCCTTTTCATACCCTATCCTGCCTCCACCCAACAAATGTACTTTTTTCACATCAGCTCATCCCCCACAGTTATTACCTTCTGTATCATTTGACCATTCCTCTTTGATTGTATAATAAGCTTTACCGTGCATTACCCTATGATTCCTGTTGTATTGAATTGTATTTTAACTATCCTTGTGTTCTAAAGCACTGCAAAAAACTTTTGGCGCTATATATACCCTGTATAATAATAATAATAATAATAATATCCTAGTTTTGGCAGGAAAGTCCCACTATTTGGGTGTGTTAAGGGGCCTTGGGAGCCACCGATGTGTATATAGGTTTGGAAGGGACCACTATTAGACCTTTATACTATGGCTGTATGTTGACACATGACATGCTAAGCTCCAAGCAGGCTCAACACTGGTAAGGATTACTTTTTATGTTCCCCTAATGACCACATTACTTGGCGCATTGTTAACCCTCTTTTTTGAATTTGGGTAGGTTATTTGGGGTATGTTTATGTATACATCTTTTATTATAGACATTAAGTCCTTTTATCCCTACATTTCGCCTTCTGAGCTTCCCCACAGGCCGAAAAATTCTTGACCAGCCACTGGATTGGTGTGTCTATGTTGCAGTGTTGCTTTTAAGTAAAAGTTTTTGGATGATTGAGGATAACGTTTTTTTGTCCCCCTCTTACATGATTGTATGGTGGACAGTTGTTTTGATGCACACATTATTCATCATTATATTTTGTTTCTTTAACACTCATAGGTTATGATTTCAATTGATTATTTTAATTTTTTTTTTGTAAATAATTTTTATTAGATTTTCAACAGTACAAACAAACAAATTTGCATTGGCAAACGAACAATTTGCATTGGCAAACATCAACAACAAGCAACAATGATGTTGTAGAATACATTAACAAGAATGGGATTGGGTAACGATAACCAAAATTATATCAGCAGTAAAGATAATAGCTTTCAAGTAGTGGACCAAAAGTCCCAGCATTTCCAAATTTTGACAGTGTCATAGAGTTGACCGCCAGTGCTTTCTCGTACTGATAGTTAAGCCTAAGCAGGGAAATATGATTATTTTAATTTGATTATTCCTGTAAATGGATCATAGCTTATCATCATGATACAGTATATGTGAAAGGATGTCCCCAGTTCTGAAGAAGCAGAACATTCATGGAATGCATAGACTGACTATTACACAGTTTATCAAGGGGATGTTTGGAGCCTTGGAAGAGGAAGAGGAGGACGTAAGGAGACATTAAGGGGGCACTCCAAAAGAGGAGGATGTAGGGGAGAGCTCTGGACTGGAAGAGGAGAATGTAAAAGGGCACTCAGGAAAAGGAGATAAGGGAGCACTCTGGAAAATGAGCTAAGGGGGCATTAACTTAGGGGGCACCAGTCTGAGGTAGGATGTAGGAGGGCACTCTGGAGGATGTAAGGAGGATGTAGTGGGGGGGGGAGGCACTGGATGCACTGATGTAAGTGGGCACTTTGGGGGCACTTATGTAAGGGGGCTCTGATGTAAAAACGGAAAATGAGCTAAGGGGGCATTAACTTAGGGGGCACCAGTCTGAGGGAGGATGTAGGAGAGCACTCTGGAGGATTTAAGGAGGATGTAGTGGGGGGGGGGTGCTCTGGATGCACTGATATGAGTGGGCACTTTGGGGGCACTTATGTAAGGGGACTCTGATGTAAGGTGGGACTCTGGGGGTTTGATGTTTGGTGGCACTCTGGGGACACAGATGTAAAGGAATATTTATAGGAGGAATGGTGGGAAATTTGATGTAAGGGAGGTCTCTGATGTGAATATAGCGCTCATCCTAACTGCTGCAATTTATTTGTTGTATTGTTTTACTTATCCTGACCTCTGCAATCTATATATTATGCCATACGTAGACCTAACCATGGTGTTTATTCTCTCAACAGGTACTGGTTTTAATAAAGTTCTTCTTTAACAGCTTCCAACCACGCTATAGCCAAAAGACGACTACATCACAGTCGTCTAGTTCTGGGAGGGCTTCCATTGGACGCCCTCCCAGAACCACGCCCCCCACCCCCGTGCACCCGCTGGGGTGCGCAGGAGGCACACTCTGTGATCCGGCTGTCACAGCGTGAGGAAAGTAGAGACGGTATCTGGCATTTGTGGCAGGGGACTTCAAACGGATAATCAGGGCACTGATCATCAGTATCCTGATGATCAGTGCAGCCCTGACAGTACCAATCAGTGCTGCCTTTCAGTGCCCATCAGGACTACCTATCAGTGCCCATCAGTGCTGCCTATCAGTTCCCATCAGTGTGCCTATCAGTGCCAATTAGTGTTGCCTATTAGTGCCCATCAGTGCCGCCTATCATTGCCAACTATCACTGTCCATCAGTGCTGCCTTCGGTGCCTATCAGTGCAGCATATCAGTCTCATAAATGCATCCACATCAGTACCCGTCAGTACTACTTCATCTGTGCTGCCTCATCAGTGCCCATCAGTGTCATCTCATCAGTGCCCATCAGTGAAGCCTATCAGTGCTCATCAGTGCAGCCTCATCAGTGCCTCCTCATCAGTGCCGCCTTTTCTGTGCCCATCTGTGCCACCATATCAGTGCATCCTTTCAGTGCCCATCAGTGACACTTACCAATGCCCATCAGTGCAGACTTATAAGCGCACTTTAGTGTAGGAGAAGAAATAGGTTCTGCAGCATGCTACACGCGCTGTGGCAAACAGTGGGCATGGTCAGTGGGAGGGCCTTAAAGCGGGAATAAACAAAATCAATGCCTGCTGTATGCACTGCACACATATACCACAGTCCTTGTACCCACAAAATGCTAATTGTTGCGCCACACAGACACAATTTTCATGAGGAAGGCATTTTTTTTTTAAATAAATGTTTCCATTGCATATGTTTTTATGCACACAGAAAGTATATTTTTGCCTTACTGAGCCTATCTTAACCACTTCAATACCCCCTCCCTGCCCAGGCCAATTTTCAGCTTTCAGTGCTGTCACACTTGGAATGACAGTTGCACGGTCATGCAACACTGTACCTAAATGAAATTTTTATCCATTTTTTTTACACAAGAAGAGCTTTTTTTTGGTGGCATTTCACCACTGGGTTTTTTATTTTGTTTGCTAAAAAAACAGAACATTTTGAAAAAAAATGTTTCTTAGTTTTTGTTATAAAATTTTGCAAATAAATAATTTTCTGTTCTTTCCCAGGGTGCCCCATGTCTTTCATAATCCTAGATACTCCGTTTTAACCTTTTGATTGTAAAGCCATCGGATTACTTGTTATGACTTGAGTATTTTTAATGTTTACATATTGTTTGTACTGTTTATAGGCTAAGTTTGCCTGTAGGAACACCACACGCCCTGATCAGTGCACTCATAATCCTTTGACTCTTCCTCCAGCTTTCTACCTAAAAAAGCTAGGGGAAGCATCTGCAGTAGCCCGACATTGTACGTTTGATCCAGTGATTCATTGATCACAGGTGCAATTCAACTCCTCTGGGCAAAAATAACAAATTAACTTTTTTCCTGCAAATATACAGTGTGTGCATTTATAATTTTTTCTGTAATTGTGGATTTAGCCTTTTAGCCACTTGCCGACCAGTCACGTTGACTGTACTGCGGCAAAGTGGCTTGTTATTGTCTGGCGACGTAGACCTACGTCACCAGACAATCCCCTCTCTCGGCGGCGCGCGCGTGCCGCTGGAGGCTCGCTCCCGCTGTATTCAGTTACAGTGGGAGTTGGGCCAGGGGAGGAGAGGCGGTGATCACCACTGCTCTTCCCCGATCGTCGGGGATCTAGTGTGGAAATCCGCCCGCTTGTGTAAACAAAGGCGGCGGATCTCCTAAGTGACAAGCAGGGTCAGATTGCAGGGTTCAGCATAGCTGAACCTGCGATCTGTCCTTGTGTCACTCAGTCACCTCCCCCCACACACGTCAGTAAGCACCAGACATACATTAACCCCTCCCTCTCCAATAAAAATTAACCCCTTTCTTGCCAGTGTCATTTTTACAGTAACAGTGCATATGTATAGCACTGATTACTGTAGTAATGTCACTGGTACCCCCAAAAGTGTCAAAAATGTCAGTCAAGGGTCCGGTCTGTCCGCCGCAATGTCGCAGTCCCGCAAAAAAAAAAAAATCGCAGATCGTCGCCATTACACCAAAAATGACAAAAATCTTTCCCATAGTTAGTAAACACAATAACTTTTGCGCAAACCAATCAAAATACGCTTATTGAGATTTTTTTTTACCAAAAATATGTAGCAGAAAACAAATTGGCCTAAAATGATAAAACATTTTGATTTTTACATTTTTTTGGGGGGAATTTCATATAAAAAAATGTGAAAAATATTGTTCTTTTTTCAAAATTTTTTTGTTTATAGCGCAAAAAGTAAAAATTGCACAGGTGATCAAATACCACCAAAAGAAAGCTCTGTTTGTGGGGAAAAAAAGGACATAAATTTGGGTACAGTGTTGCACGACCGCGCAATTGTCTGTTAAAATAATGCAGTGCCGAATCGCAAAATATGGCCTGGTCAGGAATGGGGTAAAACCTTCCGGTCATAAAGCGGTTAAAAATACGCTCATTGAGAATTTGTTTGTCAAAGATATGTAGCTAAATACATTTTGGCCTAAATATATGACAAAAATTGAATATATTGGATATTTTTTAACTGTCAAAGTAGAAAAATATTGTTATTTTTTCAAAATTGTCGCTTTTTTAAATTAATATTGCAAAAAATGAAAATCGCACAGGTGATCAAATACCACCAAAAGAAAGCTCTGTTTGTGGGGAAAAAAAGGACGTAAATTTTGTTTGGGTATGGCGTTGGATGACCGCGCAATTGTCAGTTAAAATCGCACAGTGCCGAATCTCAAAAAGTGGCCTGGACGTAAGACAGCAAAATCCTCCGGTGGTAAAGTGGTTAAATATTGACTGTTTTACCTTATAATAAGGGTTTCATCAAAATTCAGGCTGCCAGTAAAAAAAATGTGCTCCGTCAGTAAATGTTTCATGTTTTTTTGGAAAAAAAAAAAGTCATTGGGGGTTGGCAACACTGCAGCACAGAGAGAGTAAGGCTGCCATACATGGTTTGAATTGAACCGTTAATGGGCAGACTGAATGTACCAAGTTGATCGATCAATCAATTTGGGTACAACCAGCCTGCTGGATTCCCTTGCGATTATCGCTAGCGGCTCCTTTGGCCACTAGGGATAATCACTGTCTTCTACCGGCGTGAAGACAATTGCTGATTCCCCTGTCAGCACTGTCATTGTTGATGGGGGAATCGTGCAAATTTTTTTTCCTGCAAGAAAATAAATCTTGTAGAAAAGAAATCTGCCCCGTGTATGGCCGGCCTTACAGTATCAGTTCACAAGATTTCTGGCAGAAGCTGCTGATTTTTTGCACTTACCAGATATTAATGTTTTATTTAACAACTTCAGCTCTGGAATGTGTACCCCCCTTCATGACCAGGCCATTCTTTTACGAAACGGCACTGCGTTACTGTAACTGACAATAGCGCGGTCATGTGACGCTGTACCCAAAAAAAAAAAAATGTATGTCCTTTTTTTTCCCCACAAATAGAGCTTTCTTTTGGTGGTATTTAAATACCTCTGCGGTTTTTATTTTTTGTGCTTAACCACTTAAGCCCTGGAAGATTTTACCCCCTTCCTGATCAGGCCCTATTTTGCGATTCGTCACTGCGTGACTTTAACGGACAATTGCGCGGTCGTGCGACGCTGTACCCAAATGAAATTGACGTCCTTTTTTTCCCACAAACAGAGATTTCTTTTGGTGGTATTTGGTCACTTTTTACTTTTTGCGCTATAAACAAAAAAAGAGCGACAATTTTGAAAAATTAACAATATTTTTCAAATTTTTTCATATGAAATTCCCCCCCCCCAAAAAAATTTAAAAATCAAAATTTTTTTAAACATTTTAGGCCAATTTGTTTTCTGCTACATATATTTGGTAAAACAAAATCGCAATAAGCGTATTTTGATTGGTTTGCGCAAAAGTTATTGCGTTTACTAACTACGGGAAAGATTTTTGTCATTTTTATTGTTTTTTTTTAACGAGTAATGGCGGCGATCTGCGATTTTTTTTGCTGGACTGCGACATTGCGGCAGACAGATCGGACCCTTGACTGACATTTTTGGCACTTTGGGGGTACCAGTGACATTACTTCAGTAATCAGTGCTATACATATGCACTGTTACTGTAAAAATGACACTGGCAGGGAAGGGGTTAACTTTATTGGAGAGGCAGGGGTTAAATGTGTCCCTAGGGGCGTGCTTCTAACTGTAAAGGGGTGTGGCTTTTCATGTAACCACAGAGACCTATGATCCTACATAGCAGGATCATATGATCTCTGCAGTTACACCAGGGAGAATGACAGGCGGCTTTGTTTACATTAGCCGCCTGCCTTTCTCCCTCTGCAGCAGACGATCGCGGGTGGCCGGCAGACATCCAAGCCGCTGGTTACTCGCGTGGGGAACACAGTGAACGAGTGGGGCGGGAGCGCGCCTCCGGCGGCGCCCGCTCGCCCCCTATTTGCTCGCGGGCGAGTGACGTATATATACACGTCACTTTGCCCAGGAGGGGCTGACCGCCGCCATAAATAGTCATGCGGCGGTCGGCAAGTGGTTAAACAAAAAAATACTGACAATTTTGCAAAAAAAAAAAAAATGTTTTACTTTCTGCTTTAAAACATATCCAATGTAAAAATAAAATGTCTTCATCAAATTAGGCCAATATGTATTCTGCTACATGTTTTTGGTGAAAAAAAAAAATCTCAATAAGCGGATATTGATTGGTTTGCTCAAAAGTTATAGCATCTACAAACTATGGGATAGATTTATGGAGTTTTTATTTTTTTTTTACTAGTAATGGCAGCGATCTTTAGCTGGACTGTGACATTGCGGCGGACAAATCTGACACTTAGGGTGTTATTTACTAAAGCTGAAGGGTGCTAAAGTGGGTGCATCTCTGCATACAAACCAATCAGCTTCCAGGTTTTTTTGCCAAAGCTTAACCAAACAAGCTGAAGTTAGAAGCTGATTGGCTACTATGCACAGGTGCACCAGATTCTAAGTGCATCAGTTTTAGTAAATCTCCCCCCCCCTTAGTGACACTTTTTTGGGGCCAGTGACACCATTACAGTGATCAGTGCTAAAACATGCGCAGTCACTGTACTAATGACACTGGCAGGGAAGGGGTTAACATCAGGGGCGGTCAAAGGATTAAATGTGCTCTTAGGGAGTGCTTGGTAAATGTGGGGGGGGATGCTTTGACTAAGGGAAGACAGAGATCCTTGTTCCTGCCTAAACACAGGATCTCCATCTTCCCCTCTGACAAAACGGCGATCTGCTTTGCTTACATAGGCAGATCGCCATTCTGCCTCTTTTGGAAATGATTGCTGGGTGCCGGCGAACATCGGGTCTGTCGGTCCCGCTAATTTGCTCCCACTGTGTTCAATCACAGCGGGTCCCTGGAGCCCCAGACCCAAAAAAATAAAGATGTACAGGTACGTGATTAAGTGCTGAAAGGCCGCTCTGCCGCAGTATTTGTGTGAGGGGTGGTCCTGAAGCAGTTAACAGACTGAAAGGAACCATGAATGCAAGGAGCTCATTGTCAGGGTTTACATACACTTTACATTTTAATGGACAAACAAACATTTCTGACTTGATAAGTTTATTTAACGGTTGAACCATGGATGACTCATGGATGAGCCAGAAAAGCTCAACCAAGACACAACCTCTTACAACATTTTGGAAGGAACACAATACATTCCAATATACTGCAATGTCAAACACTCGACTTAAGAGAACATATGCTGGTCGTCCAAAAATGACATCTGATAGAGATCCCATATCGGTGACGGTGAGGTTCCATTGACTGTCAGTAAAGAAAAACATGAATTTACAAATTAACAATCAAGTCCATTGCTTTTACCATGCATGTTATAGATGAGGAAAAAAACGAATTAAGGAATAATTTAATTAAACTAAGCAAATTCTGGTTTACTTCACCCCAAACTAAAGCGGACTGCAAGTGATCCCAATACTTCTCCTCGTATTGGCAAAGCACAGGTTCATCTGTATTTCCACTTTTGCAGCCAATTTGGGATAACACTACTTTACATTTGTTCCATGTTCCCAACAACTTAGCAGAACTTAACCACTTGCCACAAAATCATTTACCTGTACGTCATTTTGCTTCAAGTGGTTGCATCGGGATGACCGTCATTTTTAGAGCCGACGGTCAGCTTTCTTGTGATAACTGATGCGGCTAAGAGCAGTCACTCGATTTTTTCCACTAGCAGCAGTAGAGGATGTGTCCCCCCCCCCCCACCACCTTCCCTTGCTCTGCCCGGGCTCTCCCTTCCCACTGGGAGACCCAAGCAACCAGCCGGCTCGTCTGCGGACTGACCAGAGACCCAAACAAAGGTCTCTGATCTAGTAACCTGGAAGCTACGTCACAACATCATTTCCGGTTTGCTGAAGCCTTCAAGGCACCAGATTTTAAAAAAAATGTCAGTATTCAAAACAGCCAAACTTGGTGTTTGGACTGCTTTTAAGTGCAAAGGAGGGATTTGGGGTCTTATAGACCCCAGATCACTCAGGGAAAAAAACATACCTGACACATGACTATTGCTGTCATAAGGCATGTTTACATTCCTTGTGACAGTCATAAAAGTGAAAAAAAAAAAATATTAAAGGGACAGTGTAAGAAAAAAAAAAATGTAAGCGCCCTATCCCTCTTTGCTCACACCGTGCAGGGGCGTACCATGGGGTTGGCGAAAACGGCGCCCGCCAGGGGCGCAGGCCCGAGGGGGGGGGGGCGCAAAATCAATGTGTTAACAGTGTTAACAGTTGGCAGTTAGGTTTTGCTCCCCGCCCCGCGCTCAGCCTGCGCCCCCAGGCAGCCTGCCGTTCCTTGATAGAGCAGTACCAGCGTCACTTACCCTGCCTGTTTGCGGTGGCCCAAGTGTGCTATGCTGCGGTGTCTGTCCTATTGGCTCCCCCTCCTGTAAGGTCCGCCCCTCCGCAGCAGCCTATTGGTCCTTCCACTGCCTGGCAACTCTCAAGTGCAGAGGGCGGAAGGGAAGGGGAGGGGCGGTGCATGGTGCGAGTGCACTGAAGATACAGATGTCGGGCTGTGGAGTGGCTGGGTGGCTGGAGGAGCCTGAAGATGGAGCATGGAAGCCATGGACAGGTAAGTGGCGGCCGGTGCGTTGGGGTCGCAGGGCCAGGGCGTTCGCCCCCCCATCCATGCAGGTAAGTGCACTGGTCTCGGGGGGGAGGGGGACGGCACGCTACGCTGGTCTGCCTGCAATGGATGGGAGCACACTGATCTCTCTGCATTTGAAAGGGGGCACACGCTGGTCATTTTGCATTGAAAGGGGGCACTATGATCTCACTGCATTGAAAGGGGGCACACGCTGGTCATTCTACATTGAAAGGGGGCACGATGATAACTCTGCATTTGAAAGGGGGCACACACTGGTCATTTTGCATTGAAAGGGGGCACTATAATCTCACTGCATTGAAAGGGGGCACACGCTGGTCATTCTACATTAAAAGGGGGCACACGCTGGTCATTTTGCATTGAAAGGGGGCACACGCTGGTCATTCTACATTGAAAGGGGGCACACGCTGGTCATTTTGCATTGAAAGGGGGCACGATGATCTCACTGCATTGAAAGGGGGCACACGCTAGTCATTTTGCATTGAAAGGGGGCACGCTGGTCCTTCTGCATTGAAAGGGGGCACACGCTGGTCATTTTGCATTGAAAGGGGGCACTATGATCTCACTGCATTGAAAGGGGGCACACGTTAGTCATTTTGCATTGAAAGGGGGCACACGCTGGTCATTTTGCATTTATAGGGGGCACTATGATCTCACTGCATTGAAAGGGGGCATACATTGGTCATTTTGCATTGAAAGGGGGCACACGTTGGTCATTTTGCATTGAAAGGGGGCACATGCTGGTCATTCTACATTGAAAGGGGGCACGATGATCTCACTGCATTGAAAGGGGGCACACGCTGGTCATTTTGCATTGAAAGGGGGCACATGCTGGTCATTCTACATTGAAAGGGGGCACACGCTGATCATTTTGCATTGAAAGGGGGCACGATGATCTCACTGCATTGAAAGGGGGCACACGCTGATCATTTTGCATTGAAAGGGGGCACTATGATCTCACTGCATTGAAAGGGGGCACACGCTGGTCATTCTGCATTGAAAGGGGGCACGCTGGTCATTCTGCATTGAAAGGGGGCCCACGCTGGCCATTCTGCATTGAAATGGGGCACACGCTGGTCATTTTGCATTGAAAGGGGGCACGATGATCTCACTGCATTGAAAGGGGGCACACGCTAGTCATTTTGCATTGAAAGGGGGCACGCTGGTCCTTCTGCATTGAAAGGGGGCACACACTGGTCATTCTGCATTGAAAGGGGGGCACAATGATCTCACTGCATTGAGAGGGGGCACACGTTGGTCATTCTGCATTGAAAGGGGGCACACACTGGTCATTCTGCATTGAAAGGGGGCACGATGATCTCACTGCATTGAAAGGGGGCACACGCTGGTCATTCTGCATTGAAAGGGGGCACGCTGGTCATTCTGCATTGAAAGGGGAACGCTGGTCATTCTGCATTGAATGGGGGCATGCTGGTCTGTCTGCATTGAATGGGGGCACGCTGGTCTGTCTGCACTGAATGGGGGCACTCTGGTCACTCTGCATTGAAGGGGGCACACTATACCTTGATTACTGAAGGCCCCTTTCACACTTTTGTGACCTCAAAGTCACGCAATTTTTTTACAGCGTTTTTGCCGCAAAGCAATGCCTATTACATTTTTCTGTTTGCGCCCCCCCCCCCCCCAAAAAAAAAAATTTTGAGCACCAGCCGCCACTGGTAAGAAGGATCCATTGAAGTGCATTGTACTGGGGACGGGAGGGGGGAATGTTGTGGTGTGTGAGGTCTGTTTGTATAGTAGTCAGTGTAGTGGGTGATTAGTGGTCACTGAAGTGGTTAGGGTGGTCAGTGTAGTGGTTAGGGTGGTCACTGTAGTGGTCAGGGTAGTGGTTAGGGTGGTCACTGTAGTGGTTATGTAGGTTAGTGTAGTGGTTAGATAGGTTAGTGGTCAGTGTAGTGGTTAAATAGGTTAGTGGTCAGTGTAGTGGTTAGGGTGGTCACTGTAGTGATCAGTGTAGTGGTTAGGGTGGTCACTGTAGTGGTTAGGGTGGTCAGTGTAGTGGTTAGGTAGGTTAGTGTAGTGGTCAGTGTAGTGGTTAGATAGGTTAGTGGCCAGTGTAGTGGTTAGGGTGGTCACTGTAGTGGTCAGTGTAGTGGTTAGGGTGGTCAGTATAGTGGTTAGGTAGGTTAGTGTAGTGGTCAGTGTAGTGGTTGGATAGGTTAGTGGTCAGTGTAGTGGTTAGGGTGGTCACTGTAGTGGTTAGGGTGGTCAGTGTAGTGGTTAGGTAGGTTAGTGTAGTGGTCAGGTAGGTTAGTGTAGTTGTCAGTGTAGTGGTTACATAGGTTAGTGGTCAGTGTAGTGGTTACATAGGTTAGTGGTCAGTGTAGTGGTTAGGTAGGTCAGTGTAGTGGTTAGGTAGGTTAGTGTAGTGGCTAGATAGGTTAGTGTAGTGGTCACTGTAGTGGTTAGGGTGGTCAGTGTAGTGGTTAGGTAGGTTAGTGTAGTGGTCAGTGTAGTGGTTAGGTAGGTTAGTGTAGTGGTCAGTGTAGTGGTTAGATAGGTTAGTGGTCAGTGTAGTGGTTAGGTAGGTTAGTGTAGTGGTTAGGTAGGTTAGTGTAGTGGTTAGATAGGTTAGTGTAGTGGTCAGTGTAGTGGTTAGGTAGGTGAAAGTGGGAACCAGGTAGGTCTGTGTAGTCTCCACTGTATACATGGGCAGGGCAAAGGTAGTGGAGTCAGGGGCGAGGCCAATTGGGGGGAAAGGGGGGGGGGTGGCAAAATGAGGTTTGGCCGAGGGTGTCAAAAATCTGTGTACCAGCCCTGCACAGTACACAGGGGGAGCACCGGGTGTCACGTGAATACCCGGCACTCAGGATGACACAGACAGCACGCCAGACATCGGACGCCCCCCTCCGGGGGGGGGCGCCGATACAGCTCCTCGCCAAGGGTGCTGGAGACCCTAGGTACGCCTCTAGCACTAGACATTCTCTGTAACTCTAAACTGGTAACTTTTAAAAATGTTTAAAGTGTCGCCTATGGAGATTTTTTAAGTACCGTAATTTGTCGCCATTCCACGAGTGCGCAATTTTTAAATAATGACATGTTAGGTATTTGACTACTCAGCGTAACATCATCTTTCACATTATACAAAAAAAATTGGATAACTTTACAATTTTTTTTTAATTTATGGAAAAGTTTTTGTTTTTTTAAAAAAAAGTGTGTTTGAAAGACCACTGCGCAAGTGTAACATAAAAAATTGCAACGACCGCCATTTTATTTTCTAGGGTCTCTGCTAAAAAATATATATATATATATATATATATATATATATTGTTTTGGGGTTCTAAGTAATTTTCTAGCATAAAATACTGATTTTAACTTGTAAGCAACGAGTGTCAAAAAAAAGGCTTGTGCATAAGTGGTTAAATAAAAATATAGATAAAAATTGCTGGTTATCTTTTTATCTTGCTTAAAAATGTTTACTAAAGCCTCGTACACACATACCGATTGTCGGCCGAACGATCGGCCGTCTTTTGTCCAGGGCTGTCTGTTGAAAACTGCAAAAGACTGCACACGAATTTTGTCAGCCAACAACAGCCGACTGCAGAAGTGATGTCATGTGATGGTTAACTTTCCTTGTCTTTTTTCTTTTCTGAGCATGCCCAGTCTTGCAAATCTGCTGTCTGTCGGCCGAATTCTGTACTGACTGGCGAACAATCGGCCGTTCTGGTGTCGGCATACAAAAATTTTAATGCTTGCACGACAGATTCTGTTCGGCCGAAAGTGCGCTGTCGGCTGTCGGAAGCATCATACTAACAAGCCTACAATCGGCAGATCGGTCGTCGGCCAAAGCTTTTCGGCCGACGATCGGTACGTGTGTACGGGCCTTAACTTCCTACTTTGTAATGTTTGAGAGGGAGGTTGTGGAGTAATCATTAACATAATTAACCCCGTCTGAACTGTGTTCATAGTTCACCATCATTAGCTGTAAACTTGATTTTAACACTGTCTGCCCCAACAAAGGGTTACAAGTTTTGAAACTACCCTCCTGCATTGTACATAGACTTTCCAAAAAATCCTTAGAATTAGTCATGCCATCTTCTCCTCTGCTTCTACTGAATGGCTCTAATGCTGTCTGAAAAGCCACAGACAGCCTGGCAACTAGCATGTTCAGGAGGAGGTCAGTTGCTGCTACGTTCTTAGTTCATGTCCAGTAAATCATTGCTCCATGTATTTGCCCACTTCACCCCAGAATTCCAGTGATCCCAGCATAGTGCCAGAGGTTGCAATGCAGTGGACTTAAGAAAAAAAAAAAGTCTGTAATTCAGGACTGAACTGAGCTGAAATAAATCCATACTGAGCAACATACAATGATGATGACGAAGAGAAAATAATACCTGTCATGCAGTTCATTGCGCATTCTTGCCTAGTAAGAAAATTGTTTCCATTTCCTTTACAGCCACCATAAATGAATTCCTTGCAAGTTTTTGCCGCGTCATTATAGAAATAGCGCTTTACGTACGCCTTACATGGACCAACTTTTGGAGGCAAGTAGCAATCTTGCCTTGAAAAGAGAAATGCTCCTGAAACTGAAATAGCAATATAAGAAGAGATAATGGGTCATACACAAGACTGTCAAAACCTTACAGAAAAAAAAAAAGGTTTCATTAGGGATGAAACAAAATTTAGCAACATACAGTAAATTGATAAACAGAACGAATATCCATTTGGCACATGTTCTTGCAGGCTTCCTTAGTACAGATATAAACAGGGCCAGATCTAGGGGGGTTCTGGGGCGGGCTATGCCCTTCCAGATTTTACTTGTGCCCCCCCCCCCCCCCAGGTCTCTGAATATGCACCCACTGATCAAGGAATAGATATAATAGGAAATAGTTGATGTAAGGAGGCACACAGATGGGGAGAGTCCATGTAGGGGCATTGTGATTGGAATGCCTGATGTAAGGGGGTGTTCTGATGAGGACACCTGATCTAAGGGGACACTTTGATAGGGACTCCTAATATAAGGGGGCACTCAGATGGGGACCCTGATGTAAGGGGACACTCTGATGGGGACCCTGATGTAAGGGGGCACTCTAATGGGGATCCTGATGTAAGAGGGGAACTCTAGTGGGGACCCTGATGTAAGGGGGCACTCTGGTGGGGACCCTAATGTAAGGGGGCACTCTAATGGGGATCCTGATGTAAGGGGGCACTTGAATGGGGATCTTGATGTAAGGGGGGACTTTGATGGGGATCCTGAAGTAAAGGGGCACTCTGATGGGGATCCTGGTGTAAGAGGGCACTCTGATGGGGATCCTGATGTAAGGGGGCACTCTGATGGGGACCCTGATGTAAGAAGGTACTCTGATGGGGATCGTAAGTAAGGGGGTATTCTGATGGGGATCCTGATGTAAGGGGGCACTCTGGTGGGGATCCTGATGTAAAGGGGAACTTTAATGGGGATCCTGATGTAAGAGGGGCACTCTGTTGGGGACCCTGATGTAAGGGGGCACTCTGACTGGGACCTTGATGTAAGAGGGCACACTTTTGTGGGACTCTGATGTAAGCGGACACTCTGATGGGGACCCTGATGTAAGGGGGCACTCTGTTGGGGATCCTGATGTAAGGGGGCACTCTGATGGGGACCCTGATGTAAGAAGGTACTCTGATGGGGATCGTAAGTAAGGGGGTATTCTGATGGGGATCCTGATGTAAGGGGGCACTCTGGTGGGGATCCTGATGTAAAGGGGAACTTTAATGGGGATCCTGATGTAAGGGGGGCACTCTGTTGGGGACCCTGATGTAAGGGGGCACTCTGACTGGGACCTTAATGTAAGAGGGCACACTTTTGTGGGACTCTGATGTAAGCGGACACTCTGATGGGGACCCTGATGTAAGGGGGCACTCTGTTGGGGATCCTGATGTAAAAGGGCACTCTGTTGGGGACCCTGATGTAACGTGGGACATCTGATATGAGGGGGCACAGGTTCTGTTTAATTCCCTTAAACTAATGGCAGCATAATATATACAAGTGATTCCCAGGTCATGACACTGTGTGACAGACTGTCAGTAACTCACACACAGTTTTGACATTATCCCCCCCCCCCGACTTTTTTACTGCACCCCCAGATAAGGTAGACTGGATCTGGCCCTGGTTATAAATACCTGAATTTTGAATAGCAATGGATAAAGATATTAGGTGATAATCATGACTCATGACATCATGACTTTTATAAAAGTGTCTAGCCTGGATATACCACGAATAGACTAATAGATAACTAATGGATCAACATTGAACAACGTACAATGACTAACAGAAAAATACCTGGTTTGCACGTGTTCTCACAGGATTCCTCAGAAAGAAAATTGTTTTCGTTTCCATCACAACCGCCATAGATGAAAGTCTTGCAAGTATCTGTCTCCTTATCATAGTAAAAACGTTGCATGTACCCCTTACATGGACCGACTTCTGGAGCCATGTCACAGACGTCAACTGCTACAACTGCTAAAAAACAACAACAACCAAGTATTGAAAAGCAAAGTATAAGATACTGGTGATCAACCTTACTGAAAAAGTGTCACCAGGGATGGATACACCACTAATAGGTCATTATTACCCACTTCAGCTCCGGAAGGTTTTACCCCCTTAATGACCAGGCCATTTTTTGCGATTCAGCACTGCGTTACTTCAACTAAAAATTGCGCAGTCGCGCGACGCTGTACCCAAATACAATTAAAGTCCTTCTATTTCCCACAAATAGAGCTTTCTTTTGGTGGTATTTGATCATCTCTGCGGTTTTTAGATTTTTGCGCTATAAACAAAAAAAGAGCGACAATTTTGAAAAAAAAGCCATATTTTTTACTTTCTGTTATAAAACATTCCCAATAAAAAAAATGTAAAAAATATAATTTTTTTATCAGTTTAGGCCAATTTGTATTATGCTACATATTTTTGGTAAAATAAAATCCAAAAAGCGTATTTTAATTGGTTTACGCAAAAGTTATAGCGTTTACAAACTACGGGATAGATTTTTGGATTTTTTTTTTTGTTTTTATTAGTAATGGCGGCGATCAGCGATTTTTAGCGGGACTGCGACATTGCGGCGGACAGATCGGGCCCCTAACTGACATTTTTGACTCTTTTTGGGGACCAGTGACATTAATACAGTAATCAGTGCTAAATATTATGCACTGTTACTGTATACATGACACTGGCAGGGAAGGGGTTAACACTGGGGGTGATCAAAGGGGTTAATGTGTACCCAAGTATGCTTGCTGACTGTGTGGGGAAAGGGCTCTGTGACAAGCACAGAGAGATCGAAAGTTTCAGCTTAGCTGAAACTTCTGATCTCTCCCTGCCTGTCTGACAGAAGGCTCGCCTGCTTTGTTTACATAAGCAGGTGGGTCTTCTGTCTGTTTATGTGATGATCACAGGAGGCTGGCGGCAATCGGCGCCGCTCCTCCCGCAGCCTGCCTCCCGCTGTGTCTAAACACTGTGTGATTTTGCACAGCCGAGCCGCCCTGCCACAGTAATACTACGGTGGGCGGTCGGCAAGAAGTTAAACAACATTCAATGATGCACAGAACAAATACCTACCTAAAGATTATTTGTGACAACATCACGACTGTTGTAAGAAAAATAAACCTAGCTTTGGTATACCACTATTCAATCCATACTGAGCAACGTACAATGACAAACAGAAAAAGAATACCTGATGCATTGCACTTGTTCTTGCATTCTTCCTTACTAGGGAAATTGTTTGCATTTCCTTGACAACCACCATAGATGAAGGACTTGCAAGTGTGCGAGTTCTTATCATAGTAATAGCGCTCAATGTACGCCAAACATGGACCGCGTTTAAAAGGCAATTCACAAACTCCAGCTGAAAAAAAAAAAAAAAAACACACTCCTGAATATGTATTAGCAATGGAAAAAGAGATAAATGGTGATAAACAAGACTGATAAAACCTTACAGAAAAAAGGGTAATTAGGGATAAATAAATTGCTAATGAATCAATATTAAAGCGGAGTTCCACCCTGAAATTTTTTTTTTACCTAAAAATACCCCCAGGACAGTCAGGGCTAGTGCATTAAAGCAAAGATAGCCTCTGAACTGTCCCCTGTTTCACTTACCTTTAAAAATAAATACTTACCTTGAAAATGTCTAGTCCAGCGCTGCCATCTCAGGTGTGGGCAGCTGAAGCCGGAGCCTCCTCGTCGGTGTCCTCTTCGGTGACGTTGGAGTCCCAGAATGCCCTGCACCGGCCCTGCACGTCCCTTCCGGTGCAGGCGCGTCAACCCTGCACAGCTTCCCCCCTTTGCCAATCCCTCCATTGGCTACCACTCAACCAACAAATTAAATTCAAGTAACTAACCATAACTTACAAAGCCATCCATAACTTGGCGACCAGCTACATTACTAATCTAGTCTCAAAATACCGACCAATTCGTTCTCTCCGTTCCTCCCAGGACCTTCTGCTCTCTAGCTCCCTTGTAACCTCTTCCTATACTCGCCTCCAGGACTTCTCCCGAGCCTCTCCCATCCTCTAGAATGCTCTACCCCAATCTGTCCAACTATCTCCTACTTTGTCCACTTTCAGAAGATCCCTGAAAACACATCTCCTCAGAAAAACCTATCTGGCAACCACCTAACAACTGTACTTTTATTTTCCCCATCAGCCCATCCCCCACAGTTATTGCCTCTTGTATCTCTTGACCCTCCCTCTTAGATTGTAAGCTCTAACGAGCAGGGCCCTCTGATTCCTTCGGTATTAAAGTGTATTGTATTTGTACTGTCTACCCTGAAGTTGTAAAGAGCTGCATAAACTGTCGGCGCTATATAAATCCTATATAATAATCATAATAAAACTATACATGGACATACTTTTCAGTAAGCCAACATTTCTATATTAAAAATTATTTTTTGTCTTGGTCTTATGTAATATTCTTATTTTCTGAGATACAGAATTTTGAGTTTTCACTATCTGTAAGCCATGATTATCAAAATTAAAAGAAAGAAATGCTTGAAATATATCACTCTGTGTGTATGCATCTATATAAAATATATAAGTTTCACTTTTTGAATTACTGAAATAAATAAACCTTTTGATGATATTCTAATTGTACGAGATACACCTGTACATAGCTCACAGAACAAATACCTGTTTGGCTTTGGCACGCGTTCTCGCATTTTTCCTTACTAGGATAATTGTTTGCATTTCCTCCACAACCACCATAAA
Organism: Pelophylax lessonae; assembly: GCF_965119305.1. Lineage (NCBI taxonomy): Eukaryota > Metazoa > Chordata > Amphibia > Anura > Ranidae > Pelophylax > Pelophylax lessonae. Next base: position 50,937,173 of record NC_138772.1, on the reverse strand, counting down.
GGAATTTCTGGCAAATGCCTGTCTCCTGATCATAGTAATAGCGGTTTACATACCCATAACATGGACCGGCTTCTGGAGCCGCGTCACAGGCTCCACCTGAAAAAAAAACACTCCTAAATATGAAATAGCAATGGAAAACAAGATCATGGGTCATAAACAAAACTGTTGAAACCTTTAAAAAAAAAAAAGTAATCGGGGATAGATACATCACTAATGAATAAATATTGAGCAACAGGGCTGCTGTTAGAAATCGCGGGGCCCCGTACAGACTACCTGGCAGGGCCCCCCAAGAAAATATTAAAGATATATTTAGCTAAAATTACAACAAAATCACTATTATCAGACACATATATAACATAACTCGCATAATTCCTGCTAAATCTAAAAAAAAACTATGTCAAATGAAAAAGATGAGATTAGAAAAATATACAGGCTGGGCAAGTTGGAGCTCAGTGATCAGAGAGACAAAGAGAGAGAAACAAAGTTACAATTTACAAATAAACTCCTGAGCAGAGATAACATTAGAGCCAGTGCTGGGAGGGGGGCCCACACAAGGGAGGGGATTAGTGAGGGACAACTGTCTCTTTCTCAACAGATAAAAGCTGATAGCAGGGAGAGGGACAGATCAGATTCAGGTGCTGGAGGAAGATTTCTGTATTTGTTGTCCATCACTAATCCCCCTCTCTGTGTGGGCCCCCCTGTGTGCTCGGGCCCCCTACAAGAGGGCTGGTGGTCCCCCCCTATCAGTGGCCCTGTTGAGCAACATACAATAGCCCACACAACAAATACCTGTTTGGCTTTGACACGCGCTCTCGCATTCTTCCTTACTAGGATAATTGTTTTCATTTCCGTGACAACCACCATAGATGAATTTCTGACAAATGCCTGTCCCCTGATCATAGTAATAGCGTTCTACATACATCTTACAAGGACCAGTTTCTGGAGCCGCGTCACAGGCTCCACCTGAAAAAAAAAAAAAAAACACTCCTAAATATGAAATAGCAATGGAAAACAAGATCATGGGTCATAAACAAAACTGTTGAAACCTTAAAAAAAAAAAAAGTAATCGGGGATAGATATATTACTAATGAATAAATATTGAGCAACATACAATAGCTCACACAACAAATACCTGTTTGGCTTTGGCACGCGTTCTCGCATTCTTCCTTACTAGGATAATTGTTTTCATTTCCTTTACAACCACCATAGGTGAATTTCTGACACATGCCTGTCCCCTGATCATAGTAATAGCGTTCTACATACATCTTACATGGACCGGCTTCTGGAGCCGCGTCACAGGCTCCACCTGAAAAAAAAAAAACACTCCTAAATATGAAATAGCAATGGAAAACAAGATCATGGGTCATAAACAAAACTGTTGAAACCTTAAAAAAAAAAAAAAAAAAAGTGTAATCGGGGATAGATATATTACTAATGAATAAATATTGAGCAACATACAATAGCCCACACAACGAATACCTGTTTGGCTTTGGCACGCGCTCTCGCATTCTTCCTTACTATGATAATTATTTGGATTTCCTTCACAACCACCATAGGTGAAACTATGGCAAGTGGCAGTCTCCTTATCATAGTAATAGCGCAGTTCTGATCCCTTACATGGACCAACTTCTGGAGGCAAGTCACAAGCTTCACCTGAAAAAAAAAAAAAAAACAGACACTCCTGAATATGAAATAGCAGTGCAAAAAGAGATCATAGGTGATAAACAAGACCATCAAAACCTATAAAGAAAAAAGGGTCATCAAGTATGGATATGAACTAGACAGAGAAGGCCTGAGCTCATACCTCCCAACCCCTTGCTATGCACAAGTCAGTCCTGTGATATGAACTACATTTTTTACCCAAACTAATCTTCTCTACTTATAACTGTCTCTTGTTTCAAGTAACATCTTCTGTTTAGGAATAGAAGCAATTCAAATAAAGACCTGGCAGGTCTCTTTGAGCTTACACTTAGACACTAACGGACCTGACGGACCTGCCCAGCTGAGCTTAGTCAACAGAACTTAGAGAGTGGAGCTTCAGGGAAAAAAAAACAAAAATGATCCACAGGATCAGGAAACTATACTACTCCACAGAATTCCCAGTGAAACCAACCCCAGAACATGTTTTGTAAAGGATATCTAGGTTTCTATACCAAAATGGACCATGAAGCCACAAACCTCCCATCAAACGCTTTTCTAGATAACATAGCCCATTTTTTATATATATATATATACATACACACCTGACCTTGAGCTGTAGAAAAATTATTTCGAACTTAACCTTCATCAAACACATTAAAGACAAATTGGGCAATTTTGCTGCATACTATGCCAGCAAGGCAGAATTCCCAGTGAAACCAACCCCAGAACATGTTTTGTAAAGGATATCTAGGTTTCTATACCAAAATGGACCATGAAGCCACAAACCTCCCATCAAACGCTTTTCTAGATAACATAGTCCATTTTATATATATATATATATATATATATATATATATATATATATATATATATATATATATATATATATATATATATATATATATATATGTATATATGTATATATATATATATATATATACGCACCTGACCTTGAGCTGTAGAGAAATTATTTCAAACTTAACCTTCATCAAACACATTAAAGACAAATTGGGCAATTTTGCATACTATGCCAGCAAGGCAGAATTCCCAGTGAAACCAACCCCAGTACATGTTTTGTAAAGGATATCTAGGTTTCTATACCAAAAAGGACCATGAAGCCACAAACCTCCCATCAAACGCTTTTCTAGATAACATAGTCCATTTTATATATATATATATATACACCTGACCTTGAGCTGTAGAAAAAAATATTTCAAACTTAACCTTCATCAAACACATTAAAGACAAATTGGGCAAATTTGCTGCATACTATGCCAGCAAGGCAGACCTTGAGCTGTAGAGAATGAGATGAACTGAACCACCAACAGATTGATGGCAATCACAGCAAGGGAATATATGGTTGTCATGTTGAAGCCTTGTCCACCAAAGGAAATGAAGAGTCGGTGTTGCTCTGTGTAGGATCTCACATTCCAGGTAAATAGTTATAGTGAGGAGAGGTCACACCCCTCATAGGAAGACTGGCCAGATCTATTGGTCTGCCCCTGGGAGTGGTCTCAATACCTCTGGTGGAGGGAGAAATCATCTCCAATATTTTTTTTTTTAGGTCAATATTAGATTTTGCATTGCAGAAATTTTAGAACTTAATACAAAAGAAAAATACAAACAGAAAGGTTGAAGGTTTATCATTTGGAAAAAAAAAAAAAAAAAAAAAGAAAAGTTGAAGGTTTATCAACCACTGGCTTTGTGGATTGTGAAAACTTTGGAGGCCTTGACATTTTTTTTTTTTTTTTTTAGAGGGGGTAAAACTTCTTTCCTGTCCTGAAATATATTTGTAATAAATACAATCAAAATGTGCGAAGCTAGCCACAGGCATGAAATCAGTGTTTCAATGCCATATAAATGAATGTGCCACACTCAAGTCAAACTATAAAAAAACAACCAAAACAATTTAACACTGAGCAATAATTAAAATACTGATAAAAGTTAACTAAAATTTTCTTAAAAATGCATCAAGCAGTGAGGTACAACTTTAAGGCTGCATGTACACGGGACGTTGTTAAAAGTCCCTTGAATGCTGGAATTTTTTTTTTTTTTTTTTTTTAGGACGTTTAAAACGTCCCTTGTGTCACGTTTGCACCCGCGTTTAGCGGGCGTTTGCGTTTAAAACCATTCCTAAAGGTAAAAAAAATCATTCCCCTTTAACCACTTTACCACCGGAGGATTTTGCTGTCTTACGTCCAGGCCACTTTTTGCGTTTCGACACTGTGCGACTTTAACTGACAATTGCGCGATCATGCAACGCTGTACCCAAACGAAATTTACGTCCTTTTTTTCCCCACAAATAGAGCTTTCTTTTGGTGGTATTTGATCACCTGTGCGATTTTTACTTTTTGCGCTATAAACAAAAAAATAGCGACAATTTTGAAAAAATAACAATATTTTTCACATTTTTTTATATGAAATTCCCCCCAAAAAAATGTAAAAATCAAAAATTTTTTATCATTTTAGGCCAATTTGTTTTCTGCTACATATTTTTGGTAAAAAAAATCGCAATAAGCGTATTTTGATTGGTTTGCGCAAAAGTTATTGCGTTTACTAACTTAGGGAAAGATTTTTGTCATTTTTTGTTTTTTAACGAGTAATGGCGGCGATCTGCGATTTTTTTTGCGGGACTGCGACATTGCGGCAGACAGATTGGACCCTTGACTGACATTTTTGATACTTTTGGGGTTACCAGTGACATTACTACAGTAATCAGTGCTATACATATGCACTGTTACTGTAAAAATGACACTGGCAAGGAAGGAGTTAACTTTATTTGAGAAGGAGGGGTTAAGTGTGTCCCTAGGGGCGTGCTTCTAACTGTGATTGGATGTGGCTTGAGGTGTAAGAACAGAGATCAACGGTCCTACATAGCAGAACCGTATGATCTCAATTCTTACACATTGTAACGGACAATCGCGAGTGCCCGGTGGACTTTGGGTCCGTCGAGGACTCGCGCGGGGGGTCCGTGAGTGAGCGGGAGTGCGCCTCCGGCGGCGCAAGCTCGCTCCCTAGAGCCTCACAGGCTAGCAACGTAGTACTACGTCGCTTTGCCTGCGAGGGGCTGACTGCCGACGTAAATAGTCGTTAGGCAGTCGGCAAGTGGTTAAGAAAAGAATACATAGGGGAAGATTTACCTGGAGCGTGCAAAATCTCTTGAAACACTGCATAGAAACCAATCAGCTTCCAAGTCTCATTAAACAAGCCTAAGGATTCATGGTCAAAGCTTCATTGAACAAGCTGACGTTAGAAGCTGATTGGCTACCATGCACAGTTGCACCACTATTTAATTCAATTTAAAATACACTCACATTTGGATAAACAAAAACTGTCTCTTTTCTTCTAAAAGGCTGCCCAGTAAGCTGCTATTTGTTGCAGATGCTGACAAGCAGGCATGATCCTTCAGTGCCGGTTCACATATATATGCGATGTGGGAACCCTGCGAATTTACTGCGGGTTCCCGCATCGCATTCAAATCACAGGCAGTTCACACTGCCATATGCGAATCGCTGGGGGTGTCAACAGGGCCGCTGATAGAAATCATGGGGCCCCGTACAGCCTACCTGATGGGGCCCCCTTTAGCCCCACCCTCAACTCCGCCCCTGGTCCCGCCCCAGACCCTGCCTTATATGTAATATGTGCTGCTTTTAATAACAGAACAGTCTGGTTTTTCTCCTTGCTTTGCAGTGAGACAAAATAACCAGATCGCTGATCTGTGTACAAAGTCAGTATAACTAGCAAAAGATGGAGATCTATAGGCTCACAACATGCATTGCTCTTTTACATTTGGAAAATTGTTACTGCCATCAGAACCTTATCACACAGGTATTTTGTTACATGACAGGGTCTCTTAAAGAAATACAGTGATTACAGAAATTTGTAATCAGCCGTTGCTGACCATTGCTTTTGAAAATGCTAGTTGCTTTACTGGCACATGATGCAGTGGCTTCAATACATTCTGCAATTTTAGCTAAAATTAGCAAAACTAATTTAAGTGGGTCTTATATTACAAAGCAAAGTATGCTTATTTACTTAGTGCCCCTTCTCCATGCCGCAGTACAAATTAAAATAAAAAACCTGTGGGGAAAATATAAGTTAATAATTTTACTTAGGAAATGTACTAAACCCGCAGCTTATATGTGCTCCATCCACAATATAGTGTGGCTCCCTCTGCTCACTGTAAGCTGTCTCTCCTTGCCACTGCTGCTACCACCCGCCTCACATAAGCCTCTTGATCTCGGCTACTGAGTGGGGACCTGAGCGGAGGAAGATCACTCCGCCAGGGTAAGCAATGGGCAGCCACAGTGCCAGGCACAGCAGCCAGCAACATGCGGAGCAGGTGCGGGAACGCGCATGCGCCCAAAAATGAAACAAAAGTCACTCAACTGCTCCACCTCCACCCAGGGCCGGACTGGGAATAAAAACCAACCCTGGGAATAATTTCATACCAGCCCCATAACATTATTATACCGGCCCAACAGCAGAACGTCATTATTTTCTTGATCATAAAAGGGAAAACCATGCATTTTAAAGCACATGTGAAGAGTGTATTATATGTAGACAAGACAGATATGAAATCACAGAGGGCTTTATATATATATATATATATATATATATATATATATATATATATATATATATATATATATACATAAGAGAAAATTCCAAGAGCAATTATCAAGAACAGTCCACTTATTGCAATGGTGATATATTACCAGAATAAGAAATAATCAAAGTTTGCCTTTACATCAGGGTCCTCAGAGTTCCCCCTTGCACTGTAATGGGGAATCCTGCAGAATCTGATTTAAAGGGGAACCCAAGGAACTTTGGAAATGTGACCAGAGACCACCTTCCGCAGAAAGAATACACTAAGGTAAGGGGGGGGTTACTGATATAAGGGGGGCCTTTATATCAGTGCCCCCTTACATTACTGTATTCACTTTCCCCTTACGTCACTGACCCCTACTCAGACTGGTTTGGCGGAGCTGTCACAGATCTCCTCTCAGGTGCACCGTGCAGGGCTCAGTCAGTTGGCTCCAGCTTGTTGGCTCTGGGTTTATCCTATAGTCTCCTCTCCACAGTCCACATATGTCTGACTTCTCCAGTGACCCCCATCCCGGCGGCACTCCCACTCCTGACTCCCCCTCAGAAACTGCAGACATGATAAAAGACAAGAGATGGTCATAGGCTGTGCGGACATGTACAGGAGATGTCAGAGGTTACAGACATGGTACAGGAGATGTCAGAGGTTGCAGACATGGTACAGGAGATGTCAGAGGTTGCAGACATGGTACAGGAGATGTCAAAGGTTGCAGACATGGTACAGGAGATGTCAGAGGTTGCAGACATGGTACAGGAGATGTCAAAGGTTGCAGACATGGTACAGGAGATGTCAGAGGTTGCAATCATGGTACAGGAGATGTCAGAGGTTTCAGACATGGTACAGGAGATGTCAGCGGTTGCAGACATGGTACAGGAGATGTCAGAGGTTGCAGACATGGTACAGGAGATGTCAGAGGTTGCAGACATGGTACAGGAGATGACAAATGTTGCAGACATGGTACAGGAGATGACAAAGGTTGCAGACAGGGTACAGGAGATGACAAAGGTTGCAGACATGGTACAGGAGATGTCAGAGGTTGCAGACATGGTACAGGAGATGTCAGAGGTTGCAATCATGGTACAGGAGATGTCAGAGGTTGCAGACATGGTACAGGAGATGTCAGCGGTTGCAGACATGGTACAGGAGATGTCAGAGGTTGCAGACATGGTACAGGAGATGACAAAGGTTGCAGACATGGTACAGGAGATGACAAAGGTTGCAGACAGGGTACAGGAGATGACAAACGTTGCAGACATGGTACAGGAGATGTCAGAGGTTGCAGACATGGTACAGGAGATAAATAAATGAAAAAGTAGTGCGCTTCTGAAAAATTGCATAAATATGCATAAAATAAACAAATCATACATACATTATGTGAACAAGGTACACGTGATGATGACAAGAGATAATGCACAAACCACCAAAGTGATAAAGTGATGAATTAATAACAAATAAAGTCTCTCAAGTAAAGCAAATAAAGTGACTTCTTTGAATCCTGGGGTGATGTGATAAACCCCGTAATTATGTGATGAAGTGATATCATCAAAAATTCAAAATAGGTGTGCACCCCGTGACATTCCTGTGCATATGGGTGGCCCCTTACCACAAATGGCTTTGAAATCAAGCGACGGATGTATTTCTCACTCAACGTGACAGTATGGGGCAGGAAGAGGAGAGATAGCAGCACTGCCTGGAGATGGCCCGGAGTTAACAAGACATGCTGCAGAACACCATGCCTCACTTTCCCACGGCCCTGAATGTCATCTGTTGGTAATTTCGCCATTGAACTAAGTGTGATCCACACCTGAAGCGGATAGGTTTGCAAGATCCAGATGACCTACCGCCGTGCAGCCCCAGCCCGCCCGCCGGATGTGACATCATGGCGCTCACAGCGGCTGTTGTAGAACAGAAGATATCCATCGCTGGAGGGCAGCGGGGGCCGGGGCTGCAGCGGCCATCAGCGACTCTATCTTAAAGTGGCCCCAGGGCTGGCGGGCCAACCGGGAAATTTACCGGTATCCCGTTAGGCCAGTCCGGCCCTGCCTCCACCATCCAATAATCAAAAAGGGGCCCTGGAATTGCATGTAGTATATAACACTCCCTAAGCTAGTAGGAGTGGAATGAGCAGGGGGTGTATTTTGAAAGCCCCCTTTTCTTTTCTGCACTGTCTGCGAGGCTGCCCGGGCCCTCCCTGCTAAGCTGATGTACTGGCTTATCAGTGGCCCTGCACCTAGAACCCTCAAGTGTTTTTCTAAAGGGGTAATGTCTGTTGAGGACCATAGCATCAGGAAGTCCTAAACCTCTTGCAAGTCAGAACCCGGGACCCATAGGACCTTGAAGTGCCTAGCCCAAACTGATCCACAATGGGCCCCAAAATCACGCCGACCAATAGCCCTATCTATGAATGACTTGTAAAGTCTCTATGGGTCGCCAGATGTAAATGCACTTATATCCATTTACATCATGCTACCTTTGATCTATCACATTTAGGTCTGGAAATATATTCCATTTTTTATTCTAGACTTGCGCAGACCCGGAGGAAGGATGGTGTAAATGGAGACAAGTCCATTTACATCCAAACCCCCGTAGACCTTCATGGAACATTCAATCAGGTCCGCATGTAAAGCTGACAGTTGGACCTAATTGAAAAGCTTGGTTGAAAGGCTATTTAAGGGGAGCGATGGTAGTGTGGGGGGGGATAAAAACATGCCTCAGCTGCACGTTCTTACTCCCCCCCACCCCCCTTTCCCCTTCCAAACACAAGTGTGAACTAGCAACTCATGCTTATAATGCTTATAATCATAATTATTATGATGATCACAGCACAGCATGTACTTTATGGCTCTGGCTCTGTGTCATATGGCTGTTGGGTGTTGACTTTGTTAAGGCTGTGTTAAAATCAGTATCACTCCCTGTGAAGAGAGAACGACGGTCTGCAGTTGTAAACGCAGCAGACCGTTGTTGTCTCAGGAATCACTGCAGAGCTCCTGTGTTCCTCCTATTTAGGAACACAGGTCTCTGTGTTGATATTACAAGCCCCACCCCCCACAGTTAGAAAGCACCCCATAGGCTCACACTTAACCCTTTGATCGCCCCTGGGTTAACCCCTTCCCTGCCAGTGTCATTATTACAGTAACAGTGCATATTTTTTAGCACTGATTACTGTAGTAATGTCACTGGTCCCCCAAAAGTGTCAAAAATGTCAGTTAGGTGTCCAATCTGTCTGCTGAAATGTCGCAGTCCTGCAAAAAATTGCAGAACCTAGCCATTACTAGTAAAAAAATAAAAATGACATAAATCTTTGCCCTAGTTTGTAGACGTGATAACTTTTCCACAAACCATTCAATATACGCTTATTGGGATTTTTTTTTACCAAAAAATATGTAGCAGAATACAAATTGGCCTAAAATGATGAAAAATTAGATTTTTACATTTTTTGGGAATGTTATATAGCAGTGAAAAATATTGTTTTTTTTTTTTTTTCAGAATTGTCACCTTTTTTATTTTATTTATAAACAAAATAAAAAAATACAAATCGCAGAGGTGATCAAATACCACCAAAAGAAAGTTCTATTTGTGGGAAAAAGGACATCAAATTTAATTAGGTGCAGCGTTGCACAACCGCGCAATTGTTTGTTTAAGTAATGCAGTGCCAAATCGCAAAAAAATTGCCTGGTTATTAAGGGGGATGAAACCTTCCAGTCCAGAACTGGTTAAACAAGGTTAGGACTGTATGATACGTTAAAGGGTAATTCCGCTTTTGTAAGGGAAAAAGAAATAGCAAATAAAGAACAACAATATAGCGTATACAATTGCGGCACAAATCATATTGTAATTGAATGTTATTAAATATTACCTTTCCTTTTCAATCTGTAATTTTCTGAAAATGCAATATGGCTACCTGGAGGTGTTCTGTACACAGAATGTATACTGACCACACCCCAGAAACATCATTTCCTGCTTGTGTGATTGGCTCACTGATTTTCCCAAAAGTCTGCACTAAGATACAAGTCAGATTTCTGGCATCTCCTGCAACAAAAATTTCATTTTTGGTGAGATACTCCCAATAGTAACACGTCTAAAGGGATGCAGGGCCAGCAGATTTCCTCATTAGTGCTCTGCAGCTGCACAGCTGATCAATAATTATGAAACCACTCCCATTAGACCTACTAAGCACAGAGGAACAAACAATGATTTCTTCAGAATAATAAAAGGTAGGAATCTGTAACAAAGTTTGTTATAATCCTTGCAATGTACAGAGATCACCCACAGGGGAATGTTTTTTTCTCAACAAAAGTGGCGTTACGCTTTCAATACAGTTTGTAACCAACACCTTATTTTATGGCATTGCCCCTCCCGAGATTAGACTCTGGATCTGCCCCTGGTTCGAATCTGATGCAAATTTAGCCATACAATCTGTATGGCTGAATTCGCGTCGCACAGACATCACTTGTGATTTTCAGAGCAGTGCGCTCCGAATCACATACTATGTTTGTCATGGTAGTGCTGAAAGCCTACAACTGAGTCTCCAGGTCCCTCCGTATGTGTTACGCTGTCAAGAATGTCATCTGGGGTCAGAGGAATCTACCTTCAGGAGTCTGCTGTCTTTGTCCTCTAGAACTTAAACCAATCAGGTTGAAATGCATCAGAGGGGGCAAGATGCAAGGATTGTAGCTGAAGCCTCTGTTAGCTTACCAGTGGATTTGGTTGATCTACATCAGGGGTGTCCAAACTATGGTCCTCCAGCTGTTCAGGAACTGCAATTCCCATGAGGCATTGTAAATCTCTAACATCCACAGACATGACTCGGCATGATGGGAATTGTAGTTCCTGAACAGCTGGAGGGCCATAGTTTGGACACCCCTGATCTACATGGTGTGCACCTCCTAATTTTGCTATTGTTATTGTCCCTCAGCCCTTTGTTTACTGGGTTCACTCTCCTGGAGAGTTTCCTGGACCTCAGAAAATCTTTTCAAACTACCTTCCTGAACCTGTGGGGGCCTACTTCTACTGCACTGTTTACCTCTGCTGTGTCTGTTAATCAATCAGGATTACTAGCAACCATGTCAAGCTGACCATCATGACACTCTGCCAGTAACTGTCCTGACCTTAGTTACATAAAATAATATTTAAGCTGGTGAACCAATCTCTTTATTTACCCTTGTGTGGTTTGGCATGTCCACCAACAGTGTGTTTGGCACCACAACATATTTAAGTTGTTCGTGGATCATGGACAAGGCTTCTGCTGAGTGCTCACTTTTTCTTCCTTTCATCTTGTGACAGATATCTTCTACAGCAGCAAGCACATCCTTGACTAAAAGCTGTTCTGCTAATATTCTATCTGGTAAAGCATAAATAGTGTCCACCCCACACAGAGGCCCCTTTCATTATTGATATTAAACTTTTGGCCAAACTATTATATTTGTCCTCCAATCAAAGGTACTTTGCAGCACTGACCTATTTGTCCAAGGGAACACAGAAGAACCGAATGGCTGAACAAAAGACACATTGGGGTTGGTTTACTAAAGGCAAATAGACTGTGCACTTTGCAAAGTGCAGTTGCTTAGCAAATGAGTAGAAGCTCTGCTGACAGCGGGCGCATGCGCAGCATGGAGCGGAGCGGGCACTTTTAGACACAGCTCTGCCCTCTCCAGGGCTTTGAACCACATATTCAGGGATAAGGATCGTGGCAATCGGCACCAAATTACAGCCCCCCACTGCAGGATAAAGAGTGCATGCCTATAACAAAGAAGAAGAAGCATGGATGTGTGCAAAAATCCCTCACACACTACTTCCTCAGGTCGAGGGAAACCTATAGAATGGCTGAACATGGCGCTGGCTCCCTGCCAACCTCCCCAGCAACTTCTTTTCTCACCACTGAACAACCTCAGCAAAGTACTGGAATGCTGCAGAACTGTGAGTACACTCCTTTCACTAAAGCAGATTTAGAACCCAGCCTGGACTCACTCTGCTTTAAACGTTTAGCAAGATTTCAATCAGAGATACAGAAATCTACTACTACTTTGTCACAGGATATTGCAGCATTAGGCTCACATACTGACTTGCTAGAAAACAGGCATGGCAAGCTTTCAATTGCCTTTAATGACCATGAGGAGCATGAGGCTATATCTTCTGCTCTGCTTTAGCTCCAGTCTCAAGTAAAAGACCTGGACAACAGAAACAGAAGAAACAACCTTAGAATCAGGGGGGGGGGGGGGCTGAATCAATCAATCACTGACCTTCCAACATACAGTATACCCTAAAGCTCCTTCAATCTCTCTTGCCAAGTCACGAATTTCACACTTTTACCTGTGATCGAATTCATTGTGCTTTGAGGGCTAAATCCCCCCCCCCCCTTCGGATAAACCGCCCAGAGACATTGTCCAATGCATGAAATACCATAAATATAATGCTGGATCGAGTGTCTCTCATCTCATCTGCAAATTTACCCAGATATCTCTCAAGCCACGCTTGATATGCGCAGAAAAATTAAAGAGATCACATCAGTCCTTTCTTCCGCCAAGATTCTTTACCATTGGGACTACCCCTTTAAATTGATAATTCCACATAATGGGACAACCTACATTGCTACTACTATCCCAGAGGGCCGATATATTTTGATAAAGCTGGGTCTTCTAAACCCTGGAACTTTGCCTCACACCCCATCTACACCTCGCCCTATTCCCATCCGGGGCACGTGGTGATTGATGTAGAATCCGCCAGTCTGAACCCCTCATAATCGGGAACTTTTAGTTGCAATAGGTCTTTACTGTAGTTTGTCACATAACTGAACACAGTACAGCACAAATGAGTTTAGTGAACAAAGTAGAGGGGGGGGGGGGGATGAGAATGAGAGGGGGGGGGTGAGTTGATACAGCAATGGTTAGTTGGTTAATATGCAAAGTATTATTTGGTTTAAACTAGAGATTTCATCCCAAAGACACCTCTGTTGTAAACACAGCTGACCGTTCTTCTCCCTGGAATGATCATAGAGCCCATGTGATCCTTCTATATAGGATCATATGTCTCTATGGTCATTTCAGAAGCCACGCCCCCTCCCCCCCCCCCCCACCACAGTTATAATTACTCCCCTAGGCTCAAATTTAACCCCTTGATCACCCACAATGTTTTTGTTTTTTTCTTATGATTTATTGAATATTTAGAAAAGTACAAAACAAACCAGTATACAGTAAATCAAGGCAAGCGTATCAAAAAGCGTATACACGTGGTGGAACATGAAAATATGGCCATACAGAGTTCCACTAAAAAGGAGAGAATAAATAGGCATCTTGGAAACAGAAATTGAAGAAAAACAGCATATATAAGGTCACATAACGAGAGACATCCCAGCTGTAACCAGAGTCTGGGGTTTTCAAGGGGGTTGGGTATTGTGGTGAGTCATTTTGGGCTCCGACAACCCTATGGGAAACTTGCTGTGCCAGAGAGCAGGGAATGAACACCAGCTAGTGTAGGAATTCCCAGGTACGAGGGGGGCTTATTGGGAGTACCAGCAGGTATTTCATAAGGTGGAGTGGGGACCTTTGGATCACCCACAACGTTAACCCCTTTCTATGCCAGTGTCATTATTACAGTAAAAGTGCATATTTTTAGCACTCATTACTGTAGTAATGTCACTGGTCCCAACAAAAGTGTCAAAAATGTCAGTCAGGGGTCCGATCTGTCCACCACAATGTCGCAGTCCCGAAAAAAATCGCAGATCGCCACCATTACTAGTAAAAAAAAAAAAAAACAATAAAAATGCCATAAATCTTTCCTGTAGTTAGTAGGCGCAATAACTTTTGTGCAAACCAATTAAAATATGCTTATTGCGTTTTTTTTTTTACCAAAAATATGTAACAGAAAACAAATTGACCTGAAATGTTAAAAAATTTTGATTTTTACATTTTTTTTTTTGAGAATGTCATATAGCAGAATGTGAAAAATATTGTTTTTTTTTTTTTTTTCAAAATTGTTGCTCTTTTTTTGTTTATAGCACAAAAAATAAAAATCGCACAAGTGATCAAATACCACCAAAAGAAAGCTCTATTTGTGGAAAAAAATTTATTTGGGTACAGCGTCACATGACCGTACAATTGTCCGTTAAAATAACACAGTGCCTAATCACAAAATAGGGCCTGGTCAGGATGGGGGCAAATCCTTTCCGGTCCTAAAGTGGTTAAAGCTGTAGGGTACAGAGTGGATGATTTATCCAATGATGCCAGTTAGTGAGAACTTATCTTGAGACAGGTGAGACTTGGCAAAAGAATATTCAAATTGAGCATGTTCACTTAGGACATGGATTACATCACTGATGTCCGGTGGTGTTGGTGATTTCCAATTACGTGCGATGGCAAGTCTCGCTACTATGAAAAAATGGGTAAGCAGGGTATGAAATTTGTAGGGCCAGTAAAGCTAGTTTGGGGTTTTGTAGGAAGATCCATTTTGAGTGGTGGATATTGTACAAAATAGTTGGGTCCAGAATGGTTGGATGATGGGGCATTGCCACCATATATGGAGCAGTGATCCTAAAGTTCTGCATTGTCTCCAGTACATGGGGGTTAACTGGGATAGATCTTTGCAAATTTTTGCGGTGTGAGACACCAGTGGTATGTTAGCTTTTGTAGGGATTCCCAGTGGGAGATACATCGGGAGTGTTTTAGTGGGAGAGTTTGAGCGAGAGAATGTTCCCATGTTGTTAATGGTTTAGGCTTGAGATGGGGTAGATAGCAGCAAGTATAACAGGGGGAGACCCTTGTATAGGTTCAGAGGAGATCCAAGTATGTCCAAGATGGCGTCTAAGGTCTGAGCAGCCAATTTGAATGTTTATTAGGGCATGAGGGATTTGTAGATAATGGATTATTGAGGAGAATGGAATAGGGAATGATGAGCAAAGTTCTTGAAAAGAGCATAAATGGTTTTGGCAGTAGAGTTGTCCAATTGTAAGAATTACAGCTTGTTTCCAAGACTGTTGGGCAAGAGGGTTATCCGGCGTCATCATTTTTTACACTCCAACATTTGGGCCACGGAAGCCTGCCTTTTTCCAGAACGTGAGGACGGCATGATGGAAGGTGGAGTGAAGGACAATTGTGAGGAGAGAGGAGAAGGAGAAGAGGCTGGATGGTGAGAGCCTGGAGTGTGGCTTTGTGGGTTCTGACAGCATTGCTCCCACTGGGCTCGGTGATGGGAGTCCAGGTGCCTTCTTAAGGTGAGTGTTGGGCTTACCGCGACGTATGCGTTGACTGCAAAGGCTGCAGATGGTAAAACTATTGTCAGCAGCGGACACATTAAAAAAAGCCCACACTGCGGAGCCATGTGCCGGCATCCTGGGAGCACCAGATGTGACTGTACATCGTTGATGGCTCGCTCCTGATACATTAGCAGTCTGCTTTGTCCCTCCTGTGCAATGTAAGTTCCGCCTGCTTCTCCACCCAATCTGCTGGTCCATCTCCCCCTCTGAACTCCCCTCCTCTTGTGGGCGCCCACGTGACGACCATAGACACGTCATCATCGACGTCACCTTCCCCACCACTAAAATTCGAGATCTCGGAGTAGGCAGCAACAGCGGGGACCAACCTCCTTTGGCTGATCTGGGTACTGTCGTCAGACTGCTGGGTCTGAAATATATGCTTGCGCGAATGAAATCATTTACAGTAATATATTTCTGCTACTATCACACCTATATATGGCTAGGTGTCTATATACATATAATTATGTGTGTATATATACCACTATACACAAGTTCAGATGTTTTGCCTGCCTCAAAAGAACCCAAAAAAATGCCAAAAAAAAAACGCTAGCGTCAAAAAAAAAATGCCCAGGTGTGTTTTTGCTGGCATTTTTTGGGAGTTTTTGGAGGCAGGCAAAACATCAGAACTTGTGCACCGTACCACTATACACAAGTTCAGATGTTTTTCCTGACTGCAAAAAAACCAAAAAAATGCCTGCTATTAAACCGGCAAGGTGTGAAAAACGAGAAGCCAACCCCCTGTGCTGAAAGTGTTCTAATACAAACAATCTTTTTTTTTTATGGTTCTGGACATGCTACAGAGATGAAACTTCACATGTACACTTTTTAGACCCCCCAGATACGAAATCCAAAGTAAAAATCAAAAAATCTATTTTTTTTTTTTATTTTTTCAATAATTGGCTTTTTTATCAAAAATGACAATTTTTAAGAACTTTTTTTGTGTGATTTCGTATCTGGGGGGTTTCAGCTCTGTAGCATGTCCAGAACCATAAAAAAAAAGGATTGTTTGTATTAGAACACTTTCAGCACAGGGGGTTGGCTTCTCGGTTTTCACACCTTGCCGGTTTAATAGCAGGCATTTTTTTTTGGGTTCTTTGCAGTCAGGAAAAACATCTGAACTTGTGTATAGTGGTACTGTGCACAAGTTCAGATGTTTTGTCTTCCTCCAAAAACCCCCAAAAAATGCAAGCAAAAACACACCTG
Source organism: Pelophylax lessonae (assembly GCF_965119305.1). Lineage (NCBI taxonomy): Eukaryota > Metazoa > Chordata > Amphibia > Anura > Ranidae > Pelophylax > Pelophylax lessonae. The sequence continues at coordinate 50,920,476 of NC_138772.1, read as the reverse complement.
GGCATTTATTTTTTTGACGCTAGCGTTTTTTTTGGCATTTTTGGGGTTCTTTTGAGGCAGGCAAAACATCTGAACTTGTGTATAGTGGTATATATACACACATAATTTTATGTATATAGACACCTAGCCATATATAGGTGTGATAGTAGCAGAAATATATTACTGTAAATGATTTCATTAGCGCAAGCATATATTTCTGCTACTATCACACCTATATATGTCTAGGTGTGTATATAAATATATGTATGTGTGTATATACACCACTATACACAAGTTCAGATGTTTTGCCTGCCTCCAAAACCCCCCAAAAAATGCCAGCAAAAACACACCTGGGCATTTTTTTTTTGACGCTAGCGTTTTTTTGGCATTTTTTTGGGTTTTTTTGAGGCAGGCAAAACATCTGAACTTGTGTATAGTGGTATATATACACACATAATTATATGTATATAGACACCTAGCCATATATAGGTGTGATAGTAGCAGAAATATATTACTGTAAATGATTTCATTAGCGCAAGCATATATTTCTGCTACTATCACACCTATATATGTCTAGGGGTATATATACAGACATATATGTGTATATATACCCCCTATACACATGTTCAGATGTCATGTCTGACATCAAACATGTCCTCAAAAAAGCACTGGCAGTGGCAACCCATGCAGCATGAAAAATGCTTGCTGGTGAGAAGCCATATACCTGTGCAGAAGCAACTCAGAGAAATGATCATTTCTCTATAGCGGTCACCCTGCTATGGAAGGGTTTTGTCACCCTTCCATAGCAGTCACTGTCAGTTAACCCTACACTACACTACAGTCCCCTTACACTTAACACTTTCCCTACAGAAACTAAATTTTTGAAGCTAACTTAAGTGTAAAGGAGCACTCTAACTACACTAGATATCCCTTTCCTCACACTAATAAATGCTAAATGACACTTTTAAAGTAAAATTAACAGAACTGCTTCCACTCTCTTCCATGTCCAGTATAACAATGCTAGGAATATGGCGGGGGCTATCTTATATACTGGGGGGTTTTTTGGGCAAAAAGTTCTAAATTCGGCCGAACCTCGAACACCCAATGTTCGGGCCGAACCGATGGTCGACCCGAACCGTTCGATCATCCCTATTCAGAATACAACATAGATGACATATCAAATGTTTAAACTGAGAAAATGTATCATTTTAAGGGGAAAATAAGTTGATTTTAAATTTCATGGGATCAACACATCTCAAAAAAGTTGGGACAAGGCCATGTTTACCACTGTGTGGCTTCCTCTCTTCTTTTTATAACAGTCTGCAAACATCTGGGGACTGAGGAGACAAGTTTCTCAAGTTTAGGAATAGGAATTTTGTCCCATTCTTGTCTAATACAGGCTTCTAGTTGCTTAACTGTCTTAGGTCTTCTTTGTCGCATCTTCCTCTTTATGATGCGCCAAATGTTTTCTATGGGTGAAAGATCTGGACTGCAGGCTGGCCATTTCACTACCCAGGACCTTCTTCTACGCAGCCATGATGTTGTAATTGATGCAGTATGTGGTCTGGCATTGTCATGTTGGAAAACGCAAGGTCTTCCCTGAAAAAGACGACGTCTGGATAGGAGCATATGTAGTTCTAGAACTTGGATATACCTTTCAGCATCGATGGTGCCTTTCCAGATGTGTAAGCTGCACATGCCACACGCACTCATGCAACCCCATACCATCAGAGATGCAGGCTTCTGAACTGAGCGCTGATAACAACTTGGGTTGTCCTTGTCCTCTTTAGTCCGGATGACATGGCGTCCCAGTTTTCCAAAAAGAACTTCAAATTTTGATTCGTCTGACCACAGAACAGTTTTCCACTTTGCCACAGACAATTTTAAATGAGCCTTGGCCCAGAGAAAATGCCTGTGCTTCTGGATCATGTTTAGATATGGCTTCTTTTTTGGCCTATCGAGTTTTAGATGGCAACGACGAATGGCACGGTGGATTGTGTTCACCGACAATGTTTTATGGAAGTATTCCTGAGCTAATGTTATGATTTCCATTACAGTAGCATTCCTGTATGTGATGCAGTGCCGTCTAAGGGCCCGAAGATCACGGGCATCCAGTATGGTTTTCCAACCTTGACCCTTACGCACAGATTTTGTTCCAGATTCTCTGAATCTTTGGATGATATTATGCACTGTAGATGATGATAACTCCAAACTCTTTCAAATTTTTCTCTGAGAAACTCCTTTCTGATATTGCTCCACTATTTTTCGCCGCATCATTGGGGTAATTGGTGATCCTCTGCCCATCTTGACTTCTGAGAGACACTGCCACACGGAGAGGCTCTTTTTATACCCAATCATGTTGCCAATTGACCTAATAAGTACATTTCCCTATATGTACATTTAACTTTTCTGGCCTCTTATTGCTACCTGTCCCAACTTTTTTGGAATGTGTAGCTCTCATGAAATCCAAAATGAGCCAATATTTGGCATGACATTTCAAAATGTCTCACTTTCAACATTTAATATGTTATCTATATTATATTGTGAATAAAATATAAGTTTATGAGATTTGTAAATTAGTCCATTCCTTTTTTACTCACAATTTGTACAGTGTCCCAACTTTTTTGGATTTGGGTTTGTATATGTATATATATATATATATATATATATATATATATATATATATATATATATATATATATATATATGTGTGTATATATATATATATATATATATACACATACATACATACTTTAAGTTATTTATAGTTATTTATTATATTATAATTTATGATTTTGTGTTTCAAACTTTATCATACCCGAGATGTTATAAAGAAGAACGCAGAGTAAAAAAAAAATCATATGTAAATAGTTGGTTTGGGCTGCTCGTTCTTAAGAATTACATGCAAAATAATGGTACAGCTTTCAGCACCTATAATCGGAAACAATCATACCGCCAGGGAGGTTAATGACCCTGGTCCCCAAAAAGTGTCAAAAATGTCAGTTAGTGCCGGTTCACACTAGGTCGCTCCGACTTCGGGGGCGACCTGTGAAATCGCGTGCACCGTGACTTTGGCGCGACTTGCACGGACTTCATATAATGAATGTCTATGCAAGTCGCTCCGAGGTCACCCGAAGTAGTACAGGACCCTTTTTCTAAGTCGGCGCGACTTGTGTCGCTCCTATTAGAATGGGTCCTGTAGCACTGCATGGACTGCGAATTGTCAGGCTGACAAGTCGCCTGACAAGTCGCGGTAGTGTGAATGGAGTGTTAAGGGGTCCGATCTGTCCGCCACAATTTCGCAGTCCCACTAAAAATTGCTGATCGCCGCCATTACTAATAAAAACAAAAAAATAAATAAAAAATCAGAAAATGTATCCCGTAGTTTGTAAATGCTATAACTTCTGCGCAAACCAATAAAAAATAAGCTTTTTCTGATTTTTTTTTACCAATAATTTGTAGCAGAATACAAATTGGCCTTTAACAAAAAAAATTTGATTTTTTTTCCATTTTTTTATTGGGAATGTTTTATAGCATGAGAAAGTAAAAAATATTGTGTTTTTTTTTTTTCAAAATTGTTTCTCTTTTTTTTTTTTTTTTTTTATAGCGCAAAATCAAAAAAACGCAGAGGTGATCAAATACCACCAAAAGAAAGCTCTATTTGTGGGGGAAAAAAGGACATCAATTGTATTTGGGTACAGTGTTGCACAACTGCGCAATTGTTAAAGTAATGCAGCACCTGTGACGGTACTCACCGTCACTGGGAGTGAAAGACAGATACTTAAGGGACACTGAGAAAATGGTTTGGATAACTTCAAATGGGAGAGTAATATTTATCAACAACATCTCTGAAAAAATATGAAGATTTAATTCCACTTTACACTGTGAAACCTATAGCCTGTTGCCATGAAGTCTGTAACACCTAAATAATCATAGCAATACGTAGATGTGTATTCCATGTACTTCAATATAGGAGACTGACTTGTCCTATTGTCTGTTTTGAGGGGTGATGTGTATTGTGTTAAGTCTGCCTGTCCCATTGTTAAAGGTTACTGACCTCACATTGTTCTGTCCAGATGGCTAGATAATTAGTTCAGGTTAATTCTTTCTGTATACAATTTCATCTGCATATGATAATGTAATCAGGCAGAGGGGAGGGATTGTGTACACTGTATGGAAGTGACTGAGTGTAAAACTCTGTTTTTATTTGATTATGAATTTCATGTCCTGTTCCCCACAAGGTCCACCTGGGCGGTAACCTTGTGGGGGAAAACTGTATAAAAGAGCAGCTGTACCATTAAACCTTGAGTTCTACTTCAGCCTCAATCTAGAGTCCTGTCTCCTATTGGGGGAATCTGCTACAAGGGATTGCTATGCTCTTCAAACTCCCTTGAATAATCACTAAGCTCTTGTAAGAGCTTGTTCCACTCTCTGGGGAAAGAGAGGTTCACCCACTGCACCCTGGAGCTTTGTCGTAGGTCCAGGGGTGGGTAGGAGATGGCGAGACCCCAACCAAGCTGCGCTGTTTAAGGTGTCTGGTGGAGTGCTTGGAGCCCTCAGGAAGCACTAGGAGCATCCGTCAGCGGAGGTACCCAGTCGAGGTGCCAGTTGATCTGTTACAGCATTGAATCGCAAAAAGTGGCCTGGTCATTAAGGGGGTAAAACCTTCCAGGGCTGAAGCGGTTAAGCAGAGCTTCACCAGATTTTGAACTCTCCAGTTTTAGTAAATCAATCCCATTATGTGATAACATCAAGACTGTTGCAAGTGTACAGACAAATCTAGCCTAGATATGCTACTAATGAATAACTGCTGAGTCAATATTTAGAAACATACAGTGATGAAGTGAAAAATACCTGGTTTACAGTTTTTCTCACAGGATTTCTTAGTAAAATAATTGTTTTTATTTCCTCCACAACCACTATAGGCGAAACTCTGGCAAGTGCCTGTCTGTGTATCATAGTAAAAACGTGGGATGCTCCCTTTACATGGGCCAACTTCTAGAGGCAAGTCACAGGTACCTTCTGGAAAAAAAAAAAAAAAAAAACAGCTAAATATTGAACATCAATAGAAAAGATGGATTGGTGATCAATTTGACGGTTGGAAGCGTACTAAAGTGTCTTCAGGGGTGGATACACCAATAATAAATCTATATTGAACAACTTACAATGCTGCACAGAGCAAATACCTGTTTGGCACGCATTTTCACAGTCTTTTTTAGTATGAAAATTGTTTGCATTTCCTTGACAACCACCATAGACGAAACTCTGGCAAATGCCTGTCTCCTTATTATAGTAATAGCGCTTCATGTGTGCCAAACATGGACCCTTTTCTGGAGGTGAGTTACAGTTTCCACCTGAAAGAAAAGTAGTAGAAAATTAGGCAATTGATGATAAACATGACTGTTTGAAACCTTACAGGAAAAAAATGTCATCAGGGTTGGATACCCCACCAATGAATCAATATTGAGCAATATACAATGATGCACAGAACAAATACCTATTTGGCACTTGTTCTCGCAGGCTTCCTCAGTAAGAAAATTGTTTGCATTTCCTCCACAACCACCATATTCGAATTTCTGGCAAGTGCCCGTCTCCTTATTATAGTAATAACGATCAACGATTGCATGACATGTACCAAGTCCCCGAGGCCAGTAGCAGACTTTACCTGAAAAAAAAAAACTCTTGAATATGAAATAGCAATGGAAAATAAGATAATGGTTGATAAAGAAGTCTGGTAAAAACATACAGAAAAAGGGTCATCAGGGATGGATACACCACTAAATATTATTGAGCAAAATACAATGATACACAGAACAAATACCTCTATTGCATTCTTTCTCACAGGCTTCCTTAGTAGGAAAATTGTTTGCATTTCCTCCACAACCACCATAAGTAAATATCTGGCAAGTGCCCGTTCCCTTATCATAGTAATAGCGTGGTATAGCTGCCTTACATAGACCAGTTTCTGCAGGCATGGCACAGGTTCCTTGATAAAAACCTAAAAAAAAAAAAAAAACCACTCCTGAATATGAAATAGCAAAAGAGAAAGATATAATAGATAGAAAATAAAAACAAGACTAATTCAACCTCACAGAAAAAAGGGTCATAAGGGTTGTTTTTTTATTAGACAGAGAAGGTTTGAGCTCATACCTCCCAACCCCCTGGTAATCATGAGTCTGCCTGTAATTTGAATTCAATTCTGTAAGCCAGGGGTAATGAATTAAAATTCAAGGAGGTCCGGTCGCTAAAATTTTCTTTGGGCCGAGGTCCGGATCTGAAGTCTGTGCTATGACTCAGAAAGATGGGCAAAACAAAACGTGTTCATCAGCGTTGTTCTTAACATAAAATATGCCCATTTGAGTGCCCCTTAACATAAAATGTGTCCGAGAGCGTGACCCTTAGCATAAAATTTGCCCATCAGCGTGACCCTTAACATAAAATAAGGGGCACGCTGATGGGCACATTTTATGTTAGGGGGCACTCTGATGGGCACATTTTATGTTAGGGGGCACTCTGATGGGCACATTTTGTTAGGGGGCACGCTGATAAGCAAAACAAAACGTGTAAATCAGCGTTGCTCTTAACATAAAATATGCCTATTAGAGTGCCCCTTAACATAAAAAATGCCCATCAGTGTGCCCCATAGCATAAATATGTCCATCAGAGTGTACCACAGCATAAATATGCACATCAGCATGCCCCTTAACATAAAATATGCCCATCAGTGTGTACTACAGCATAAATATGCACATCAGCATGCCCCTTAACATAAAATATGCCCATCAGTGTGTACTACAGCATAAATATGCACATCAGCATGCCCCTTAACATAAAATATGCCCATCAGCATGACCCTTAACATAAAATAAGGGGCAAGCTGATGGGCACATTTTATGTTAGGGGCACTCTGATGGGCAGAACAAAATGTGCCCACCAGCGTGACCCTTAACATAAAATATGCCCATCAGCGTGCCCCTTAGCATAACATTTGCCCATCAGCGTGACCCTTAACATAAAATAAGGGGCACGCTGATGGGCATATTTTATGTTAAGGGTCACGCTGATGGGCACATTTTATGTTAGGGGCACTCTGATGGGCAGAACAAAATGTGCCCACCAGCGTGACCCTTAACATAAAATATGCCCATCAGCGTGCCCCTTAGCATAACATTTGCCCATCAGCGTGACCCTTAACATAAAATAAGGGGCACGCTGATGGGCATATTTTATGTTAAGGGTCATGCTGATGGGCACATTTTATGTTAGGGGGCACCCTGATGGGCATATTTTATGATGGTGGGATCGCTGATGGGCAAAAGAAAACGTGTAAATCAGCGTTGCTCTTAACATAAAATATGCCCATTAGAGTTCCCCATAGCATAAATATGTCCATCAGAGTGCCCCTTAACATAAAATATGCCCATCAGTGTGTACCACAGCATAAATATGCACATCAGAGTGCCCCTTAACATAAAATATTCCCATCAGCGTGACCATTAACATAAAATAAGGTGCACTCTGATGGGCACATTTTATGTTAGGGGGCATTCTGATGGGCAAAACAAAACGTGTAAATCAGCGTTGCGCTCAACATAAAATATGCCCATTAGCGTGCCCCTTAACATAAAATATGCCCATTAGCGTGCCCCTTAACATAAAATATGCCCATTAACGTGCCCCTTAACATAAAATATGCCCATCAGCTTGTCCCTTAGCATAAAATATGGGGCACATTTTATGTCAAGGGAGTACTCTGATGGGCATATTTTGTTTCTTTTATGGGGCACTCTAATGAGCACAACAAAATATGCCACTTGTCTGCACACTTGTTAAAGCTTGAGAGGTTTTTTTTTAAATGCAGATATTCCCCTCTAAAAATGTGCTCCACATACCTGGAGCCAGGAGCTGTCCAAAAGCCGCGAACAGGGGGGCGGGGCGTGCACATAGTGTCACACCCTAGCTCGCTGCCCTGCTTAGAGGAAGCCGCAGTCAGGAGCAGGGGGCGGGACGCGCGAGTGACGTCACGCCCCTACTCGCGGCCCGACAGGACACCGCAATGTCTATCAGTCAGGAGCAGGGGGCAGGGCGCGCGCGTGACGTCACGCCCCTACTCGCGGCTCGCGGCCTGACAGGACACCGGAGCCGCAGTGAGGAGGGGGCAGAATACAGGTGGCGGTCCGGGCGGAAGCATCGCGCGGGCCGCCAATGGACCGTGGGCCGCCATTTAGTGACCGCTGCTGTAAGCAAACTAATATTCACTACTGATAACTGTCTCTTGTTCCAGCTAACATCTCTGTTTAGGAACATCAGCCATTCAATGGGAGACTGGAATGTCTCTCTGAGCTTACATATAGACAGTTAGGGCCCTTTCACACGGGCGCTCCGTATGTCCGCAAATCATCCTATTTTTTTGCGGATGATTTATGGACATAATGTAAGTCAATGGCATTGCGGATGTAAGCGGAATACCATCCGCTGACATCCGATTTTCTTCCTTTCAGTTCTGTTCCGTTTTTTGGAATGGAACAGAACCCTATTTTTCCTCCGTTCAAAAAACGGAAAGGAAGCAAAATCGGATGTCAGCGGTGTCATCCGCTGACATCCGCAATGCCCATAGACTTACATTATGTCCGTATATCATCCGCAAACGGATGGGATGATATGCGGACATACGGAGCGGATAACACAAGTGTCATCGGCTCCGTGAAAAAAAAAAAAAAAAGGACCGAAGCGGAGAATAAAAACTGATCGCCCGTGTGAAAGAGCCCTAACTGACCAGCCCAGCTGAGCGTATTCAGCAGCACTTAATTAGCGGAGCTTCCAGGGAAAAAAATAAAAATATGGTCTACGGGATTGGGAATCAATCTCAGTCTGAGGATTCCCAGTGAAAGCAGCCCCAGTACATGTTTTGCAACGAAGAGGCAATGATCCATGTTTTCTGTACCAAAAGGACCCATGGAGCCACAAACCTCCAATCAAACACTTTTCTAGATAACATAGTCAATTTTACACACACACACACATATATATATATATATATATATATATATATATATATATATATATATATATATATACACACACACACTATATTTGTAAAAATATTGGGATGCCTGCCTTTACAAGCACATGAACTTTAATGGCATTCTGGTTTTAGTCCGTAGAGTTCAATATTGAGTTGGCCTACCCTAGCTATAACTGCTTCAAAATTCCGGTAAGCCTGTCCACAAGGTTTAGGAGAATGTCTATGGGAATATTTGACCCATCTTCCAGAAGCGCATTTGTGAGGTCAGGCACTGTTGTTTGATGTTGGATGAGAGGGCCTGGCTCGCAGTCTCCGCTCTAATTCATTCCCAAGGTGTTCCATCTGGTTGAGGTCAGGACTTTGTGCAGGCCAGTCAAGTTACTCCACCCAAACTTGCTCATCTGTGTCTTTATGGACCTTGCTTTGTGCTCTGGTGTGCAGTCATGTTGGAACAAGAAGAGGCCATCCCCACAATGTTGGGAGCATTAATTGTCCAAAATGTCTTGGTATGCTGATGCCTTAAAAGTTCCCTTCACTGGACCTAAGAGGCCAAGCCCGACCCCTGAAAAACAACCCCACACCATAAACGTTCCTTTACCAAATTATTTGGACCAGTGCACAAAACAAGGTATATATATATATATATATATATATATATATATATATATATATATATATATATAATATATATATATATATATATATATATATAGATAGATAGATAGATAGATAGATAGATAGATAGATAGATAGATAGATAGATAGATAGATAGATAGATAGATAGATAGATAGATATATATATATATATATATATATATATATATATATATATACAGTATCAAGCCAGCAATACTGACCTCCTCCAGCTTTAGAGAATGAGATGAATTGAACCACCAACAGACTGGTGGCAATTGCAGCAAGGGAACATATAGTTGTCATCTTGATGTCTTGGCCGCCAAAGGCTGTGAAGAGTCAGTGTTGCTCTCGAGGCTATGTATGATCCCAAGTGGATATTTATAGAGAGAGGAGAGATCACACCCACAGAAGAACTGACCAGGTCTATTGATCTGCCCCTGGAAATGGCTTCAATAACTCTGGTGAGGGAAGATCACTCCAATATTTTTTGTCATTATCAGAATTTGCACTGCAGAAATGTCAGAACTTAATACATAAAGGAAAATATTATCATAAATTATAAAGGTTTATCAACCAATGGCTTTGTGAATAATGAAAGCTTTGGAGATCTGGGCATTTGCTTAGAAGGAAACAGCTTGTCTGTCCTGAAATATGAATGTAATTATTACAAAAAGCTTTAAGCATCTGGTACCATTAATGCTACAAAGCTCTCCTTTAGTTTCCTCTAGATTAACTCTTTTCCCTTTATTTAACTTTGAAGAGGTCAGGTTTTTAAGCACTTTTTGAGTAATAAGTGTATTCTCTATTATTTGTGAATCAACCTCTATTAGTACCACTTTGCTGAGCTTTGCACTAATCCTTTAGCCCTTTGCTTACTGGGTTCATTCTCATGGCTGAGCAGTTTCCTAGATCTCAAGAAATCTTTCCTCAAATTACCCTCTTGAACCTGTAAGGCATACTTCTACTGCACTGTTCAGATCTACTGTGTTTATTAAGTAATCACTCATATCATTACATTTTTTGGATTACCAGCACCATGTCAAATTGACCATCAGGTCTAACATTGTTTTTATTGTCACCCATGCAAACCAAATTAACAAAAATCCTCAATGCATTGCACTTTTTATTACTGTAAGAACTCATTTTTTCAGCATTTTGCAGGGCGATGTCTGCAGAGGAATCATACACAGTGAAGTGATTGTAACTTATCTGTTCTCCGACTCCACTGACAAATGACTCTCTGCCAGCAACTGACCTGACCTTCATTATGTAAGTCAACATTTGGATAGGTGACCTCGATCTCTTCAAGTACACATGTGCTGTCTGGCACTTCCACCAACAGCATGTTTGGCATCAATTCATTGTTAACTCTTTTGTGGGTGGTGAACAAGATCTCTGTAGTGTGCTCACCTTTACTTTGCCCCTCTATCTTGTAAGGGTTTATTATGCAGCAGCAAGCACTCTTTTGACTATAAGCTGTTCTGCAGTCCCTCTATCGGGCAGATCAGAAATAGAAATAGTGTCCAATCCACTGTTACACACAGAGGACCCTTTCCAAATTGGTAATAAACTTTTGGGCAAACTGTTCAATCAGTTTTATCTGTGCTCAAATGAAAAGTACTTTGCAGTACCAATCCATCTGCCCAATGAGACACAGAAGAGCAGAGTGGCTGAACAGCAGGCACATTGCAGATTTCATACCTAAAGCGCAGCTCCACCCAAAAGGGGAAGCTCTGCTTGTCTGCCTCCTCCCCCCCTCCGCTGCCACATTTGGCACCTTTTGGGAGGGAGGGGTGGAGCAGGTACCTGGTTTTGACAGGTACCCGCTCTCACTTCCTGCTCAGTTCGCCGTGGCAAATTGAGACGGAAGTTTGGCCCCCTCCTTCCCAGCAGCCTTCTGAGACACTTCACAGGTCACAGAAGATTTCGGGCCCATTCACAAAGCGCAGCTCGCTTCATGCATGTGCAGTAGGAAACCGGCTGTGTGTAACGCTCCTGCGTTTTATGTATGATGTGGATTTACAGCTGCAGAAATATTCCACTTCAGTAGTCATGTAGAGAAACGCTGAGACACCAATCCCAACTCCCAAAGACTCATCATGTGTGGATGATCTCAATTCAGCAAGTAAATACACACACTCAATAAGATGTTCTTAGAGTGACTTATGTATATAGTAACACAGTGATGATAGGCTGAAGAGACAGGTTGGGTAGAGATGGTAGATGACAGACACTTGAAAGGAAATGTTCTTGAAAGTAAGATAGTAGCAGATGGAATGCAGATAGGTTAGCAATCATGTATGGTAGCAGATGATAGAGTAGCAGGTGAACATACCCAGTGCACAACCCAGTGCAAGAGCAGATGGTAGTAGGCTCAAGAGCTAGCAATCTTAGATAATGCAGATGTAATAATAGTCCTTAGTATGCAGAGCTAGATAGTGTAAGCTTTAGTATGAAGGTTATAGAGGTTTCCCCTGTGGGGTACTTATCACTAGTAGCAATGTAGCAGAGGAGAGGTTCGGCAAGAGCGGATGATCCGGTAGCGGGATACAGGGATCAGCGCAGCGTGGTTCCGACAGCGAGGTATGCTTGCAAGCATGAGAGCTTCAAGACAGGTTAGCATCAAGGCACAAAGCAGGTTGAACGAACACATGTGAGTGAGAGCTGGTGATTTAAATAGCTGTTCAGTCCGGCGCTCAGTGATGACAGCATCAGTCTTAAAGGTAAACACACCTATATGTGTTTCATCTATCTAGGTAGATGGAAAGCACCCGGAAATGATGTGATAGGAGGCACTGAGAGTGCCAGAACCTTACACTGTGAAGCCGCAAGGCTGTACTGCCAGTTTCCCTTAGTCAAGATGGCAGTGCCTGCCCCCCGATAGCCGATTGAAGAATAAGATGAGGACAGGTAAGTGCCCTAATATTAAAATTCAGCGGCTACAGTGTTTGTAGCCGCTCACCTAACTTTTTTTTTTTTTGGGGGGGGAGCCTGGAACTCCTCTTTAATATGATACTAAAGCCTTCAATTGTATTTTTTCAAATAACAAACATGTTATACTTACCTGCAATAGTTTTGCACACAGAAGCCCTGATCCTCCTCTTCTCGGGTCCCCCCACCTTGCTATGGGGGCACTCGTGCATGCTCGCTCCCAAACCCCACTCTGTGTGCTCTGAGGCTGCCTCTGCTGTCACTCAATGAGGAGTCAGAGAGCCAGGACAGCAGCCACTCTCCTGCACATTGCTGGATCGGGCTTGGGCGAGTATTACAGGGGCTGCAGGGGGGGCTGCATACTGTTTTTTTTTTTTTTACCTTTATGCATAGAACGCCCGAAGATAAAAAAAGACCTTCAGGATTTACAACCACTTTAACCATACCAGATTGCAATAACACATTTTTAAACATAGCAGGTTGCATTGTTATGACCTTAGTACTGTGATCTAGTGGCCCTTCATTAAACACATGAACATTTTCATCCATTTCATTTTTAATTCTTTCAAACTGCAAAAAACATATTCCTATTACTAGGTGTAGGTACACACGCTCATCAACCAGGGCAGCACCACAGTTGTCCTGGGTAACCTTTGGCTCCAGCAAACCAAGCTCCTAGGAGGTTTCAAAAGACATCTGCTGCCTTAGCCACCGTTATTTGGGGAGATAAAAGAACTTCCTTGATGATCTCACCTACCACATTCAACCCAGGCTTTGGTCTACAGGACACAAATACAATCCCAGTGGTAGTAAACTTCCCATTGACATTTTTATCATCAGTAATCAACATCATGTTTGCAACAGCACTTTTAAAGTAGAATTCAAGCCGAAACCTAATTGGTAATAAACCCCCCCCCCCCCCCCCAACATCTATGCTGACTAACCTGTGAAAAAGATATGTATATATGTAACGCATCAACCGGCACCCCATCTGGGTACCTCCATTGACGGATGCTCCTAGAGCTTCCCGAGGGCTCCAAGCACTCCACCAGACACCATAACCACCTCAGACCTCACGAACCACCGCAGTTTGGTTGGGGTCTCGCTGTCCCCTACCCACTCTGGATCTACTACAAGGCTTCAGGTTCCCGTGGGTGAACCTCTCTTTCCCTAGAGAGTGAAGCAGGAACAGGAACAAGTTCTTATAAGAGCTTAGTAATTATCCAAGATCAATTATGAAGAGCATAGCAATTCCTTGTAGCAGGTTCCCCCAATAAGAGACAGGACTCTCGATTGAGGATGAAATAAAACTCAAACTGTTTATTCAAACACATGCACAAAGAGATATACACTGTGGGACAATCCCCTCTCCCCCTTAGCAGCCAATCCACATACACATATACATCCCATAATAAGTTTATCTTAAGGCAGACAGAAACAATAGAATAATGGACTACAGGCACTTACCAATAACAAACCCCACCCCATCTCACTATCTAGCAAGGGTCTATGAGAACTTCAATATTCTAGCAATCTGAAAAGTCAAACCATTCATCTTCATACATTTCCTGAAAGATATTGCTGACAAATATTACTGTTCCATCTGAAGCAATTCAAACCATTAATTCAGGAATAATAAACTTATGCGCGATTTTGAGGTAAGCGATCAAATGGATCTTCCCAATCTGAAAAATAGATGTGGAACTCCTCCAAGCCAGCAGCTGATTCTGATAGTGTCACCACTAATCACAACGTAATTAAAAAATATAAAGATCAGCGCTCAGCTTTTTTAACAGGGGGACCACTAGATCTAATATAAATGTATGTAGAAAAGACGTGCCTTAAAAGAATATTGAATGGTGATCAAATTAATAAATGTGTCAGTAAAAGTGTGTTCAAAAATGCTGAATATATAGAGTGATAATAGAATATGTAAATGTATACAAAATAAATCCAATCAACGATGCAATGCTGAGTGACTGTTCAAGTAAACCAAACTCATGTGCGACTCTATACAAACAAATAAATCCAATTCATAAAAGTGTAGAAAATGAGTGACAGTGACAAAAGTAAAACAACTAAATATAGCAATATTAAGCTAAAGTGCTTCAATAGTCCATAAAGTGCGTATATTAATTTAACAAGTATTCATGATAGCAGTCCCAAATGAAGTAAATAAAGTGCAGTGTGCCAAAAAAAAAAAAAAATCTTTCTATATATGGTGATCTTTCCAATCAACTCAAAAAAGTGAAAGGTGCTCTTCAAACACAGCAAGGTGAGTGTATCCCAGTGAGCATACAATCCAGACACCGAGTGCAGTGGCCGCTCACCTCCACAACACTCAGATTGAGCGTTCGATATAACAATCCTGGCAACCCTTTTCAGCTTGTTCGCTAACAACCCAGCGTGCTCCAGCAGCAATGGATACAATAATGGAGATATCGCAGCATAGGAAGCTCAGAACTGCCTTAATCCCTGTGTTGGTAACTTAAAAAGAGAGGCTCTCATGGTGCAGAAACGTAGGGTAATATTTATTCACAAACAATAGTAGTGCAGGCTACTCACATTACAGTCGATAAAACAAAGCAGGTAGTGTCACAAACCGCCGATGCGGTGCAATCCGAAGCTTCCGGTCACGGCCGAAGACCGGAAGTGACGTCGGTACGGCTTACCCTGACGCGTTGCGCTACGAACACCCGTAGCTTTCTCAAAGGGGGTAGCCGTCATAGGATCGTCAACGGAATATATCAGGAATGGTAGCCATAGCAACCACCTAGGACGCGGCCAATGCCTTAACCCTTTGCAGTAAATAACGGTGGAAAGAACAAACTGATGGATATACCAATGACACTTACAAATAAAACCAGGCTGGGTAAAATATAATCTAATAGACCGCCCATAAAATAAAATGATGCAATGAAGTTAAAAAAATTAAAAAAAAAAAAAAAAAAAATTATTATATTCTGCTATGTAAATAGCAGAATCTATTAAAACTGAAGGGGTTAAAACAAGGACAGTGTGCTAAGTCCAAAAATACTCTCCATTGGGAGAGTGCACAATTAAATAAATGAGCAATATAATAATATAAAATTACATAGCAGCATGTTAAAATATCAGGGAGCTGAGAAGAAAGGAGAAGGAGACATGGAGTGCTCAATAGAGACAGCTGGGAGAATGTCAAGGTGGTCATCAACAATGTCAGTGTGGGGATGAGCCAGTATATCAATGTGTATATGTTGAAAAAAGAAAACTACACAGCCCCAACACCACACCACAAATGTGGGAGGGATGGGGGGAAGATCTAATTCCTAATAAAAAATCTAAAAAATACCCCATAAAATCCTGAATGGAACAGAGTAGTGAACTAATCAACTAATCAACTAATAATTGGAAATAAAACAGTTCAGGTCGAATTCAATGTTTAGACCTGACGGCGTGAGAGTCTGAAGTTCAAATATCCATCGTGATTCGGCTTGGCTCAATGTTTTCACTTTATTACTTCCTCTCCAATGAGGAGTATATTTCTCAATGCCTATAAATTGGAGAGACGAGGGGTCTGTCACGGAACCATGAACCAGACGTACAACAACAGATAAGTGAAAATAAGACAGCTTTATTGAAAAACAAGCTATAAAGCAAAAGTCCAAACGGATGGCGAAACCGATGCAGAGTCTTTGCGAAGCCAGGGGTCAGGAACCAGCAGGGTAGTCAGACGAAGCCAGGATCAGGAACCAACAGGGTAGTCAGACGAAGCCAGGATCAGGAACCAACAGGGTAGTCAGACGAAGCCAGGAACAGGAACCAGAAGTAGCAGCAGTCTTAGTAGCATGTGAACACAGGAGGACCAAGCAGGGAACTGAAGCCACAGACCTCCTATATATATGAGCTAGGCATCCAGCTCCTCCCAGTGGGAAGGAGGAGCCGCAGGGTGGGAGGCTACAAGAAACCCAGAAACCAAGATGGCCGCCAGCACATGTCAAACGAAGGAGAACAGCAAGAAGGTAAGACCATGACAGTACCTCCCCCTCAAGGGCCCCTCCTCCGCGGAGTAAAGAACGGTTTCTGAGGGAAGCGTGCGTGGAAGGCTCGGAGCAAGGCAGGAGCATGGACATCTGCGGAGGGAACCCAGGAACGCTCCTCTGGACCATAACCACGCCAATGAACCAAAAACTGCACCCGACCGCGGACCAGGCGTGAGTCCAGGATATTGCTCACCTCATACTCCTCACGATTGCCCACTTGGACCGGACGAGGCCGAGGAACCGAGGAAGTGAAACGATTACACACCAGAGGCTTCAACAGGGAGACATGAAACACGTTGGAGATCCGCATGCCAGGGGGAAGCGCAAGGGCATAGGCTACCGGGTTTACCCTGCAAAGCACTCGGAAGGGACCAACAAAGCGAGGCGCCAGCTTGGGAGTGGGCACTCGAAGGTTGAGGTTGCGGGTG
This sequence comes from Pelophylax lessonae, assembly GCF_965119305.1. Taxonomy (NCBI): domain Eukaryota; kingdom Metazoa; phylum Chordata; class Amphibia; order Anura; family Ranidae; genus Pelophylax; species Pelophylax lessonae. The sequence goes on along the minus strand of NC_138772.1, from coordinate 50,903,454 downwards.
GACAACCATACACGGTCTCCGGCCTGGTAGGAAGGAGCAGGCGCTCGTCTGCGATCAGCCTGGAGTCTCTGGCGCTGCGCAGAGACCTCAAGGGACTTCTGGATCTGTACCCAAGAAGCACGTAGGACGGAAAGGTGATCCTCCACAGCCGGAATATCCTGGGGAGAGAATACCTCCGGTAACACGGCAGGTTGGAACCCATAGTTGGCCATGAAGGGAGACGTCCCAGAGGAAGAGTTCACCGCCGTGTTCCTGGCAAACTCAGCCCAAGGCAGGAGGTCAACCCAATTGTCTTGGTGATCGGAGACATAGCAACGAAGGAATTGCTCCAAGGCCTGATTGGATCGTTCTGCGGCCCCATTGGACTGAGGGTGGTAGGCCGAGGAGAAGGAGAGATGAATCCCCAACTGGGAGCAAAAGGCGCGCCAGAACCTGGACACAAACTGACTCCTCCGATCCGACACAATCTCCTTGGGCAAACCGTGCAACCGGAAGACCTCCCTGGCAAAAATCGTGGCCAACTCCTGTGCAGAGGGTAACCTCTTGAGAGGAACACAGTGACACATTTTGGAAAACCGATCCACAATCATGAGAATGACCGTATGGCCTCGGGATGCAGGGAGGTCCACAATGAAATCCATCCCCAGGTGTGACCATGGGCGCTCCCCGGTGGCTAAGGGTTGCAGAAGGCCCAACGGAAGGTGCCGAGGGGACTTACTCTGGGCACAAACGGAGCATGCCGCTACATATGCGGCGATGTCGGAACGTAGGGAAGGCCACCAGAACAGACGTGAAACAGCCCAGGACAGCTGATTCTTTCCAGGATGCCCCGCGGTCTTGGAGTTATGGTAGGTTCGCAACAACCGAGTGCGCAACTCCTCAGGCACAAAACATCTGCCGTTGGGTCTCCCAGAGGGAGCACCAGATTGAGCCGCCAAAATCTGCTCACCCAGGGGAGAGGTCAGGCTGGTTCGAATGGCAGCCAGGATCTGATTCGGAGGTATGACCGAAGTCGGAATCGACTCCTCCCTGGACAGGTCGGAGTACTGCCGTGATAAGGCATCAGCCCTGATGTTCTTGGAACCGGGTAGGTAGGAGACCATGTAATTAAAACGTGACAAGAACAGAGCCCATCTGGCCTGACGTGGTGTCAATCTCTTGGCCTCAGAGAGGTAGGTCAGATTCTTGTGGTCCGTCAGGATGAGGACCGGAACCACCGAACCCTCGAGCAAGTGCCTCCATTCTTTAAGAGCCTGCACGATGGCCAATAACTCCCTGTCACCAATCTGGTAGTTGCACTCCGCGGAAGACAGTTTCCGGGAGTAAAACCCACAAGGAAGCAGAGGACCCTCTGGTGTTCTACGCTGAGACAGAAGGGCGCCTACTCCCGTCTCAGACGCGTCCACCTCGAGGACAAAGGGCAACCCAGGGTTGGGATGCGACAGAATCGGAGCCGACACAAAGGCGGACTTTAGAGCCTCAAAAGCTCGGATGGCCTCGGGCGGCCAGACCTGGGAATTACTGCCCTTCCTGGTCAGATCCGTGAGAGGCTTGGCTAGCATGGAAAAGTCCCTGATGAACTTCCGATAATAATTGGCGAAGCCCAAAAAGCGCTGCAGGGAGCGAAGACCACTGGGCTGGGGCCACTGTAAGACAGCCGAAACCTTCTCAGGATCCATGGAGAACCCCTCAGCGGAAATGATGTAACCTAAGAAGGTTACCTGGGATCGGTGAAATTCGCATTTCTCAAGCTTACCGAACAGCTTGTTCTCTCGTGACCGTTGCAACACTCGTTTGACATCCAGAATGTGGGTCTCCATGGACTCAGAATATACCAAGATGTCATCCAGGTAGACCACCACACACTGCTGCAACAGGTCACGGAAAACATCGTTGATGAATTCCTGAAAGACTGCGGGCGCATTGCACAGCCCAAAGGGCATAACCAAGGATTCATAATGACCGGTCCTGGTGTTAAACGCGGTCTTCCACTCATCGCCCGCCTTGATCCTTACGAGGTTATATGCCGCCCTCAGGTCGAGTTTGGTAAAGACCGTGGCCCCTTTAAGGCGATCGAACAGCTCGGAAATCAAGGGTATCGGGTAAGCGTTCTTGATCGTGATGCGATTGAGACCCCTGTAATCGATGCAAGGCCTCAACTCACCGCCCTTCTTTTTCACAAAGAAAAATCCAGCCCCTGCCGGGGACGAGGATTTGCGAATGTGTCCACATGAAAGCGCCTCCCTCACGTACTCCTCCATGGCCTCATTCTCCGCTACCGACAGTGGATAGACTTTGCCACGAGGAGGAACGGCACCAGATTGTAACTCGATGGCACAATCGTATGGGCGGTGCGGAGGTAGGGCAACCGCGCGCACCTTATCGAATACATCCCGGTACTCCTCGTATTCAGGGGGCAACAGAGAGTCCGAGGAAGTACACAGCAACTTGACAGGCCCATGGATGCAACTAGTCCCACACTGCGGTGACCACGAGAGGATCTCGGCCGATCTCCAATCGAAAATCGGATTATGCTTCTGGAGCCAGGGGTACCCCAAGACCACCGAGTAGTGTGGAGACGAAATAACCTGAAAGCAGACCGACTCTCTGTGGACGGCACCAATGGCTAACCCCACTGGAAGGGTCTCATGAGTCACGTGTGGCGGCAGAAGGGGTCTGCCGTCTATCGCCTCAAGAGCCAGAGGAGAACCTCGAGCCTGCAGAGGAATGGAATTGGCGGCAGCGAACACACTATCAATGAACAAACCACCAGCACCAGAGTCCACCAACGCCTGGGTCGTCACCGAGCCCCCGACCCAGGAAAGGACAACAGTGATCAGTGGTTTGTCAACACGGGAAACCGGGGACGAGGAGACTCCACCCAAGATCTGCCCCCGACAGGATCTCAGGTGCGAGCGTTTCCCTGGACGGTTCGGACATGCCAACCGAAAATGCCCACCGAGACCACAGTACATGCATCGGCCCTCGCGTCTCCGGAGTACCCTCTCCCCCTCGGACAGGCGAGCAAACCCCAGCTGCATGGGTTCACCCCCAGACAAGTCATCCCCAGGAGGCGTGGGAGGAGAGGGAGGCACGGGTGGGACAACAAAGGTAGGCGCCAATCTGTTAGGAGGCCTCCGCAGACTCTCCTTAAAGGAAGGTCTCTCCCTGAGTCTGGTGTCAATCAAAATCAGGAAAGAAATAAGAGACTCGAGCTCCACTGGTAGGTCCTTAGCTGCAACCTCATCCTTCAAGGCATCCGAGAGACCATGAGAGAAAGCAGCGACCAGAGCCTCATTATTCCAGCCCACCTCTGCTGCCAGGGTACGAAACTCAATGGCGTATTCAGCTACGGATCGTGAACCCTGTCTGATGGACATAAGGAGCTTCGCAGCAGAGGCAGCACGAGCCGGCACATCGAATACCTTCCGAAGAGAAGCAACAAAACCGGAAAACTCGGCAACCACCGGATTGTTGTTCTCCCATAAAGGGCTGGCCCAGGCCAAGGCCTTGTCCGAGAGCAGCGAGATTAAGAAGCCCACCTTTGATCTCTCAGTAGGAAAGGCATGTGGCAGCAACTCGAAATAAATGCCCACCTGGTTAAGGAAACCTCGGCACTGAGTTGGCTCTCCCCCAAAGCGCTGTGGAAGGGGGGCAGAACCGGACATACCCCGAAACACCGCGGGCGCAACAACAGGTGTCGGGGTAGACTCTGGCGCAACAACCGGAGCGGCAGTAGGAGCGGACCCAGGAGCGACAACCGACCCATCGGCAACGGGAGCGAAATGAACCGTGCGTTCAAGCAGGGTTTGCAACGCCACGGCGAACTGACCCAACAGGTGATCCTGCTGATCAAGTCTGGCAACCAGCGTGGGTAGTGAGGATGGCCCTGTACCGTCAGAATTCGTGGCCTGTGGTACCGTGCGTTCAAGCAGGGTTTGCAACGCCACGGCGAACCGGCCCAACAGGTGATCCTGCTGATCAAGTCTGGCAACCAGCGTGGGTAGCGAGGATGGCCCTGTACCGTCAGAATTCATGGCTTGGTCCTAATGTCACGGAACCATGAACCAGACGTACAACAACAGATAAGTGAAAATAAGACAGCTTTATTGAAAAACAAGCTATAAAGCAAAAGTCCAAACGGATGGCGAAACCGATGCAGAGTCTTTGCGAAGCCAGGGGTCAGGAACCAGCAGGGTAGTCAGACGAAGCCAGGATCAGGAACCAACAGGGTAGTCAGACGAAGCCAGGATCAGGAACCAACAGGGTAGTCAGACGAAGCCAGGAACAGGAACCAGAAGTAGCAGCAGTCTTAGTAGCATGTGAACACAGGAGGACCAAGCAGGGAACTGAAGCCACAGACCTCCTATATATATGAGCTAGGCATCCAGCTCCTCCCAGTGGGAAGGAGGAGCCGCAGGGTGGGAGGCTACAAGAAACCCAGAAACCAAGATGGCCGCCAGCACATGTCAAACGAAGGAGAACAGCAAGAAGGTAAGACCATGACAGGGTCTTTATGATGAACTTCAGCAAAATGTCTCGATAGACTATGCTTCGGATACCCCTTTTGAATGTTTTGAACATGCTCTCGTAATCTTTTCCACAGTGGTCTTTTCGTGCGTCCCACATATTGGATGTGGCAGGAACACTCTAAAACATATACAGCCCCCTCTGTGTCGCAAGTTATAAATTCATTTAATCTATAGCTTTTTCCCGTTTTGGTGGAATAAAAAACCTCCTTTTTCTTTTTGTTAAAATTGGTTCGTTTACATGAATAGCAGCGTTTACACGGATAAAATCCTTTTAACTGGAAATAATTAACCTCTTTCTTTTTGGGTGGATCAATAATATTTTTTGCAATAATATTCCTTAAAATTGGTGCTCTTCTGTATGTAAAACTGGGAAAAGGTGGTAAAAAATCAGCTAAAACTTTATCTGCTAGCAGGATTTTCCAATGTTTTTTAATAATCGTTTCTATTTTCTTATGTTGAACATTGAAATTTAGAATGAGCCCTAGATTTGAATAGGCCGCATTTTGTTTTTTTAACTTTTCCTTCAGCAGTAAGTCTCGATCCATTGCTCCAACTTCATCAATTTTTTTCTCAATGAACAAATTCTCGTAACCTTTTTCTACGAACCGGTTTTTTAAAATCGTTGCTTGCTCTTGGTAATCTGATACTTCTGTACAATTACGTCTAATTCTTGTTAACTGGCCCTTAGGGATATTAATTAGCCAAGGCTTATAATGGCAGCTATTTGTGGGCAAATAGCTATTTCTGTCGACAGGCTTGAAGAAAGTTTTTGTTTTTAAAATATCACCATCTCTCCAAATTTCTAGATCTAAAAAAAGTGATGGATTTTTCACTAAAACTCCATGATAATACAATATTTTTTTCATTTTGCGCTAAGGTGTCAGTAAATTCAAGTAGCGAGTCTTTGTCCCCGGCCCATATAATTATGATGTCATCGATAAAACGTTGGTACATGAGTAATTGTTGGGGTCTATTTTTGTAAATACTATCTTCTTCCCATTTGGCCATATATAAGTTAGCCACACTGGGCGCAAATTTCGCGCCCATAGCTACACCTTGTAGTTGTTTATAGTAGTCAGAATTAAACCAGAAATAATTATGTTCCAAGCCATATCTGAGGCACTTAAGGATATATCTCCTTTGTTTAGATTTTACAGTCCCTCCGGTTCGTAAAGCCCATTTTGTGGCTGTAATGGCTTCTTCATGGTCAATAATAGTATATAAACTGGCTACATCAGCTGTAGCCAATATTAATTCCTCTGAATCAATTTTTATTTCTTTGATTTTCCCCAGTAAATCTTTTGTGTCTTTAAGGTAGGCTTTAGTATTTTGTACTGTTGGCTGCAAAAACCAGTCTATATACTCTCCTAATCTTGCACTGATAGAATTAATGCTGTTCACTATCGGTCTACCTGGTGGGTTACTGCCATCTTTGTGAATCTTTGGAAGAGTATATAGAACTGGTATTACACATGTATCTGGAATTAGGTACGTAGCTTCTTTTTTATTTAATAGGTCTTTCTTCTTTCCTTCTGATATTAATGCTTCCAGTTCTTCCTTGTAGACATTAGTTGGATTTGACCTTAGTTTTAAATACGTTGAAGAGTCAGATAATTGCCTTAAAATTTCCTTATTGTATGCTTCCTTAGTTTGAATTACTATTGATCCACCCTTATCTGCGGGCCTTATAACTATATTCTTTCTTTCTTCTAATTGTTTAATTCCATTTCTTATATCAGCTGTATCCCAGGACTTTTTTACTTTAAGATTTTGTATATCTTACCTTATATCTATACCAGAAAAGCGTCATTATCAAGAAAAAAGATATGAAGTTGAAACATACAATAGATATGACGCACTGGAGAGAGGAGATAATCGTGAAAGGTCACCCAATAATCAGAGAAATAGAGATAACCAGAGAAATCAGAGTAGGGAGCGTCGTTTTTTAGACGATCATCAGCAGAGAGCACCAAGAAAAACAGATGGGGACAACGAGAGAAGACGGTCACCAGCCCCAGAGAGAGGAAACAGAAAAAGCGGCGACAAAAAAGAGGATGTAGAGCAGGGAAGAGAAAACAAACGAAAAAGAGAGTATTAGGAGACGGCATTTTTAATTTGAGTGGGGTAGACCTGACTCTACAAGAAAAAATAGTTTTAGACAAAGGTCTGAAATTTGCCCCCAAAAAGAACCTCAATAAGTTCGATACATATATTGATGTGTGTAAATTCACTCGGAAAATAAATATTAAAAAATATATGGTATCAAAACCACCAGCCTCCTCAACACTTACATACAACAGCTCGAGCATCGTACACACGGATTTAAAGAACAAGTCATTATTTAATCCATCTGGGATTAATATAGACCACAGTGAGGTTTTCAAAAAACTTGTCACCCAAGATATACAAAATCTTAAAGTAAAAAAGTCCTGGGATACAGCTGATATAAGAAATGGAATTAAACAATTAGAAGAAAGAAAGAATATAGTTATAAGGCCCGCAGATAAGGGTGGATCAATAGTAATTCAAACTAAGGAAGCATACAATAAGGAAATTTTAAGGCAATTATCTGACTCTTCAACGTATTTAAAACTAAGGTCAAATCCAACTAATGTCTACAAGGAAGAACTGGAAGCATTAATATCAGAAGGAAAGAAGAAAGACCTATTAAATAAAAAAGAAGCTACGTACCTAATTCCAGATACATGTGTAATACCAGTTCTATATACTCTTCCAAAGATTCACAAAGATGGCAGTAACCCACCAGGTAGACCGATAGTGAACAGCATTAATTCTATCAGTGCAAGATTAGGAGAGTATATAGACTGGTTTTTGCAGCCAACAGTACAAAATACTAAAGCCTACCTTAAAGACACAAAAGATTTACTGGGGAAAATCAAAGAAATAAAAATTGATTCAGAGGAATTAATATTGGCTACAGCTGATGTAGCCAGTTTATATACTATTATTGACCATGAAGAAGCCATTACAGCCACAAAATGGGCTTTACGAACCGGAGGGACTGTAAAATCTAAACAAAGGAGATATATCCTTAAGTGCCTCAGATATGGCTTGGAACATAATTATTTCTGGTTTAATTCTGACTACTATAAACAACTACAAGGTGTAGCTATGGGCGCGAAATTTGCGCCCAGTGTGGCTAACTTATATATGGCCAAATGGGAAGAAGATAGTATTTACAAAAATAGACCCCAACAATTACTCATGTACCAACGTTTTATCGATGACATCATAATTATATGGGCCGGGGACAAAGACTCGCTACTTGAATTTACTGACACCTTAGCGCAAAATGAAAAAAATATTGTATTATCATGGAGTTTTAGTGAAAAATCCATCACTTTTTTAGATCTAGAAATTTGGAGAGATGGTGATATTTTAAAAACAAAAACTTTCTTCAAGCCTGTCGACAGAAATAGCTATTTGCCCACAAATAGCTGCCATTATAAGCCTTGGCTAATTAATATCCCTAAGGGCCAGTTAACAAGAATTAGACGTAATTGTACAGAAGTATCAGATTACCAAGAGCAAGCAACGATTTTAAAAAACCGGTTCGTAGAAAAAGGTTACGAGAATTTGTTCATTGAGAAAAAAATTGATGAAGTTGGAGCAATGGATCGAGACTTACTGCTGAAGGAAAAGTTAAAAAAACAAAATGCGGCCTATTCAAATCTAGGGCTCATTCTAAATTTCAATGTTCAACATAAGAAAATAGAAACGATTATTAAAAAACATTGGAAAATCCTGCTAGCAGATAAAGTTTTAGCTGATTTTTTACCACCTTTTCCCAGTTTTACATACAGAAGAGCACCAATTTTAAGGAATATTATTGCAAAAAATATTATTGATCCACCCAAAAAGAAAGAGGTTAATTATTTCCAGTTAAAAGGATTTTATCCGTGTAAACGCTGCTATTCATGTAAACGAACCAATTTTAACAAAAAGAAAAAGGAGGTTTTTTATTCCACCAAAACGGGAAAAAGCTATAGATTAAATGAATTTATAACTTGCGACACAGAGGGGGCTGTATATGTTTTAGAGTGTTCCTGCCACATCCAATATGTGGGACGCACGAAAAGACCACTGTGGAAAAGATTACGAGAGCATGTTCAAAACATTCAAAAGGGGTATCCGAAGCATAGTCTATCGAGACATTTTGCTGAAGTTCATCTTAAAGACCCCTCGTCTCTCCAATTTATAGGCATTGAGAAATATACTCCTCATTGGAGAGGAAGTAATAAAGTGAAAACATTGAGCCAAGCCGAATCACGATGGATATTTGAACTTCAGACTCTCACGCCGTCAGGTCTAAACATTGAATTCGACCTGAACTGTTTTATTTCCAATTATTAGTTGATTAGTTGATTAGTTCACTACTCTGTTCCATTCAGGATTTTATGGGGTATTTTTTAGATTTTTTATTAGGAATTAGATCTTCCCCCCATCCCTCCCACATTTGTGGTGTGGTGTTGGGGCTGTGTAGTTTTCTTTTTTCAACATATACACATTGATATACTGGCTCATCCCCACACTGACATTGTTGATGACCACCTTGACATTCTCCCAGCTGTCTCTATTGAGCACTCCATGTCTCCTTCTCCTTTCTTCTCAGCTCCCTGATATTTTAACATGCTGCTATGTAATTTTATATTATTATATTGCTCATTTATTTAATTGTGCACTCTCCCAATGGAGAGTATTTTTGGACTTAGCACACTGTCCTTGTTTTAACCCCTTCAGTTTTAATAGATTCTGCTATTTACATAGCAGAATATAATAATTTTTTTTTTTTTTTTTTTAATTTTTTTAACTTCATTGCATCATTTTATTTTATGGGCGGTCTATTAGATTATATTTTACCCAGCCTGGTTTTATTTGTAAGTGTCATTGGTATATCCATCAGTTTGTTCTTTCCACCGTTATTTACTGCAAAGGGTTAAGGCATTGGCCGCGTCCTAGGTGGTTGCTATGGCTACCATTCCTGATATATTCCGTTGACGATCCTATGACGGCTTCCCCCTTTGAGAAAGCTACGGGTGTTCGTAGCGCAACGCGTCAGGGTAAGCCGTACCGACGTCACTTCCGGTCTTCGGCCGTGACCGGAAGCTTCGGATTGCACCGCATCGGCGGTTTGTGACACTACCTGCTTTGTTTTATCGACTGTAATGTGAGTAGCCTGCACTACTATTGTTTGTGAATAAATATTACCCTACGTTTCTGCACCATGAGAGCCTCTCTTTTTAAGTTACCAACACAGGGATTAAGGCAGTTCTGAGCTTCCTATGCTGCGATATCTCCATTATTGTATCCATTGCTGCTGGAGCACGCTGGGTTGTTAGCGAACAAGCTGAAAAGGGTTGCCAGGATTGTTATATCGAACGCTCAATCTGAGTGTTGTGGAGGTGAGCGGCCACTGCACTCGGTGTCTGGATTGTATGCTCACTGGGATACACTCACCTTGCTGTGTTTGAAGAGCACCTTTCACTTTTTTGAGTTGATTGGAAAGATCACCATATATAGAAAGATTTTTTTTTTTTTTTTTTGGCACACTGCACTTTATTTACTTCATTTGGGACTGCTATCATGAATACTTGTTAAATTAATATACGCACTTTATGGACTATTGAAGCACTTTAGCTTAATATTGCTATATTTAGTTGTTTTACTTTTGTCACTGTCACTCATTTTCTACACTTTTATGAATTGGATTTATTTGTTTGTATAGAGTCGCACATGAGTTTGGTTTACTTGAACAGTCACTCAGCATTGCATTGTTGATTGGATTTATTTTGTATACATTTACATATTCTATTATCACTCTATATATTCAGCATTTTTGAACACACTTTTACTGACACATTTATTAATTTGATCACCAGTCAAACCATTAATTATCTTTCTTTTACTCCCTGTGACGGGAACAGCATCACAATATACTTAAACATTTTCAGCCCATTTCAGTTCAGTCACATAATTTCCTGCGTCAGCCAATGGTGGTTCCAGAGGAGAGGCGAGAGAGGTCGACCACAGCTGGAAATTCCGGGTGCAGTGGGATGTCACCCATGAGCTGTCATGTCCTATTCATTGTCAGCATTCCTTCCTCTCCCCTGCAGCTACTTCTGGCTGACACAGGAGAGCTGGAGATTGTACAACACAGGCCACATATTTGCGTAAGAGGCAGACTTCACTAGCTGGAACAGGAGCAGCTGAAGCTAACAATTTTTCCAAGCCCACATTGAGACACTGGGCCCAGGAGAATCTTAGTACATATTTTTCTTCTGCTTCAGCAGCTGGGGAAAGGACTCCTGCTTTGTCAAGGATGAATCTAGGAATGACAGAAGATGACTTTGGCTGAAGCCTACGTTTGGCCCTACTAAGCATGAACCCATGCTGACTCTCTTTACCACTTGATGTGCTATAAAGTATACCTCTCAAACCCTTGTCAGACTTCCATCCCTATCACTTGAGGCTGCAAATGTAGTAGATGTACAAGAAGATTTTCCATAAAGTGGTGGAAGGGGTGAGAAGGGAGGTAAAAGAAGGAGGATGAAAAAACAACAAAACTATCCTCCATGCTACTAATAGCACTAATTTTTTTTGAGAAAATTACCAAAATAAGCACTATTGCTGTTGCAGCTAAAGCACTGTCATGTGCTCCCACATCATCCAGAAAAATACAAAAGAAAATTATATGTGCATCAGTACTGTGACTCAACCCTTGTATGCTATCCCAAGGGTATTAAACAATACTCAAAATGAGGTGGTAGATATGTATCATCAATATATCTAATATAAATAAATTAAAATTTGTTGATAGACATTTGCAGGACGAAAAAATTAATAACTTCACTTCGGATAGATTCTGTATGCTACTAATTTAGTTTTGTTGATTAGTTTGAGAATTATTTTAGTTTCATTTAGTTTTATTTTGTTTATTCATTTTCTAACGAACTTCAAATTTTCAGAATGATTTGTTTTGGGATCGGTCAAAAAATGAGCTACCAATCCGAATTCTGTGTGAAGAATACCTAGTTGTTAAGCAGCGGGCTGGGAAACAAAAAATAAAAAATGTGGAGAGCCTCTCTACCGTGACCATTACCTTTAAAACACTGGCAAAAAAACGGAGGTACTTCCTGTGTTGGAGGGGTTATAGAGGGAGACTTCCTGTCTGATTGGTTGCCAGTGTCCATTCACCTATAGGTGGCGTATAACCCATATGGTAATGAATATGGCTCTGTGTCCCATGATGTACGATAAAGAAAAAAACAATGTGGCCCCCCCAATCCATACCAGGCACTTCAGGTCTAGTAAGAATTTTAAAGGTAGTCCCACTCCACAAAAAAACCATACCAGACCCTTATCTGGGCATGCTGCCCAGCAGGCCAGGAAAGAGGGAGGACAAGTGAGTGACAAAGCAAATTATTGATAAACATAAAAATTTGTTGAGCTGCGCATTTGTTTTGAAAAGAAGGAGGATGATTGCAGGCCTTCAGCTGCCGCCTGGTATCATTCAAGTGCTCCTCCCACCAAGCTTTGTGGTAAACAGTCTCATGTCTCCTCATGCATGTGGTATTAAAATGACTGGTAGATTTACCATGTTTAATATACTGCATATGAAGGCTGAACACCACTATAGTGCTGTTTGGTAATGAACTAAGTTATACTTCTCTGTGACTTCCTTTAGACCAGGGGTCTAGTTTTCATATTCTATGGGGGCTGCATGCAAACTTTCAAACTTCAAAAACAACATTAAACTATATACAGTGGTAGTTACTAGTTACTGCTTGCTACCATTCACTGCATAAAGGGTTGTTGATGGTACAGCGCCAACTTGTATCAAAACACAGATGGTGGACAATTCAGATTAATGTATAGTCCTACAAAAATGCAGATACACTCCAAAGGATGAGATATCAAGAAGTCCAACACCAGGAGATGGGATCAAACTAGGAGAAGGGGATCCCCACGTGCATCAAAATGTGAAGATGTCCGCTTACCCGAACAAATTGACCACCGGTTAGGGTAGGTCAAAATGGGCATGTATCCAAAAATTCCCTGAAACAGGCAAGCAATCAAATCAATGCAGGTAGCGGTTCCAAATACTCCACTCAGGTATGCAACCTCACATAACCCATATACCTCTGAAGGTATGTTGTGATATCAGGCAGCAAACCATCAGTAGCAGATCCTTTAAAGCAATGGTCTCCAAACTGCGGCTCTTGGCTTTCCCTCATTCAGCCCTCTGGGAACTTTTCTTTTCAGTGATGTAAGACACTATTCCTTCCACTGACACCAGCAATGCTCAGAGCAGGAATTATACCCCATTGCTGGTGTCAGTGGAAGCAATAGTTCCTCGAGGGTCGAATGAGGGAAAGCCAAGAGCCGCAGTTTGGAGACCATTGCTTTAAAGGATCTGCTACTGATGGCTTGCTGCCTGATATCACAACATACCTTCAGAGGTATATGGGTTATGTGAGGTTGCATACCTGAGTGGAGTATTTGGAACCGCTACCTGCATTGATTTGATTGCTTTCCGGGAGACTTGCCTGTTCCAGGGAATATTTGGATACATGCCCATTTTGACCTACCCTAACCAGCGGTCAATTTGTTCCGGTAAGCTGACATCTTCACTTTTTGATGCACGTGGTGGTCCCCTTCTCCTACTTTGATCCCATCTCCTGATGTTGGACTTATTAATATCTCATCATTTGGAGTGTATCTGCATTTTTGTAGGACTATACATTAATCTGAATTGTCCACCATCTGTGTTTTGATACAAGTTGGCGCTGTACCATCAACAACCCTTTATGACCTGTATTTATTTTTGTACTGGCAGCCTTCTACTTTTCTTGCTATTTGTTTATAATAGCTTGTGTGACCAAGCACTGTTGGTTTTATTTATTTACCATTCACTGCAGCCTTATTGTGCCCATCAAATGCAGCCTCACCAGTGCCCATCAAATGCAGCCTTATCAGTGCCCACCAAATGCAGCCTCACTGTGCCTATCAAATGCAGCCTCACCAGTGCCCATCAAATGAAGCCTTACTGTGCCAATCAAATGCAGCCTCACCAATGCCCATCAAATGCAGCCTCTCTGTGCCCATCAAATGCAGCCTCACTGTGCCCATCAAATGCAGCCTCACTGTGCCAATAAAATGCAGTCTTATAAGTGCCCACCAAAAACGCGCCTCATCAGTCCACGTCAAATGCAGTCTCACTGTGCCCATCAAATGCAGCCTTATCAGTGCCAAACCAAATGCAGCCTCATTGTGCCCATCAAATGCAGCCTCACCAGTGCCCATCAGATGCAACCTACCAGTGCCCATCAAATGCAGCCTACCAGTGCCTGGATCACACAGAGCAGCGATCTCTCGAAGCTTGGATCCGAATTACCCGGGCGGCCACTCTAGTTACATAGTTATATAGTTTGTGAGTCCATGAGTTCATGAGTCCATCCAGTTCAACCTATGATGTGTGTGTGTGTTTGCTGTTAACCGTACATTGTATACCCCTTTATGTTGTGGTCTTTAAGGTGCCCATCTAATAGTTTTTTTTAAACTATCGATGCTCCCTGCTGATACTACTGCTTGTGGAAAAGAATTCCACATCCTTAGTGCTCTGACAGCAAAGAACCCCTTACGTATTTTAAGGTTAAACCATTTTTCCTATAGTTTTAGTGAGTGGCCACATGTCTTATTGTATTCCCTTTCTCTGAAAAGTTTGTTCTTTATGCTAGGGTAATCACCAGTAGGGATGATCGAACGGTTTGGGTCGACCATCGGTTCGACCCGAACATTGACTGTTCGAGGTTCGGCCGAATTCCGAACTTTTTGCGGAAAAAGTTCGGAATTCGGCAACCAGAACCGACCAAAAGGCAATGGGACAGGAAATAGGCTTTAAAAGCCCGTGATTGGACCAGAACCATCAGTAAAAGCCAATTGAGGGGGCAGGAGAATGCTAGGAATGTGATTGGAGTGACTAGGGCAGCGGTCACTAAATGGCAGCCCGCGGTCCATTGGCGGCCCGCGCGATGCTTCCGCCCGGACCGCCACCTGTATTCTGCCCCCTCCTCACTGCGGCTCCGGTGTCCTGTCAGGCCGCGAGCCGCGAGTAGGGGCGTGACGTCACGCGCGCGCCCTGCCCCCTGCTCCTGACTGATAGACATTGCGGTGTCCTGTCGGGCCGCGAGTAGGGGCGTGACGTCACTCGCGCGTCCCGCCCCCTGCTCCTGACTGCGGCTTCCTCTAAGCAGGGCAGCGAGCTAGGGTGTGACACTATGTGCACGCCCCGCCCCCCTGTTCGCGGCTTTTGGACAGCTCCTGGCTCCAGGTATGTGGAGCACATTTTTAGAGGGGAATATCTGCATTTAAAAAAAACCTCTCAAGCTTTAACAAGTGTGCAGACAAGTGGCATATTTTGTTGTGCTCATTAGAGTGCCCCATAAAAGAAACAAAATATGCCCATCAGAGTACTCCCTTGACATAAAATGTGCCCCATATTTTATGCTAAGGGACAAGCTGATGGGCATATTTTATGTTAAGGGGCACGTTAATGGGCATATTTTATGTTAAGGGGCACGCTAATGGGCATATTTTATGTTAAGGGGCACGCTAATGGGCATATTTTATGTTGAGCGCAACGCTGATTTACACGTTTTGTTTTGCCCATCAGAATGCCCCCTAACATAAAATGTGCCCATCAGAGTGCACCTTATTTTATGTTAATGGTCACGCTGATGGGAATATTTTATGTTAAGGGGCACTCTGATGTGCATATTTATGCTGTGGTACACACTGATGGGCATATTTTATGTTAAGGGGCACTCTGATGGACATATTTATGCTATGGGGAACTCTAATGGGCATATTTTATGTTAAGAGCAACGCTGATTTACACGTTTTCTTTTGCCCATCAGCGATCCCACCATCATAAAATATGCCCATCAGGGTGCCCCCTAACATAAAATGTGCCCATCAGCATGACCCTTAACATAAAATATGCCCATCAGCGTGCCCCTTATTTTATGTTAAGGGTCACGCTGATGGGCAAATGTTATGCTAAGGGGCACGCTGATGGGCATATTTTATGTTAAGGGTCACGCTGGTGGGCACATTTTGTTCTGCCCATCAGAGTGCCCCTAACATAAAATGTGCCCATCAGCGTGACCCTTAACATAAAATATGCCCATCAGCGTGCCCCTTATTTTATGTTAAGGGTCACGCTGATGGGCAAATGTTATGCTAAGGGGCACGCTGATGGGCATATTTTATGTTAAGGGTCACGCTGGTGGGCACATTTTGTTCTGCCCATCAGAGTGCCCCTAACATAAAATGTGCCCATCAGCTTGCCCCTTATTTTATGTTAAGGGTCATGCTGATGGGCATATTTTATGTTAAGGGGCATGCTGATGTGCATATTTATGCTGTAGTACACACTGATGGGCATATTTTATGTTAAGGGGCATGCTGATGTGCATATTTATGCTGTAGTACACACTGATGGGCATATTTTATGTTAAGGGGCATGCTGATGTGCATATTTATGCTGTGGTACACTCTGATGGACATATTTATGCTATGGGGCACACTGATGGGCATTTTTTATGTTAAGGGGCACTCTAATAGGCATATTTTATGTTAAGAGCAACGCTGATTTACACGTTTTGTTTTGCCCATCAGCGTGCCCCCTAACAAAATGTGCCCATCAGAGTGCCCCCTAACATAAAATGTGCCCATCAGAGTGCCCCCTAACATAAAATGTGCCCATCAGCGTGCCCCTTATTTTATGTTAAGGGTCACGCTGATGGGCAAATTTTATGCTAAGGGTCACGCTCTCGGACACATTTTATGTTAAGGGGCACTCAAATGGGCATATTTTATGTTAAGAACAACGCTGATGAACACGTTTTGTTTTGCCCATCTTTCTGAGTCATAGCACAGACTTCAGATCCGGACCTCGGCCCAAAGAAAATTTTAGCGACCGGACCTCCTTGAATTTTAATTCATTACCCCTGGACTAGGGGGTCCAGAGGCCAATCATTAGTGAATACGCCCCCCAGTATATAAGATAGCCCCGCTAAATTCCTAGCATTGTAATACAGGGACGTGGAAGAGAGTGTAAGCAGTTCTGTTACTTGTGCTTCAAAGTGTCATTTAGCAATTATTAGTGTGAGGAAAGGGATATCTAGTGTAGTTAGGGTACTATTTTCCACTATATAAAGGGGAGAGAAAATTCCTGCGCTAAATTAAATAAATGACAGTGAATTCAATATGAATTATATAAGCAGCTAGCACCACAATCAACTAACAGTGATCATTAACCAAAATCTTTACAAAAAGTGCAGCGCTAAAGTAATTAGAATAATAATTTGACAAGTGGAAAACCACAAAAAAAATTATACAATATAAGCAAAATAGTGTCCAAAATACTGAATAAAGTCCCAAAACAAAGATGCAAATAAAAATGAATCCACATGCAAAGTGTTGAGAAGAACAATCCTTTTCAGTGACACCCAGGGAAAAGTGAAGGATGGGGACACCTCTGTGCACAAGTATCACAAGCAGCTTACCAGAACTCCTTGGCTACTCAATTTAATGAGACAGCCTCTCCCAGCAAGATGTTATACCAATGTCACCAGCGGTTGTCAAGCTCCAATGCTTCATAATCACTCCATCATATAAGCATGAGTATATAAAAAGAATAAGAGCCCATAGCGTAATTCCGTAACATATAAAATCCAATTTATTAAAAGAGTACTACTCACAATGAGAAGGTAAAAAACAGGTACATAGAACGTGCTGTTTCCAGGACCAGGTAGCGGCGTCCCGCAAATGTCCAAAGCAGCATCAAGCAATGTAAAGCAGCCGGCTCCGTAAGGGGGCGTGTGGACGTTGCGTCTGGAGTCGCCAACGTTTCGTCATCAAAAGACTTCGTCTGGGCGTGACTCCAGACGCAACTCACACGCCATTTGTACCCCCACATCTAGGTGAGGGACAACCTCGTCCGCCAATGATGAAGCAGCGCGGAGACAAAGGTTGTATACATCCATCAATCATGGCCGCCAACCCGGAAGCGGAAGCAGTATCATCATATCTGCCAATGGTAACTGCCAACCCGGAAGCGGAAGTAGTATCATCACATGGTCTCTCTCAATAGGAAGTGATAGGCTACCCTGCACTCCATCCCTCTCTATGGTAGCTTAGTGCAAACGAACCACTGAGGGCTATATCATGCACCCACCACTAGAGTCAGTATACCTCGCTCATGATGGAAAACTATAAGAAATAGGGTGGAGTACAGTGTATTAATCACGAAGGTTGAGGAGAATTACACAATTTAAAAATACCTATATTAAAACATAATACCTTTTAAGCACTATGTATTTCATATTACTAAACACATCTCGTTATTCATAGATTGGGCTAATATGAACACACATCCTGTTGTGAATAAATAAAACGCCATCTTGTGGCCAAAAATGTGTGAAACATCTAATGAAAGAAAGTGATGAAAAGGTGAAAAAACAGTAAAAAATGACTAAAAACTTTAAAAATGTATACAAAAAAGGCTGTTTGTGAAAACAGTGTGATATTAAGAATATATTAAAAAATGAAATTAAGAAAAATATCTATATAAAAATATATATCTAAAAATATATACATGAAGGTGTATATAAAGTAGTGCATGTGAATGAACACATGTATGGAAAAAATATTATCCATAAACATATTATTCTTAATAAATGATGAAGAATTCTGAATAAATCACCAAGAATCATACTATAAAGTGTGTCGTGCTAGTGAAAAATTATATTAGCAGGATGTGTGTCCTATAACAATCCCAAATATATACCAAACATATATTTGTCACAGTTATCATCATCACAAATGTAAAATAAAAATAATAAAAGGTTAAAATATTAAAAATCAACTGTTATTAATAAAAGAGTTTACATCCCATTCCACATTGAACCCATGAGGGACATAAGTCTTTAAAAAATAGATCCAACGGGTTTCCATTCTTGATATCTCTCGTCTTACGTTGGATCCTCTCCAGTGAGGTGAGAACTTATCTATCCCTATAAACAATGTGTTTTTAGGGTTCTTGTGGTGGCACTGGTCATAGTGTTTAGAAACACTATGACCAGGGAAACCTTTCCTAATGTTTCCCACATGTTTCCCTAGCCTGATCTGTAATTTCCTCGTCGTTCGTCCAACGTTTTGCTGACCACACCCACATTGCAACATGTAGACAACATTGGTGGACGCACAGGTAATGAAAGAATCAATCTTATATTCACGTCCTGTGGAAGAGGATGTAAATCTCTCAATTTTTCTCCCCTTAAAAGAGTTGAGAGAACAGATCTGACATCTGTGGCAAGGGTAAAAACCTTTAAAATCACCAAAAAAAGAGGGTTGAATGGGTCTCTCAATAACATTTTGAGCTATTTTTTGTCTTAGGGAGGGAACTCCCCTAAAAATAACTTTGGGGTGTTCAGATAAAATGGGGCCCAGAATGCGGTCGTTTTTTAAGACCGGCCAATGTTTTTTGATAATGTTTTTGATTAAGAAATGTTGGGTGGAGTAGGAGGTGACAAAAGAGTTTTTGAAACTCTGGTTGTCATTCCCTTTCAGACTCGGGCGTAGTAGAGACGACCTGTCAATGGCAGCTGTGTCCCTAATAGTCGCGTCCAATTGGATAGCATCATACCCCTTCTCCACAAATTTTATTTTGAGAGTGTTAGCTTGTTGTAAAAAGTCTTCTTGTCGGGTACAGTTTCTGCATAATCGCAGAAATTGTCCTTTGGGAACAGCGTTAAGCCATGACTGATGATGACAGCTGTCATGAGGAATAAAGCTGACCCTACTCCCAAGTACAAAAAGGAGTTGCAATCCCTAGTGGATAGGGCCCATGGAGAGGGATGGAGTGCAGGGTAGCCTATCACTTCCTATTGAGTGAGACCATGTGATGATACTACTTCCGCTTCCGGGTTGGCGGTTACCATTGGCAGATATGATGATACTGCTTTCCGCTTCCGGGTTGGCGGCCATGATTGATGGATGTATACAACCTTTGTCTCCGCGCTGCTTCATCATTGGCGGACGAGGTTGTCACTCACCTAGATGTGGGGGTACAAATGGCGTGTGAGTTGCGTCTGGAGTCACGCCCAGACGAAGTCTTTTGATGACGAAACGTTGGCGACTCCAGACGCAACGTCCACACGCCCCCTTACGGAGCCGGCTGCTTTACATTGCTTGATGCTGCTTTGGACATTTGCGGGACGCCGCTACCTGGTCCTGGAAACAGCACGTTCTATGTACCTGTTTTTTACCTTCTCATTGTGAGTAGTACTCTTTTAATAAATTGGATTTTATATGTTACGGAATTACGCTATGGGCTCTTATTCTTTTTATATACTCATGCTTATATGATGGAGTGATTATGAAGCATTGGAGCTTGACAACCGCTGGTGACATTGGTATAACATCTTGCTGGGAGAGGCTGTCTCATTAAATTGAGTAGCCAAGGAGTTCTGGTAAGCTGCTTGTGATACTTGTGCACAGAGGTGTCCCCATCCTTCACTTTTCCCTGGGTGTCACTGAAAAGGATTGTTCTTCTCAACACTTTGCATGTGGATTCATTTTCATTTGCATCTTTGTTTTGGGACTTTATTCAGTATTTTGGACACTATTTTGCTTATAATGTATAAATGTTTTTTGTGGTTTTCCACTTGTCACATTATTATTCTAATTACTTTAGCGCTGCACTTTTTGTAAAGATTTTGGTTATTGATCACTGTTAGTTGATTGTGGTGCTAGCTGCTTATATAATTCATATTGAATTCACTGTCATTTATTTAATTTAGCGCAGGAATTTTTTCTCCCCTTTATATTGTATTTTACTAACACTATTTCTGCAGCTTATCATTTAAAATCTGCCGTTTATGATGGCTACTAATATAGACATTTTTGAATATAGGAGCAACTACATTCTAGATGTGTGGGATGTGTTTGACCGCAGTGGAGTTGTTTCAGACGACATTGCTGGCCGTTGTTTACGTTTGAAAAATCTGATGACATCAGAAACCCACACTAACTGGGATATTGCTTTCCTGGAAAAGTATGTGGTTGACAAAATGGTCCCCCGTAGCCTTAGATGGGAAGTCAACCCCCAAAGTGATGAACCTGACTTAGATGGCTGGTTTCAGTACTTTAATGAGGCGGGTGTCAGGTTCATTCAATTTCTCATCAGTAGGAAAAAAAGCAAACTAACTAAAATTAACGATGAAATTGAGACCTTAAAAACGTCTCTTGCTGACCTTAAAAACGATGAGGAATATAAGAAAAGATCTGAAACACTCAGAAAACATCTAGAAAAAGAAACAACGGAGCAAAAGAATAAAAAGAAACGGAAGTTCAATAGGGATTTACAAGACTATAAGAATAATACCGTTTTTAAATGGCAAACGTTGAGAAATTCTAATAGTTCCGGTACCATCAACCCTCATGATGAGGAAATGGAGACCCAAACACAGTCTTTTGTACCCCTCCCTCCCCCTCCCCCTCCCCCCTTGAGACCTCGACAGGGGGGTAGGGGGAGAAAAGGACGGAAGCCCCCCCCTAATAAACAGGGACCTCAAAATCAAAGGGGTAATAATTCCAATAACTTCCAAATACCTTATAGAAATCCTTTCTACAATAGAGGAGGTAATAACAAAAATGGTCATCGAGAGTCTAACTCGGAGTTTATAACACCTAGACGCTCTGATGTACCTACTTTTAATTGTTTTACCCCTCTAGAAAATGAAGGATGGGATTCCCCTTTTGATACGGGTAATAGGGTCATCACCCGCTATCCCAGTGAGACCCCTAACGGGGGCTGGATGGATGGTAGAAGACCTCAAAATGAATACTATCCATCCAGAAATACCCCTTGTTCTAATTATTCCTCTTATGAATATTCACAGGAGGGGAATTTCCAACAGGGGGGTTTTCACAGGGGAGGGGGAAACAAGAGATTCATAGAACAAAGAGAGGGACCAGAGGGGGGAGGCGGTCAAGGAAGAAAAAGGAGGAGAGTGTAAAAGACCCTGGTATATTTAACCTCTCAATGGCTCAGTTTTCTGATGACGAAAAAGCTGTCCTTCATCGTGGACTAAAATTTGCACCTCCGAAGGCGCTGAATAAATTCGGCGTCTTCATGGATGTGCAGAAGTACGTCAGAAAACTGAACATTCAGAGGTACATCATCTCCAACCCTACTCGTACTATAGCCAATTCTGATCATAGGTTTGTACACACATCCTTGGCCAATACTTCTTTATTTAACCCCCCTGGGAAAGTTGCCCCCTCAGTCCAAGTTTTCAAGGACTTGGTTTTGAGAGATATAGAAGATATTAGAATTAAAAGGCCCCCCACTAATGATGGGTTACACACAGGGCTTCAGAAACTCTGTAACAACAAGGACATTGTAATCCGCCCTGCCGACAAGGGGGGTGGCATAGTAGTTCTAGACAAAGTCGACTACATTTCCGAAATGGGAAATATTTTAAGTGATAGAGACACATACAAAGTCCTTGCTTCTAACCCTACTCCCAAGTACAAAAAGGAGTTGCAATCCCTAATGGATAGGGCCCATGGAGAGGGAATCATTAATAAAAAAGAAAAAATGTTTTTAATACCCTCTGCGCCCCGTTTGCCAATTATTTATTTTTTACCCAAAGTCCATAAGAACCCTGCTAAACCTCCGGGACGTCCCATAATTAGCGGGATAGATTCCCTCTGCTACCGAATAGGTAAATACGCAGATGAGTTCTTACAACCACTAGTCAAACAGATCCCGTCTTATCTTAAAGATACTAATCACGGGGGCGTGGCCGGATGTGATCGAGGCTAGACGTGTCTGCCCGGAGCTCCCTGGATTATCCTGATTTACCTCCGTTTTCGGTGAGCTGGCGGGCTACTTTTTCACCCTGGTCGGTGGGGGAACCCCCTGGTGTGCTAGCGATGCCATCCTCGACCCCTAAATCGCAGCGGAAGCCGCCTCAGGACCAGCGTCAGACCCGCTCCACCAAGGGCCCGGGCTCCGCCTCCGCCATTTTGGCGCCGCCGTCCACCGCGAGGTGCTGTGGCGCTTGTACAAGCTTGGGGGATCATCAAGCTGAGGATGTGCGGAGTCCCGGAGCCTCCCAAAGTGCTGCTCCGGCTCCGGATACTGACCAGAGGGCGATCACCACCCCGATCCTGGAGGCCATTGATGGCTGTAAAGCGGCGCTCATGGTCAGAATTGATCATCTGGCTTCCGAATGTACTCTTATCCGCCATGAGCTTGATAAGATCAGGGGTCGCCTCACTACTGCAGAGGACAGGATCTCTGAGGTGGAAGATTGCTCTCATACCCATTCTGCCCAGTTATCGGAACTACAGGGCATAGTGAAATCCCTGCAACACCGCGCTGATGATGCAGAAGACAGACAGAGGAGAAATAATGTAAGAGTGGTGGGGCTCCCTGAAGGGGTGGAGGGGAAGAAGCCTGCTCCTTTTGCTGAACAATTTTTTAAACAATTGCTTTCCCTGGAGGATATACCCCCTACTTATGTGGTCGAAAGGGCTCATCGGGTCCCGGCCGGGGCCAGGCCACCTGGAGCCCCCCCACGGCCGTTCCTGGTTAAGTTCCTCAACTACAGGGATCGGGACATGCTTCTCTCGGAGGCGCGGAAACATCCTGAGCTACGCTTTGAGAATGCACATGTGATGTTGTTTCTTGATTTTTTCTGCGGAGACCCAGCGTAAGAGGCGATCATTTACTGAGGTCAGGAAACGCCTGCGAGCCAAGGAGATCACGTATAGCATGCAATACCCTAGCAGGCTCCGGGTTCAACATAATGGATCGGTCAAGTTCTTTGATTTTCCGCAGGAGATGTCGGAGTGGTTGGATAGCCTGCGTTAACAACCTTATCGCTGTGTCTGGTGGCGGTGGTTCTGGTTCTCTACGTGGTTTCTACATGTTTTGCCTGAGACTCCTGGCCCTAATTTTGCGGCTGAAGCTGCATGACTCCTGTGTCCTTTTCCCCGTTTTTCCTTTCCTATTTTTGTTTCTCTCCTGCTGGTTGATTTTAGTTTGGGGTTCAGGTCATGCTTACTAATAGTTGGGTGCTTGCACATCGTCCCCCTTTTGTGCCCTGCTACAGTGGGGGTGCTATGTTTTAACGGCCCACTGCACCGATCAACATCCGACAGGTCCAGGGGCTCCATGTGGGACAGTGACTGTCATCTAACCTGCCGAACTGTAGTTCAAATTGTAGGACCGTCACACTTGTCGATTTTTTGGGTTGTTCGGGATTCAAGCCACGTACCGGACTGTTTTTTCTGTTGTTTTATTTTTTTCTTGTTTTTTTCTTGTTTTTTGGGTCTCTGGTATGATGGCACGGGGTATGTTACACCAGCACCTGAACTTGAATGCTCATATATGTCTAGAGGTTATCATAAGTATTTACTATATTCTTCTGATGTGCCCCCGGTGGTTACTATTGCATTGGGCCTTCCCTTGGGCCCCACATCCATGTTTTATTGATGCTCATGGCTGACAATGTTAAGTTCCTCTCCTGGAATGTGAGAGGTTTGAATAATAAGTTCAAGTGGGCCAGGGTCTTTCAGTACCTAAAATTGGTTAAACCACATATCCTCCTCCTGCAGGAGACTCACCTTGATGGTAATATGATTCTTGCTCTTAGGAGACCGTGGATTCAGAGGGCATTGCATGCCACCTATTCCACGTATGCCAGGGGGGTCTCCATTCTCATAAGTAAATCTATTCCCTGTACAATCCAAAAGGTGATCTCCGATCCAGGGGGCAGATATGTGGCGGTACTCCTAGATATTTACTCGGTCACAATGCTGTTGGTGGCGATTTATGTACCTCCTCCTTTTGGGATACAATTATTGTATGATTTGGTGGATAAATTGTTCGATTATTCTCATCTTCCGATGCTGTATATGGGTGACTTCAATGCCATTCTGGATAGTGCAATGGATACTTCCAACCCCAACCGCTCTGCCTCGGTGGACATGTCCGGGTGGGCATCCACAGTGGGTGTACTCGAGCTTTGGAGGTGGAAGAATCCTATGTTGCGGGAATACTCCTATCTCTCCACGACGCACAGGTCGTCTTCCCGAATTGACCTAGCATTTGGGAATGCCTGCTTTCAATCCCTCTGGGTCGGAGCGGAGTACCTATCGGGGGGGGGGTGTCTGATCACAACCCGCTACTCTTGACAGTGAACCTCCAACTGGGGGCTAGAGTGCGGGGTTGGCGCCTGGCGGCTGGCTGGCTCCAACAAGATCAGGTCGCCTCCCATTTGGGTGATTCGATCTGATCCTACTGGGAAGAGAATGAAGATTCCGCGGACCAGCGGATGGTCTGGGATGCATTCAAGGCAGTGACGCGGGTGGAATGTGTTTCAGCCATTAAGACGGCCAGGAAGGATCATAATGGCGAGGTCAAGGAGCTCCAAGAGGCGGAGAGACTGCGTGCGAGGGAACATGCAGACTCGCCATCTGAAGCCAGCTACGTTGCGTTGCTGGAGGCGAGACGCCTTCTCTCCCTGCACGTTTCGGATCTTGCACATACTGCGACCAACCGTACACGGGAATCGGTTTTCGCTCAAGGGGATAAAAATGGTAAATTATTGGCGATGCTAGTGGCCGACCAGAGGACCCCTGTTAACATCCCGTTAATCAGAAATAGGGATGGGGTTGTTAAGACTAACCCCCGAGACATACTGGCTGCGTTCCATGACTACTTTGAGACCCTATATGCCCCGTTGCTGGGTGTCGATCCCTCGGTGGCCGATGGGCTGCTGGGGAGCGTCGCCCTTCCAACTCTGACGTCCGAGGATAGCGCCATGTTAGATGCACCGATTACGACCGCGGAGGTGAAAAAGGCCATTGCATTGATGGCTTCCCTGCTGACTTTTATAAACTGTTTTCTGCATAGTTGGCACCCAGACTGAGTTCCCTTCTGCAACATTGCTTGGAGAGTGAGTCCCTTCCTCCCTCTATGCTAGACGCGTACATGGTCTTGTTACCTAAGCCCGGTAAGGATCCTATGGACTGTTCCTCCTATCGCCCCATTGCTCTACTGAACATGGACCTCAAGATCTTGACAAAAGTCCTAGCTACCAGACTGGCAGGAGTACTTCCTTCCCTGATTGATCCGGACCAAACGGGCTTCATGCCTGGTAAGTCGGTTGACACGAATATCAGACGACTGTTTACTCACCTCCAGATCCCAGGGGGGGACTCGGGCTCAAGGGTGGTGGTTTCTATAGACTTTGAAAAGGCCTTGGATTCGGTTGACTGGACATTCATGCTTAGGACCTTGGAACTTATGGGCTTTGGGACTAAATTCCGGACGTGGATTAGGCTTCTGTATACTGGTCCTAGAACGGCTATCCGTCTCGGATTTCTTACATCTCCTTACTTCCAGGTGGGCCGGGGGACAAGGCAAGGGTGCCCCCTTTCATCGTTCCTGTTCGCCCTCACGCTGGAACCTATAGCTATAGCGTTGCGCAGCTCCCCGGCCGTTGGTGCAATCAGGGTGGGTTCCATTAAAGAATGCCTTGCCTTATACGCAGACGACATGTTATTATTCCTGGACGATCCGGGCCCCTCTCTTCGAGCGGCCCTGACTGTGTTGGATGAATTTGGCAAGTGCTCTGGCCTTCGGGTCAACTGGGGGAAGTCCACCATCCTGTCTGTGGATGATGGTGCCCGCTCTGCTGCGGCTGGGGACCTGCCCCTCTGCTGGGTTGATAGCTTTACCTACCTGGGGGTCAAGGTTACAAGGCGCCCTCAGGACTATTACCATCTAAACCTTTTACCCTTATTGTCTAGACTACAGCAACATGTGCAGACTTGTAAGAAGCTCCAACTATCCCTCTTGGGTCGTATCAGTGTCCTTAAAATGAAATTTTTACCGGTCATATTGTACTTCCTCCGTAATTCCCCCTTGTGGGTTCCCATGTCATTTTACAAAAAACTGGACAGTATCATCAGTTCCTTCCTCTGGTCCCCGGGGGCTCCCAGGATTGGCCTGCGGGCCCTCAGGGAGCCCTGGGG
Source organism: Pelophylax lessonae (assembly GCF_965119305.1). NCBI lineage: Eukaryota > Metazoa > Chordata > Amphibia > Anura > Ranidae > Pelophylax > Pelophylax lessonae. The sequence continues at coordinate 50,876,782 of NC_138772.1, read as the reverse complement.
CAGTGGTGGTCTGGCACTCCCTGACTGGCTTAAGTATTACCTGGCGGGTCAGATGGTGTTTGCGAGACGTTGGCTGCGGGCGGATGACGGGGATTCGGCTACGATCCTGGAGGCGGCTCATCTGGGCTCATTTGAGACCCTCAGGTTGGCCCTATTTCGGGGACTTGGCTCGGATCTCCCATTGACGTCAACCATGATGGCCACGGTTAGAGCTTGGGCTCAGTCCTTACGCTTGACCTGTCCTAGCTATGTTGGCTTTTCTCCATCTACCCCCCTGTGAATGAATCCTACCCTCTCCCACTTCTATAAGTTTCCTGATCCGGTGGTATGGGCGGTGAAGGGGGTTAAGACCTTGGGGGACATCACGGTAGCGGGGGATCTTCTTCCATTTGACCGTTTGATAGAAAAATATGACCTGCCCAATAATTATTACTTTAGGTATCTCCAACTGTGACATGCTTACCGGAGCCAGTTCGCCACATCTCAGGTGGAACTGTGTCGTTCGGATCTGGAGTGTGTGTTGACTTGTGACACCGCGCTCAAGATCCTTTCGACTGTGGATAAGGATATGTTTAGACTGACCCCTCCTAGCATTGCTAGATGTAGAGACAGGTGGACGTTAGAGGTGCCGACCTTCAGGGTGACGACTGGGATGAGGTTTGGACTGAACCCTTTAAATACCTGGTATCCGCTAGGGATCGGCTCATACAGTTCAAATTTCTGCACAGGATCTACTACACTCCGGCCCGCCTGGCCAGGATTTATCCGACCTCGTCGGCGGAGTGCTGGCGTTGCTCTGCTTCTCCGGCAGATGCAACTCACATTTTTTGGGAGTGCAGCCAGGTCCAGATGTTTTGGGGGGCTGTGATTGCCTGTCTTAATGAGGTGTTCCGGACCCCGATTCCACTAGCCCCGAGGGTCTGTCTCTTGGGCTTGGTGGAGGAGGTGGTCCCTTCGGTGGCCCATAGAACATTGCTAAGTATACTACTGTTTTATGCTAAAAAGGCGATCCTACTCCATTGGAAGAAGGAGGCTCCTCCCTCGCTTTCTTTTTGGAAGGGCTTGGTCAATGTTGGCTTACCTCTCTATAAGGCGACCTACCTATCTAGGGGTTGTCCTAAAAAGTTTGAAAAGGCCTGGAGGGCATGGGTTGACTCATCCGCTACAGTTGGTTAGCTATGTACATTTTGGGGGAGGAGGTTTTGACGCTGGCCCTGCGCCCTGTTCTTATGTTATGCCATTTGAGTGTTGGTTTACTAGCCTTTATGTACTGTATTTCATATTACTGCTTAGACTGACCTATACTACATGGCGGCTGTATTTTGGGTGTGATCTGAGGGGGGTTTGATTGGGTGCTGCTGAGGGGTGCTCATCTCTGGGGGTCGGAGCCGGCCTACGTGTGCTTCTGGCGTGGGCCGGCGCCGATCCTGCTGACCTCGGTTATCCGGGATGATGTTGGGGTGCTGGTGTCTGTTTTGGGGGGGGGGGGATTTGTGAGGTTGGACGGATGTTCTTGTTTTGTGTTTGCCTTGTCTTATTGTAACTGTTGTTACTGTTGGATGGTTTTTCTTTTTGTATGTTTTTCAAAACTGAATAAAAATAATTTTCCAAAAAAGATACTACTCACGTCTTGAACATTCTACAGGACATTTCTTGGAAAGAAGGATATATTATGGCTACAGCCGACGTGGCGTCGCTGTACACCATAATTGATCATGGACAGGGTTTAGAAGCTGTACAGTACTGTTTGGATCTGTGGAGCTCCATACCCTGTGAACAAAGGAAATTCATAATTGACATTATTAAATTTGCCATGGCTCATAATCTGTTCTGGTTCAACAACACCTATTATCTACAGAATAGAGGAGTCGCGATGGGGGCTAAATTTGCCCCCAGCCTAGCAAATTTGTTTATGGCCAAGTGGGAGGAGGATGTCGTCTTTGTTAATAGACCGCAGCAGCTAATACTGTGGCAGCGATACATCGATGACATCCTCCTCCTATGGGATGGCGATACCCCCTCGCTGGACTCCTTCATTTCCAGGCTGAATACCAACGATAGGGGCATTAAATTGGACCATACCAGTAGCTCCACCCATATTACATTTCTTGACTTGAATTTAGTAGCACAGGGTGATAGAATTATCACTACCACTCACTTCAAGAAAACGGATCGGAACAGCTTTATTCCTCATGACAGCTGTCATCATCAGTCATGGCTTAACGCTGTTCCCAAAGGACAATTTCTGCGATTACGCAGAAACTGTACCCGACAAGAAGACTTTTTACAACAAGCTAACACTCTCAAAATAAAATTTGTGGAGAAGGGGTATGATGCTATCCAATTGGACGCGACTATTAGGGACACAGCTGCCGTTGACAGGTCGTCTCTACTACGCCCGAGTCTGAAAGGGAATGACAACCAGAGATTCAAAAACTCTTTTGTCACCTCCTACTCCACCCAACATTTCTTAATCAAAAACATTATCAAAAAACATTGGCCGGTCTTAAAAAACGACCGCATTCTGGGCCCCATTTTATCTGAACACCCCAAAGTTATTTTTAGGGGAGTTCCCTCCCTAAGACACAAAATAGCTCAAAATGTTATTGAGAGACCCATTCAACCCTCTTTTTTTGGTGATTTTAAAGGTTTTTACCCTTGCCACAGATGTCAGATCTGTTCTCTCAACTCTTTTAAGGGGAGAAAAATTGAGAGATTTACATCCTCTTCCACAGGACGTGAATATAAGATTGATTCTTTCATTACCTGTGCGTCCAACAATGTTGTCTACATGTTGCAATGTAAGTGTGGTCAGCAATACGTTGGACGAACGACGAGGAAATTACAGATCAGGCTAGGGGAATATGTGGGAAACATTAGGAAAGGTTTCCCTGGTCATAGTGTGTCTAAACACTATGACCAGTGCCACCACAAGAACCCTAAAAACACATTGTTTATAGGGATAGATAAGTTCTCACCTCACTGGAGAGGATCCAACGTAAGACGAGAGATATCAAGAATGGAAACCCGTTGGATCTATTTTTTAACCACTTTACCACTAGAGCATTTTGCTGTCTTACGTCTGGGCCACTTTTTGCGATTCGGCGCTGTGCAAATTTAACTGACAATTGCGCGGTCATGCGACGCCGTACCCAAACGAAATTTACGTCCTTTTTTTCCCACAAACAGAGCTTTCTTTTAGTGGTGTTTGATCACCTGTGCGATTTTTACTTTTTGCGCTATAAACAAAAAAAGAGCGTTTATTTTGAAAAAATAACAATATTTTTAACATTTTTTTATATGAAATTCCCCCCAAAAAAGATGTAAAAACCAATTTTTTTTTTAAATTTTTGGCCAATTTGTTTTCTGCTACCCATGTTTGGTAAAAAAAATCGCAATAAGCATATTTTGATTGGTTTGCGCAAAAGTTATTGCGTTTACTAACTAAGGGAAAGATTTTTGTCATTTTTGGTGTTTTTTTTTTAACGAGTAATGGCGGCGATCTGCGATTTTTTTTGCAGGACTGCGACATTGCGGCAGACAAATCGGACCCTTGACTGACATTTTTGACACTTTTGGGGGTACCAGTGACATTACTGCAGTAATCAGTGCTATAAATATGCACTGTTACTGTAAAAATGACACTGGTGGGGAAGGGGTTAATTTTATTGGAGAGGGAGGGGTTAATGTATGCCTGGTGCTTACTGACGTGTGGGGGGGTGGTGACTGTGTGAGCCAGGGACAGATCGGATGTTCAGCTATGCTGAACAATCCGATCTGTCACTCCCTGTCACTTAGGAGATCCGCCCGCTCTGTTTACACAGGCAGCGGATCTCCATACTGGATTCCCCGACGATCGGGGCAGAGCAGCTGTGAATGAAAACAGCGGGAGCGCGCCTCCGGCGGCGCTCGAGCGCCGCCTACAGGGGAGGAGTCTAGCGACGTAGGTCTACGTCGCTAGACGATAACAAGCCACTGTGCCGCAGTAGCAGCACAGTGGCTAGTGGGAAAGTGGTTAAAGACTTATGTCCCTCATGGGTTGAATGTGGAATGGGATGTAAACTCTTTTATTAATAACAGTTGATTTTTAATATTTTAACCTTTTATTATTTTTATTTTACATTTGTGATGACGATAACTGTGACAAATATATGTTTGGTATATATTTGGGATTGTTATAGGACACGCATCCTGCTAATATAATTTTTCACTAGCACGAAACACTTTATAGTATGATTCTTGGTGATTTATTCAGAATTCTTCATCATTTATTAAGAATAATATGTTTATGGATAATATTTTTTCCATACATGTGTTCATTCACATGCACTACTTTATATACACCTTCATGTATATATTTTTAGATATATAGTTACATATAGTTACATAGTTACATAGTTAGTGAGGTTGAAAAAAGACATAAGTCCATCCAGTTCAACCTATGATGTGTGTGTGTGTTTGCTTTTAACCGTACATTGTATACCCCTGTATGTTGTGGTCTTTAAGGTGTCCATCCAATAGTTTTTTGAAACTATCAATGCTCCCCGCTGATACGACTGCTTGTGGAAGAGAATTCCACATCCTTACCGCTCTTACAGTGAAGAACCCCTTACGCACTTTAAGGTTAAACCGCCTTTCCTCAAGTTTTAGTGAGTGGCCACGTGTCTTATTGTATCTCCTTTCTCTGAATAGTTTGTTCCTTATGCTAGGGTCGCCAGTACAGTATTTGTACATTGATATCATATCCCCCCTCAATCGTCTCTTCTCCAGAGAGAATAGGTTCAGTGCTCGTAGTCTTTCCTCATAGCTGATGTCCTCCATTCCCCTAATTATTTTTGTTGCCCTTCTCTGGACTTTCTCCAGTTCCAGCACATCCTTCCTGAGGACCGGTGCCCAGAACTGGACAGCATACTCCAGATGTGGCCGGACCAGAGTCTTGTAGAGTGGAAGAATAATCTCTTTATTTCTGGAGTGAATCCCCTTTTTTATACAACCCAGAATTCTGTTGGCTTTGCTTGCAGCGGCTTGGCATTGCATGCCACTGCCAAGCCTGTTGTCTACCAGTACCCCCAGGTCCCTTTCCATCCTAGACTCACCCAGAGGTTCCCCCCCCCCCCCCCTAGTGAGTAGCTTGCTTTCTGGTTTCTGGCCCCCAAGTGCATTACTTTACATTTTTCTACATTAAATCTCATCTGCCATGTAGTTGCCCACCCCGTTATTCTGTTCAGGTCTGCTTGCAAGATTTCCACATCCTGCATAGAAGATATTGGCATGCCTAATTTAGTATCATCTGCAAATACTGAGATTGTACTAGATATCCCCTCCTCTAGATCATATATTTTTATATATATATATATTTTTCTTAATTTCATTTTTTAATATATTCTTAATATCACACTGTTTTCACCAACAGCCTTTTTTGTATAAATTTTTAAAGTTTTTAGTCATTTTTTACTGTTTTTTCACCTTTTCATCACTTTCTTTCATTAGATGTTTCACACATTTTTGGCCACAAGATGGCATTTTATTTATTCACAACAGGATGTGTGTTCATATTAGCCCAATCTATGAATAACGAGATGTGTTTAGTAATATGAAATACATAGTGCTTAAAAGGTATTATGTTTTAATATAGGCATTTTTAAATTGTGTAATTCTCCTCAACCTTCGTGATTAATACACTGTACTCCACCCTATTTCTTATAGTTTTCCATCATGAGCGAGCTATACTGACTCTAGTGGTGGGTGCATGATATAGCCCTCAGTGGTTCGTTTGCACTAAGCTACCATAGAGTGGGATGGAGTGCAGGGTAGCCTATCACTTCCTATTGAGTGAGACCATGTGATGATACTACTTCCGCTTCCGGGTTGGCGGTTACCATTGGCAGATATGATGATACTGCTTCCGCTTCCGGGTTGGCGGCCATGATTGATGGATGTATACAACCTTTGTCTCCGCGCTGCTTCATCATTGGTGGACGAGGTTGTCACTCACCTAGATGTGGGGGTACAAATGGCGTGTGAGTTTCGTCTGGAGTCACGCCCAGACGAAGTCTTTTGATGACGAAACGTTGGCGACTCCAGACGCAACATCCACACGCCCCCTTACGGAGCCGGCTGTTTTACATTGCTTGATGCTACTTTGGACATTTGCGGGACGCCGCTACCTGGTCCTGGAAACAGCACGTTCTATTTACCTGTTTTTTTACACGGAATTACGCTATGGGCTCTTATTCTTTTTATATACTCATGCTTATATGATGGAGTGATTATGAAGCATTGGAGCTTGACAACCGCTGGTGACATTGGTATAACATCTTGCTGGGAATGGCTGTCTCATTAAATTGAGTAGCCAAGGAGTTCTGGTAAGCTGCTTGTGATACTTGTGCACAGAGGTGTCCCCATCCTTCACTTTTCCCTGGGTGTCACTGAAAAGGATTGTTCTTCTCAACACTTTGCATGTGGATTCATTTTCATTTGCATCTTTGTTTTGGGACTTTATTCAGTATTTTGGACACTATTTTGCTTATATTGTATAAATTTTTTTATGGTTTTCCACTATTTTCCACTATAGTTAGATTTAATAATCTAGTTTCTGTAGGTAAAGTGTTAAGTGTAAAGGGACCGTAGTGTAGTGTAGGGTTAACTGACTCTGACTGCTATGGCAGGGTGACAAAACCCTTCCATTTCAGGGTGACTGCTATAGAGAAAAGATTGTTTCTCTTAGAACACTTATAGAACCGGGATATGGCTTCGCCCCTGTCACCCTGCTTTTTGCTGCAGGCGTTTATTGGGCTTTTTTGAGGACATATTTGGAGTCAGGCATGACATCTGAACTTCTGTGTAGGGGTCATATATACACACACACATGTATGTATATATACACATATATAGGTGTGAAAGTAGCAGAACCCTATGCTTGCGCTAATGAAATAATGAAAAACACACCTGGACGTTTTTGTAGCTGGCGTTTTTTTGGGCATTTTTTGGGCGTCTTTGGAGGCAGGCATAACATCAGAACTTCTGTGTAGGGGTATATACACACACACATGTATGTATATATACACATGCACATATATAGGTGTGAAAGTAGCAGAACACTATGCTTGCGCTAATGAAACAATTAACATGCATATGGCTTCTCTGCTATAACACCTATATGTGTGTATGTGTATAAATACATATAAGCAGGGCTTTTTTTCAGCGGGAACACGGGGGAACGCAGTTCCGGCACCTCCAGAACTGAATGTATGTAATGGCAAGGTGTGCTGGGGTGTGCTGAAGGGTCTATTGATGCTGGATAATAGGGAATCTATTGCTGCAGAGGATGGGGGTCTATTGTTGCTGGGGAGGTCTTCTGTTGCTCATAGGGATTTATTGTTGCTGGGGTGGGTCTTTTGCTGCTGGTGGGTCAGTTGTTGCTGGGAGGGATTTTTGTTGAGGGAGGGGTCTTTGTTGCTGGCTGATGGAGGGTCTATTGATGCTGGCTACTAAGGAATCTAGTGTTGCTGGAGGGGATCTATTTGTTGCTGGAGGGGATCTATTTGCTGCTGGAGGGGATCTATTTGCGCAGAGGGTCTATTGTTGCTGGGGAAATCTGTTGTTGTTGGTGAGGGTATCATGTTGCAGGGAATCAATCATTGCTGGGAGGGATCTACTGTTGAGAGAGGGGCCTAATGCTGCTGGTTGCTGGAGAGTCTATTGATGCTGGATGATGGAAGTCCATTGTTGCAGGGGTGGATCTATTGTCGCTGGGGTGTCCATTGTTTCTAGATCTATTATATTGCCTTTCTTGTTATCGTTAATTCTCTAAAAGGGGTGGTACTGGGAGGAAGGTAGGAGGTGAAACCAAGGAATGGTGCTCGGGGGTGGGTAGGGGACGGAGTTAAGGGCTGACTCAGAAGGGAGGAGTTCCTGCACCTATTCTCTGAGAAAAAAAGCCCTGCATATAAGTGTGTGTGTGTATATATACCCCCTATACAGAATTTCAGATGTTTTGCCTGCCTCCAAAGACCCCAAAAAAATGCCCAAAAAAAAATGCCCAAAAAAAAAACGCCTGCTGCAAAAACACACCTGGGCGTTTTTTGGGGGTCTTTGGAGGCAGGCAAAACATCTGAACTTCTGTATACTTGTATATATACACACACACTTATATGTATTTATACACATACACAAATATAGGTGTTATAGCAGAGAAGCCATATGCCTGTTAATTATTTCATTAGCGCAAGCATAGTGTTCTGCTACTTTCACACCTATATAAGTGTGTGTGTGTATATATACCCCTATACAGAATTTCAGATGTTTTGCCTGCCTCCAAAGACCCCCAAAAAATGCCCAAAAAAAAAAAAAACGCCTGCTGCAAAAACACACCTGGGCGTCAGCTACAAAAACGTCCAGGTGTGTTTTTTTTATTATTTCATTAGCGCAAGCATAGTGTTCTGCTACTTTCACACCTATATATGTGTATGTGTATATATATACATACATGTGTGTGTGTGTATATATACCCCTACACAGAAGTTATGATGTTATGCCTGCCTCCAAAGACCCCCAAAAAATGGCCAAAAAAATGCTTGCTACAAAACCGGCAAGGTGTGAAAATAGCGGAGCCATATCCCTGTTCTATATTAATTCTAATACAAACAACCTTTTTTTTCTGGTTCTGGACATGCTACAGAGCTGAAACTTCACAGGTACACTTTTTAGACCCCCCAGACACTAAATCCAATGAAATCTCTTTTTTTTTTTCAATAATTTTTTCAATAATTGGCTCTCTATCAAAAATGACAATTTTTAAGAACTTTTTTTTGTGTGATTAATAGTCCCTGGGGCATGACCCAGAACCCTAGGCACTTTTTAGGGACATTTATTGGGTTTTAGGGCTTCAAAATTGTGTTTTTTGATTACCGAAGTTCGGGTCCCATTGATTCCAATAGGGTTCTGAAATCCAGGCCGAACTTTCGGAAAGTTCGGGTGTTCTGGTCGAACCGAACTTTTCAAAAGTTCGATCATCCCTAGTCCCAATTTGACCAGTGGAAAGAGATTACCGCTTATGTGACCCCCTATAATCAAGGGGTCCGATATATCTGGTAAGCAGTTAATTTTGAAGTGTATCTCTTCTATCAAGCTTCAGGATACTCCCCAGCTGCCTTGAGACTGAGATATCTCTTGCTGGCCCTTTTGCACTAGAGACTTTAATAAGCTCAATTTTTATGCACCTTTTCACCTTTTGCATGGATTTTCACTTGTATGGCTTTAAATGAACACAATTTTAAGTTTAATTGAATTTGAAGGTTAATTGAAATTTAATTTAAAGTTAGCACTAACCACCAATATTAGTGCACAATTTATTTATTTTATGTATGTGTTTTGGTTGGGCGCCGTACCCCCCTTATAAGCACTAATCACGTTTTTCACATTTTACGTTGCAGCTCACTGTTGGAATCCCCTTTATTCCACACATATATTATTGTTCACATACACCAATATTATTAATTAATATCTTATTAATTTATTATTCATTAGCGCAGGTTTTTTTGGTGAAAAACACAATTTTTTTCACCAAATGGAACATATTATTAGGAGACACTGGCCAATTCTCCAAGCTGACCCACATTTAAAAGCTAGTATCTCTGATCGCCCATTAGTGTCATATAGAAAAGCCCAGAACCTTAAGAATCATATTTCTCCAAGTAAGATTAAAAAAATCCTCCAATACACCTAATGCTCCCCTCACCTTTTTTAATATTAACCACTTAAGCCCCGGAAGTTTTTACCCCCTTCCTGACCAGGGCCTATTTTGCGATTCGGCACTGCGTGAATTTAACGGACAATTGCACGGTCGTGCGACGCTGTACCTAAATGAATTTGGCGTCCTTTCTTTCCCACAAACAGAGCTTTCTTTTGGTGGTATTTGATCACCTGTGCGATTTTTTGATCATGCGCTATAAACAAAAAAATAGCGTCAGTTTCGCAAAAATAACAATATTTTTCACATTTTTTTATATGAAATTCGCCCCCCCCCAAAATGTAAAAAATCCAAAAAATTTTTAACATTTTAGGACAATTTTTTTTTACCATATGTTTGGTAAAAAAAAAAAATTGCAAAAAGCGTATTTTGATTGGTTTGCGCAAAAGTTATTGCGTTTACTAACAAAGGGAAAGATTTTTGTCATTTTTGTTGGTTTTTTTTTTAACGCCTAATGGCGGCGATCTGCGATTTTTTTTTTTGTGGGACTGCGACATTGGAGCTGACAGATCGGACCCTTGACTGACATTTATGAGGGGTTACCAGTGACATTACTACAGTAACCAGTGCTATACATATGCTATACATATGCACTGTTACTGTAAAAATGACACTGGCAGTGAAGGAGTTAACTGTATTTGAGAGGGAGGGGTTAAGTGTGTCCTAGGGGCGTGTTTCTAACTGTGATTGGCTGTGGCTTGATGTGTAAGAACAGTGATCAACGGTCCTACATAGTAGAACCGTTTGATCACCATTCTTACACAGAGGAGACTGACAGGCGGCTTTGTTTACACTGCGGACGATCGCGAGTGCCCGGCGGACATTAGGTCTGCCGGGCACACGCGCGGGCGTGGGGGGGGGGGTGTGACCGAGCAGGAGCGCGCATCAGGCGGCGCGCGCTCGCTCCAAAAAACCCTTACCGGCTAGCGACGTAGCCCTACCTCGCTTTGCCTGTGAGGGGCTGACTGCCAACGTAAATAGTTGTGCAGGAGTCGGCAAGTGATTAAAGGTGTGTTTCAATGCTGAAAAGCACTCTGCCTCACTTGCAAGCATGTCACATATGGCCAAAAAGATTTCCACACTAAGTGCCATAAATATACCATCTCTGATTTCTACAATTGCTCTTCAGAATTTGTGGTATACTGCATGTCCTGCCCATGCGGCCTTCTTTACGTAGGCCGAACCATACGCACCCTGCGTAAAAGATTTGGGAAAGACGGTTCGTAGAAGCCGAGTCTGATAAACAAAGTGTCCCCAAACATTTCTTCCAGTGTCATCACCAGTCCTCAGTAGATCTAAGAGTATGGGTCATTGAATCCATACCTAAAAATCTCCTCCAGCTGAGAGGTTTACACGCCTCTGCACCCGTGAACCCTACTGGATTTATCACTTGGACTCCCTGAAGCCCGGGGGTCTAAACAAAGAAATTCAAAGTAAATCTGCTGTTATAAAATATAAATGTACATATTAACCTGCATTATCTGCTGCCATTTTTACACATCTTATACTTTAACCCTTGATGTTTTTCTGCCATCTCAGGATTCTATATGACTTGTTCCCTTTAAGACACGTTAAATATTAGTATAGACAATTTATACAGAATAATGTCTCCATAGATACACTCTTGTGGAAGCACAGACGTGTATAAGTGTGTATATATACATTTGTCTGTATGGCCTTGGGCTGCCTCTAATATTCATTAATGCCTTTTCAGTGTCCTTAGTCTCCATTTTCCTTTTTGGTATAATATCACACCCCCATACTTCAACCTTCGATATATTACCATTCTATTTGCCAGTTCATGCCATTTACAAATAGTACACATTCCAGGTTTTCTCCCATCAGTTCAGCTCTGTCTGTATGTTTATAGCTGGTTTCTCGTTCCGGCGTTAGAGCCAGCTGTTTACCGTTCATCGTTATAATGACAGGAGACACCTTCTCTGATCTCCGTCATTGTATTTAAGTTCTGCCTTCACACAGCAGCCTAGCAATGCTTGAGGAAGGGGCATGCATGCTCCAAACGCGAGCACCCCCCTGCCACCACCGGATGTGACGTAGGGCGCTGAAAGACAGCCCAGGAACCAGGAAGTGCCGGATACCACCGACACAGCCTGGACCAGCAGCTGCTCCACTCCACCTCCAAGTCCTCCCTGAAGTTAGGCAGATGATCATTTTATTATGCTGGCTTTTTATCTCCTTCCTTCCTTTAACTCCTTCCTGTGAGTTTTAAATTGTTTTTATGCAATAAATCAACCCTTTAATCTGCACTGAGGTGGCGCTGCTCTCTTCTCCCTTCCCATGCTTGTTTATTAGAGTCTCATCTAGCTCTGTTTGGAGCCAGCAGCCACCCGGTACCATTGATTGCACAAGCGCTGGTCAAAGTTTTTTGCTTTTCTGGTTTATATTATATAGAGAGAGTCCCGGGTGGCTGAGGCACTCATGGACATCGCTGGATAGAGAGGGGGCTCAGGTAAATATTAGGGAGGCTGCTGCACACAGAAGGCTCTTTATCTTAAAGCGGAGTTCCACCCAAAAGTGGAACTTCCGCTCATTTGCTTCCTCCCCCCCTCCTGTGCCACATTTGGCACCTTTTGGTGGGGTGGGGGGGGGGGGGTGCTACAGGTATCTGTTTTTGACAGGTACCCTTCCCCACTTCTGGGAGACAGCGCTGTGGCACCGTCCTTCAGAAGTTCCATCCCCCTTCTCCTTCCTCCGTTGCCAAACCTATGAGAATGTGCAGCGCGCTTCCCGCATGCACAGTAAGAAACCAGCTGTTAAGCCGTAAGGCTTTATTGCCGGTTTCCCTTAGAAAGAATGGCGGCAGCAGCACCTGGCAGCGGATTCGAAAATCGGCTGCGGTGTTGACATCGCGGACAGGTAAGTGTCTATATATTAAAAGTCAGCAGCTACAGTATTTGTACCGGAACTCCTCTTTAATGCATAGAATGCATTAAGATAGAAAAAAAAAACCTTCTGCCTTTACAACCCCTTTAAATTATAATAGACAAACAAATTAGACTGAGTTAATATGTTTATTTAAAGGATGAACCTTGGATGACAAATGCCCAAGAAAGCTCAAACAAGATACAACCTTACAATATTTTGGAACGAACGCAATACATTCCAATGCTCTGCAATGTCAAACATTCTCCACTTAAGAGAACATATGCTGGTCGTCCAAAGATGCCATCCACAAGTAATCCCATATCGGTGAGGTTCCTTGAGCTGTCAGAAAAGAAAAAAACATAAATTTACAAAATAATAGTCAAGTCCATTGCAGGTATGGTATTGATAAGAAAAAAAACATGGTAAATCAGTTTTAAAAAGTAATTAAGGGTTATTGTAATTAATCTAAGCTAATTCTGGTTTGCTTCACCCTAAACGGAAGTGACCCCCAATGTATTCCCCGCATGGGCATAGCACAGGTCACTGTTTTCAGGTTTAATTTAGACACTTTTGCTGCCAAATTGGGATAACCCCTATTTTATATTAGTTACATGTTCCCATCAACATAGCATAACATAAATAAAAGTATATAAAAATTGCCGGTTACCTTTTTATTTGCTTAACCAACAGTAATATCACAGCTGCGTGGGAGCTCCGTTTCCGTAAAGGACTTCATAAACATCCCCCCAGTCACACTCCTCCTGTGCGCTCCAGCACCTACACTACGGCTCGATCTGTCACCCACTGTTTTGACAGATCAGTGTACCTGGCTTCCCCCGGTATCAAGTGATTGCTGTGACCAATCATAGTATGATTGACAATGACAGTTATGCACAATAGCAGCTTTCATTCATAGCCATAATTGTATGCTGTTGTGAATGGTGCCGCATGCAGAACAATTTAAACATATTACTTTATAATTAAATAAAGACAAAAACGATGCTGGACTTGCAATGGTATGATGGGCCCTGGCCCTTTATTAACTATATTTAATAACTACATTACTTTAGTTCAGCCCCAAAGCTCGAACTAACCATACACATTAACGTAGCAATAACTGTGATCCAGTCAAAAAACTCAGACCACCCTTTGTATGACACCATACAAGAAAAAACACACCCATTCATAACACTATGAACATAGGGAGGGCGGGAGGGACGAACTTCTTGGTCCTCTCCTGTCCACTGATTTTAAACCGTTAATTCACTCCCTTATATAGGGAATAACTGTCACTTCCAGGATTGAAATTCCTCCAATCAATACAGTAAATATATTTTTTTTTTTTTTTTTTTAAATACCAATAGCCTTTTAGCTTTAACTGACCAATCCTGTCATCTGTAATTTGACCAATAGCAATATTTATATTCTATACAGTACATTTTTTTACACACACAATTTTTTTTTGGTCTTGCCACGGCCCCATACATGCATGGCAGGTACTATGACCCGCCATGCATTTCAATCTGTGATTGGTCTCAGACAGGGCCAATCACAGTGCACTGTACCGTGTGATATATGTGGCTAATCATAGCTATCCCAGTAGTACATAATGCCTATGAATGGATGCCATTAATAAAAATGATTGCTTATAACAGTGGCCATCACTGTTATAGACAATCATAGTGTTAATAAAAAAAAATTCTGATAAGCTTCCCAGTCTAGTGAATGTCACCATGGTAACACTGCACTGCTCAGGCACAGTATGTAGCAAACAAATGATAAAGAAAGAAAAAAAAATAGTTAAAAAATGTTTGTTTTTTTTTTAAATACTATCTCTAGTCAGTATCCCTGATCACTGCCACACCAGTCATATGGTGACACTGTGCTTCTCTAGTGACAGTATGTTCAAATAAAAATAATAATTTTATTTAGTTTCTTCATTTTCCAAAAAAAAAAAAAAGTGACAAAACATTACAACTTAAAACTCTCCATGCCTCTTAATAAATGCCCTAGGGTGTCTACTTTCCAAAGGTATTCATTTGGGGGGTATTTATACTGTGATGGCATTTTATGGCCTCAAGAAATGAGATAGGCCGTCAGTACATCAGGATTGATCAATTTTTTTAGGTATATACCATAGTTTGTGGGCTTTCACACATACAAAATAATATACTCTGATTTGGGTTATTTGGGTTTGGGTTATTTTCACCTAAGAAATGTAGCAGAAAAAGTTGTTTACAAGAAAGATTATTTATTTGCAAAACAGAAACAAAAAACAAATGTGAGGTTTTTTTTAAAAAATTTTTAAGAGCCCATTCAAACAGGGGTGACACGACTTGCTGGGGCGACCTGTGAAGTTGCGGTGCACGCGGACTTCATATAATTGAAGTCAATGCAAGTCGCCTCCAGGTCGCCCCAAAGTAGTACAGGACCCTTTTTCTAAGTAGGAGCGACTTGTGTCGCTCCGATTAGAACGGGTCCTGTGCTAATCAATTGCAGGCGAAGTCCCACTAGTGTGAATGGGGTCTAAATGTTTGGCATTTTTTTGTTTATATAGCAAAAGAATAAAAACAGTGGTGATTACATACTGCAAAAACAAAGTGCTATCTATCTCAACAAAACGATAACAGTTTCATTTGGGTACAGTGTTGCATGACTAAGTAATTGGCATTCATATTGTGACAGCCCTGAAAATTTACCTGGGCAGGAAGGAGGTAAAAAGTGTCCGGTATTATAGTGGTTAAATTGCTTGCATGTGCTTTGTGATGTTTAGGATGGGGATAATGTTAGTAATTTTTACCATATTTAACCCTGTCCGTACTGTTTTTACAGTTTATCAGCTGTAAACTAGATTTGAACACTGTCTGTCCGAACAAATGGTTATACATTTAGAACCCACCTTCCTGCTTTGCATGTTACCACTTGCCTACCGGGCACTTTTACCCCCTTCCTGCCCAGGCCAATTTTCAGCTTTCAGCACTGTCACAATTTGAATAACAATTGCACGGTCATGTAACACTGTGCCCATATGACATTTTTATAATTTTTTCCACATAAATAGAGATTTCTTTTGGTAGTATTTATTCACCACTGGGTTTTTTTTTTTGTTAAATAATTTTAAAAAAAGACAGAACATTTTGAAAAAAAAAAAACATTTTTCTACTTTACTAATGTGCGCTAATGAGGCTGCGCTGATGGGCACTGATAGGCAGCACTGATGGGCACTAATAGATGGCACTGATAGGTGGCACTGATAGGCGGCATGTACGGCACTGATAGGAAGCACTGATTGGAAGCACTAGCTGGCATTGGTGGGACTGCACTGATAATCAGGACACCGATAATCACACAAGCTGGTTATCAGCTCTCCTCTCCTCACACTGTCAGCTTGAGGAAAGGAATGGCGATAACCAGCTTGTGTTTAGACAAACTGATTGACTCTTTACCCCGATCTGTGATCAGCTGTGTCCTCCAGATGACACAGTGATCATAGAGCGCGCTGCCCGTGTACCGCTGAGGGCTAGCAGCCGGCGCAATTACACGAAGATGTAATATGATGCCCTCCCATAACTGGCTGGCCACGCTGTAGCCATCATTCAGATATAGCGCAGTCAGCAAGTGGTTAATGAGGTATAGTTCACTCTTTACAGGGACAAAGACTGTCCAAAATTCCTAGATTTAGCCATGACATCTCCTTGGAAACATGCAAATGAATAAGGATTTTTTTTACACTATACATACATTTGCACAGAGAAAATGTAGGCTGCCCTCATAGGCCTCTGCTTCGGCTTGTTGCCTCGCTCTCATGAGGTCTGAAAAGCCACCCAGACCAAATAAAGTGACTCATATAGGCAGGGCCGCTGATAGGGGGGGACCACCAGCCCTCTTGTAGGGGTCCCGAGCACACAGGGGGGCCCACACAGAGAGGGGGATTAGTGATGGACAACAAATACAGAAATCTTCCTCCAGCACCTGAATCTGATCTGTTCCTCTCCCTGCTATCAGCTTTTATTTGTTGAGAAAGAGACAGTTGTTCCTCACTAATCCCCATCCCTGTGTGGCCCCCCTCCCAGCACTTATCTCTGCTCAGGAGTTTATTTGTAACTTTGTTTCTCTCTCTCTGTCTCTGTCTCTCTGATCCCGGAGCTCCAACTGCCCAGCCTGTATATTTTTCTCATCTCATCTTTTTTATTTAACATAGTTTTTTTTTAGATTTAGCAGGAATTATGCAAGTTCTGTTATATTTGTGTCTGCTAATAGTAATTTTGTTGTAATTTTAGCTAAATATATCTTTAATATCTTCTTGGGGGGGCCCGGCCAGGTAGTCTGTACAGGGCCCCGCGATTTCTAACAGCAGCCCTGCATATAGGGCAGCACTGCTGTGTATTGTGCCTCTCTGTACCTTTTTAATTATGTATTAATAATAAAATCATTTGCATCCAAAATCAAAACACATAGACAAATTCCATATGTAAGTGTCACCCACCGCCGTGCTCTTCATTCACCAATCTTCTTACTAAATAAAGAGTGCATGCCACCACCAGGTGAAAAACCTGCTCACCTCATAGATGAGTATTATGGGCTCGCCTCTATTCAATACAAATCCTGCGATTCCCCCTGGGATGGTTTCCTTCCTTCCCTTCTGGGTTTAAGCACTCCTTAAAACAACTCTTTCTCAGTGAACCACCTCATAGATGAGTATTATGGGCTATAATCAATACAACGCAACAAAGCGATCCCCCCTGGGATGGTTTCCTTCCTTCTTTCCTTCCTGGGATTAAGCACTCCTTAAACGACTCTTTCTCAGCAAACCACATGCAATAGAAAGGCAACTACATAGTGCTCTCCATTTCAATCATTTATCAAAAAGACATACTTGCAAAATGTACAGAATAAGAGCATTCATATATATCACTCGTCTGCTAGCTCCCCACTCCACTCAGCCCGCAGCGGCAGCTTGACGTCTCGGGTCCAGCTCCTTCCTCCTATACGTGCATCACCCTCTCATTGGGCTTCTTTAGTAGATATTCAGTAGGCCGCCTAGACTATACTAAAGCCACAGACAGCCAGGCAAATAGTATTTTCAGAAGGAGGTCAGTGGCTGTTTACATACTTTTCTCAGTTCAGGTCCAGTAAAACATTGTCGCGTTTATATGCCCACTACTACCCAGAACTCCAGTGATCCCAGTATAGTGCCAGAGGCTGCAATGTGGTGGACTTTGAAAAAAAAAAAGTGTGCAATTCAGGTTTTAACTGAGCTGAAATGATTACATATTAAGCAACATACAATGATGACACACAATAAAACTACCTGGTTTGCAGGCGCGTTCGCAGTCTTTCTTAGTAAGAAAATTGTTTCCATTTCCTTTACAACCGCCATAGATGAATTTCTTGCAAGTATTTGTCACCTGATCATAGTAATAGCGTGGCATGTATGCCTCACATGGACCGGCTTCTGGAGGCATGGCACACTTGGAACCTGAGAAAAAAAAAAATGCCTCAATATCAAATAGCAATTAAAAATATATTACATGATAACACCATGACTATTGTAACTTTACAGAAAAGTTTCAGATGGGCTGGAAATACCACTAATGAATAACTAATTAATCAATATTGAGAAACGTACAATGACAAGCAGGAAAACGACCTGGTATGCACCAAGCCTCGCAGTATTCCTGAGTAACAAAATTGTTTTCGTTTCCACCACAACCACCATAGATGAAAGGTTTGCAAGTGCCCGTCTCCTGATCATGGTAAAAGCGCCGTATGTGCCCCTTACATGGACCGGGTTCTAGAGGCTGGTCACAGACTAGAACTGGAAAGAAACAACATCTTAATATCAAATAGCAATGGAAGAGATAATTGGTGATAAAGATGACTGTTGGAACCTTACTGTAACGTTTCTTCGAGGATGGAAGACACGTGTTCTCGCAGTCTTCTTTGTTTTGGAAATTGTTTGCATTTCCTTTACAACCGCCATAGCGAAATATCTGGCAAATACCTGTCTCTTTATCATAGTAATAGCGCTCTTTGTATGCCTTACATGGACCAACTTCTGGAGCCAAGTCACAAACTCCACCTGAAAAAAAAAAAAAGGGATACTAGGTGGTATCCATCCACAAGTCTGTACTGTAATATGAACTACATTTAATGTGAAAATGAATGGTCACCACTGATAATGCTCTCTTGTTCCAGGTAACATCTGGGAACCAAAGCCGGTCAAAGAAACACCTGGAAAATCTCTGTTTGAGCTTACAACACATAGGCAGTAACCAAACAGCCCAGCTGCGATTAGTCAGCAGAGCTTCAGGAAAAAAAAAACAAAGATGGTTCACAGCAGACATGGGAGTAAAGCCTAGTACACACGCAACGATTATCAGCCGACCGATCGTCCGTCTTTTGTCCAGAGTGGTGTCTGTTGGTTGGAATGTGCCTAGACTGCACACAAATTTTCTCGCCCGTCAAAATTCTACTTCAGAAGTGATGTCATGTGTTGGTTTGCTTTCTTTGTGTCCTTTCTTCACTGAGCATGCCCAGTCTTGCTCATTAGATTTTTCCCTGTCGAAATCTGTACAGACTGCATGAAAATCGGCCGTGTTTTGACGGCAGACAAAAATTTTATAGCCTGCACACCAGATTTTTTTCGGCCGAAAAGTCGGAGTCGGTTGTCGGAAGCATCACAAGCATCGTCGGACGAAAATTCCCTGCCGATTTTCGACGCGTGTGTACGAGGCTTAAGTCACACATGTGCAAGTCACAATCAAGTCTCAAGTCTTAACCTTCAAGTCTCAAGCAAGTCCCAAGTTACAGTGGCGAAAAGTCAAGTTGAGTCCCTGCTAGAAGTCAAGCAAGTCAAGTCATTTATTTTGGTCAAGTCACAAATCAAGTCAAAATACTGATCTACCCCAATTTTCTCCTTTAAATCAGTTAAAAGTCAGTGGTCAGGAAAGGTTTTGTTTTATTTTCAACATTAACAAAACTGCTTAGTGCTTTTTACTTGGCATATTAACCGCTTGCCGACCACCGCACGAGTATTTACTGCGGCGGTCAGCCCCGTACAGGCAAAGAGACGTAGGACTACGTCGCTAGCCTGTGAGCCTCTAGGGGGCGAGCGCTCACCGCCGGAGGCGTGCTCCCGCCCCCGCTCGTTCCCTAACGTGTGCGCGCCTGTGACCGGCGGACCTGCTGGAGAGGGAGAAAGGCAGGCGGCTGATGTAAATAAAAGCCGCCTGTCATTCTCCCTGATCTAACTGCAGAGATCATACGAGCCTGCTATGTAGGATTGTATGTCTCTATGGTTACATCACTAGCCACACCCCTTTACAGTTAGAAGCACACCCCTAGGGACACACTTAACCCATGCATCACCAATAAAGTTAACCCCTTCCCTGCCAGTGTCATTTTTACAGTAACAGTGAATATGTATAGCATTGACTACTGTAGTAATGTCACTGGTACCCAAAAAAGTGTCCAAAAATGTCAGTCAAGGGTCCGATCTGTCCACCGCAATGTCGCAGTCCCGCAAAAAAAAAAAAAAAATCGAAGATCGCCGCCATTACTCGTTAAAAAAAAAAAAACACCAAAAATGACAAAAATCTTTCCCTTAGTTAGTAAAGGCAATAACTTTTGCGCAAACCAATCAAAATACGCTTATTGCGATTTTTTTTACCATATGTAGCAGTAAACAAATTGGCAAAAAATGTTAAAAAAACTTTGATTTTTACATTTTTTTGGGGGAATTTCATATAAAAAAATTTGAAAAATATTGTTATTTTTTCAAAATTTACGCTCTTTTTTGTTTATAGCGCAAAAAGTAAAAATCGCACAGGTGATCAAATACCACCAAAAGAAAGCTCTGTTTGTGGGGAAAAAAGGACGTCAATTTCATATGGGTACAGCGTCGCACAACCGCACAATTGTCTGTTAAATTCATGCAGTGCCGAATCGCAAAATAGGGCCTGGTCAGGAAGGGGGTAAAATCTTTCGGGGGCTTAAGTGATTAAAGAAACACTTTGAATGCCCAAACAGCTCAAAATCCTTCTTCCGGTCATGTTTCAACACCACAGTCACTAAAAACATTAAGTATTTTCATTGTTAAACAGCCAGGTTCCTAAAAATCAGAGCACATTAATTTTGCTTTAACACATCTTGAGAAAATGCAAATATATAATAAAAAAAGTAAAGTCATTTCGAGTCATATGTCTCAAGTCAAAGTCAAGTCTCAAGTCATGAATACCAAGTCAAAGTCAAGTCGAGTCTTTTAATAATTTTAGTCAAGCAAGCCTCAAGTCCTCAAACTGGTGACTTAAGTCAAGTCATGTGACTCAAGTCCCCCACCTCTGGTTCACAGGATTAGGAATAAATCCCAGTCTGCTTCTGAGGACTTCCAATGAAACCAGCCCCAGTACATGTTTTGTAAAGAACTGCCAAAGATCCAGGTTTCTATATCAAAAGAGACCATGGAGCCACAATCCTCCCCTCTTTTTTAGACAACATAGCCAATTTTACATTATATATACTGTGTGTGTATATATATATATATATATATATATATATATATATATATATATATATATATATTTTTTTTTTTATACATACACATAGTGCTTTGTCCGCAGGACTTACCTTGAGCTGTAGAGAATGAGATTAACTGAACCACCAACAGACTGATGGCAATCACAGCAAGGGAACACGTAATTGTCATGTTGAAGCCTTGTCCACCAAAGGCAATGAAGAGTTGGTGTTACTCTGCAGACTGATTTCAGATTCCTGGGGGATAGATATAGAGAGGAGACCACACCCAGAGCAAGACCAGCCAGGTCTATTGGTCTAACCCTGGGAGTAGTCTCCACACCTCTGGTGGAGGGAGATCATCTCCAATATTTTTCTTCACAGTCAACATCAGAATTTGCTTTGCAAAAAGGTAAAAACTTAATGGCAACAAAAAAAAAAATATGAATAGTAAAAGATAAAGGTTTATCATTCACTGGCTTGGATAGTGAAAGCTTTGGAGATCTGGGCATTTTCTTGGAGGAGGGGTACGAAACTGCTTACCTGTCTTGAAATATGTACAGTATGTAGTTATTACAATTTACAATCAGAATGTGCAAAGCTGGTCACAGACATGAGATCAGTGTTTTAAAGCCACCATTTATTTTAATTTACATAAAGACAAACATTTCAAGCATGCAAACTTTTAGAGGGATCATAAAGCTACCCTTAGGGAACAGACATTTATACAGGTATGATACAACCAACCTCAAGACAAATGGTGTATGAGAGTGAAATCCATCCTACTTGTAATAATTTGTCTCAAAACTTGGGTGGCAGATTGAAGTTGGTCACACAAACACAATCATGTTTTGCCATTCAAAGATTACACTGTAGAAAGAATAAAATATTGCCAGAATATTTCCCAATAAACAGCCAGCTCCATGTCATGTTATGGAGGATTTCACAGCTCAAGTTAACAATATTCGATGATAAACAATCACTGTGTAGCAGGTGCAGTCTATTTTATCCACTGCAGGTGGCAATTAACTACAGCGGCAATGCAGGGAGAGAGGAAGTCAGGAGGAACATGGTTCCTCTATGGTTTCCAGGTCACTGGGAAAGTTATCTGATTGGATGCTAGCTCTAGCAGCCACCTTGGGCCAGGCAGAGCTTATTTAGGGCTCTGACTCCCAGGCTTTAGGTGCATTTCACATGTGGGTAATGTAAGGACAGGCCACCCATTTGACAGGGACAGTGATTAGTGGCAGGGAGAGGTTCCAGATGAGCTGGAAAAGGATGGGGTGACACCATTCTTCTGGAGATCTCCTCATTTGGGCTCAGACCGGCCAGGCTGCATTCTGTCCCTCGAGACAGGCAATGTCGGCACATCTGAGACCTGCTATGCTACCCATTACTGTTATATGCCGTGAGTGTTCCCAGTCGGGTGCCTTTACTCTGGGTTTATTGTGAATTACTGGTTTCTGCATTAATACATAGTCTGTTCTCTGCAACCGGACTCCGTGTGTCTACTGCAGCCACACCGCACTGCACTTACCCACAACTGGTTCCCTAGTATGGTCACACCACATCCCCTCTTGTACAGTACACAGACAAAAACTCCTTGGTTATTGGGACTTTTAAGGTGCTAATTCAAATGCTAGAACAGCATTCTTTAAAACAGGAGCGCCAACCTACAACCTGCAGGTCACATCTAACCCACTACAAGATTTCATGCAGTCCCCCGTTAGGGTCAGTGGCATATCCTCAATGGGCCTTGGTTGAGGATTAAGGTCTGCGGATGCTATCCATGGTCTTCGAATTATAGTGGTGTGAGGGACTGTGATGTAAAGGGCGACTCTGATGGGGACCCTGATGTAAGGGGGGGCTCTGATGGGAACACTGTTGTAAAGGGGGGGACTTTGATGGGAACCCTCCTGATCCCTTCACTAATGTGCATTACCCACTCTGACCTCTGCATTCTGTACATTACCCACACCTGACCCCTGGATTATGTACATAACACACCTAACCCCATCACCCTATGCATTACCCATTCCTAACCCCTGAACTATGTACGTTACCCACTCCTAACCCGGGAACTATGTACATTACATACTCCTGACACCTGCATTTTGTACATTATATAAACCTGGTACCTGCACTCTGTATGTTACATACTTTTGACCCAGGTGCTCTGTACAATTTTTAAATACCTCCACAACGCACACTGTTGGCAGGCTAGAGGGAGGGGCAGTTGGGCTCATGTTCTGGTCCTGTCAGGTAGAGGGGTCCCTGTCAAGTAGGCTGTACAGGGCCCCTTGATTTCTTTTTTTTTTATAAATTCAATGTTTATTAGGAAAAGGAAAAGGCATACACATCAGGCAAAAGCAATGGTAACGGTTCATATACAAAATCACAGGCAAAAATCAAACAGCTCTAGTGAATACCAGTAATCGTAGTACATAAGACCACATAGTAAAATGCATCGCCCAAAAGAGTCAGGGAAAATTTCTATAGGGAGCCCGGCCCCCGAAGAGGCCACGCCCTCACCCGGCATCTTCATATGGCCGGAGTACTGTGAAGGAGAGACCCACTCCGGGCATGCCAAGCCCCAACAGTCGTCTAGTATGAACAAGTGTAAGTATGCCCAAGGGGAGTGATAAACACAAGAGAAACAGAGAGTGATTGACAATCCCCCTTCATCTCCTCTAGGGCCCCTTGATTTCTAATAACGGTCCCGGCTCAACCTATTCAGGATTCCTAATTTATGTATTCAAAATACCACTCTATGTGCCTTCACTTTGCCAATTTCCACCACAGGGCCTTGTGCAGAGAATATTGTGGGGAGAAAGCATCCTAACTTGCTGCCAGGATATATACTTGTCTTGTTGGGTCTGGTGAGGCCCTCTCACCAGACCCAACAACACAGCAGCAGATGTCCATTAACTTCTGGGTTGCCTGGGGTGATTCCGGTCTTCAGCACAGTACAGTCTGTATCCTGGCAGTGGCTTCATAGGCTGTAGCAGGTCCTTATGCTCTTTTGTCTCACGCTACTCTCCCTGGATCTCTAGTGAGTTGCTAGGGAAATGTCTTCACTCCTCATCATCTCTTATGGAGGGCTTGAGGTGGCTGTAGTCCAAGCCCCACTTGTTTCCTCTGAGCTGCACTCCTAAGGGAACTGCAGGACTTATGATCCTCCTCCCTCCTCCGTTTGGTCCAGTGCCGCTGCTTGGGGGGGGGGGAGGAGTGGGTTATCTTTCAATATTGAGATGGCCCACCTAGATGTGCAAAGGGGTTGAGTCTGAGTCACCCTCTACTAAATCTGTAGGGGGAAGCGTTGGCATTTTGTGAATCCTTTCAGTGGTTACAATGGCTTTGTCAGACCTTTCTTTTAAAGTATTATAAGTCAGTCTTTTAGGGGGCTGAATTGTTTGCTTTTCTCTTGTATTGCACTGATGGTCTTTCCCTAACTGGCTGTCCCCCTGGTTACATAGGTGGTTGAGAATTCTCTGGTCCGTAGATTCCCAAATTGGTAAAAGGGGCATGTTGATTTCTTTTCACAATAGCTTTACAAGCACATACACTGGACTTTACTTCTCACTAACTGAGGAAGCTCACAGGCATGATGACAGATGTGAACAGATGCAAGAACTGGAAGAAGAGAGTATGAGGACCTGACTGGTACAGTGAGGAGTCTTGGTTCTGGTGGAAGATCGATGCCTAAGAGATGTCCCAATGCTCTCCCATCTCCCACCACCCTGCTACCTATCCGAGTTCTTCCTGTGTTTACGCCTTTATGCTGCAATCTCCAGAAGCCATGCACCTGTTCTTCAGAATTTGCAGAAATTCCTGTTGTACCTATCTCACACTCTCTATTTCCAGGTACAGTGCTTTTCAAAGGGCATTTGACAGGCAGTGATGAGGTGTTTTATTTCCTCCTTACCACCTTATTTAACCCTATAATGCAACTCTATTGCACCACAGCTCTATTGAACTCAATGAGCGAGTTTGAGAATGGTGCCGTTTGTCACACTCTGAGGCCAAAGTTGAAGAAATGCAGCTGCATGTGAACAGCCCCATCCAGCTGTTATTTTAAAGCTTGGGTGTGTGGCGGGGGGGGGGGGGCAGTAAAACTGAGGCTCAACCATCCATTTTCTGACCACCCATCTGAAAGAGACCTATTTTATGTGCCAAGGTTTTGCTTTTTATTTGTTTACGTACTGTACTTATGGACCTTCCTAGGTCCAAAATAATATTGAGCAGAATTAAGTATGGCCCTCCACAACAGTCCCAGCTTCTCATGCGGCCCCTTGGAAAAATGAATTGTCCACCTGCACCTGCTGTACACCAACCATTTTTCCTTTATTTAACTGTGAAGGGGTCACATTTTTGAGTAATAAGTGTGGGCTTTTTTATCTGGAATTCTTTCAGCCCTATGTTTACTCGGTTCACTTTCACACTTTAGGGGTTTCCCAGACCTCAGAAAATCCTTTCTCAAAATTACCCTACGGAACCAATAGGAGGCATACTTCTACTGAAAACCTATAGGGGGCATACTTCTACTGCACTGTTCATCTGTGCTGTGTCTGTTAAGCAATCACCCATCTCATTTATTGGGAATAACTGCAACCATGCCAAATGGACTATCAGGTCTAACATTATTTTCAATGTCAACCATGGCAACCAAACCATTAAAAATCATCAATGCATTGTCATTTTTATCATTGTCAGAAATATTAGCACTACTGTCAGTGCTTTTCAGTGTTCAGCATTACAATGTCTGCAGAGAAATCACACACGGTGGTGTGATTGTCTTCCACAGCCATTTCACAATACACCAACTCCACTGGCACATGACATTCTCCCAAAAGCTGACCTGTCCTTCATTAGATAAGTGAACATTTGGGTCAGTGCTCGGTGACTGTAATCTCTACATTTACAATTGTGTAAATATGTCTATTTACCTTTGTGCCATCTGAAACTTTCACTAACAGTGTTTGGCACCACTTCATTATTAACTCTTTTGCGGGTTGTAGACAGGACCTCTGCTGTGTACTCACCGTTACCGAGATCACACGTTACACATGAGTGCCATATATTGATGTACACATGGTACCTATCAACCTGGGGTGACAAGGGAGTTCTAATCGTGTGGTGTTGTAGAACAAGTTGAAGTGTTGCCCCAACGAGGCTCAGATGAGATGGCAGGAAGAGGTGAGGGAAAAGGAGGGAAAAGGAAAAGGGGGGAAGGTGCAGACCGGGCTGGCCCAGTGACCCTGAATATTTCCACAAAGGTCCCTCACAGCAGAAAAGGCTGCTGGTGTATATATGAATGCTGGTTAAAGGTAATAAAAGTCGTATGTTAGATGAGTAATCATGTTTGGATCATTGCATAGTGCCATACATCTCATACATGTGTGAGTTACATAGAGAACAGTATTTACCTTATCTACAGTAGTGATGGAGAATAATTGAAGGTATGGAGAGACTGAAGAGAGTATGCCAAGAATACTTTGCAGCTCCCTATTCCTGGAAAGATCCAGTCCTATATAGTCCTGGCAAGTACTATTCCATTAATAGTTCTAAATAAGTCAATATGAAAAGATTTAATAAGTCATATGTAGGGTTGAGCGGACACCTAGATGTCCGTGTTCGACGGGTTCGGCCGAACTTTAAAAAAAAGTCCGGGTCCGTGTCCCGGACTTTTACCGAACTTTTCCCGGACACCGAACCCCATTGAAGTCAATGGGGACCCGAACTTTAAGGCACTAAAATGGCTCTAAAACACCAAAGGAAAGGGCTAGAGTGCTGCAAATGGCAGCAAAACGTAATTAAGAGCATGGCAAGTGCTCTGCAAACAAATGTGGATAGGGAAATAACTTAAAACAACAAAAAAAAACAGAAAAATAAAACAATGTTCTTCTTCATCTCTGAAGGACGAGGCCCATATGGAGTAGGAGGGAGGTTGAGGTGGTGGTGGATGTGGCGGTGACATAGGCGTGCGCACAGGGTGTGCTGGGTGTGCCTGGGCACACCCTAATCACCTAGGGCACATAGCATTGCCAGTGAGGAGATGGGAAAGATCTCCCTGGGACCTGCTCTGCTCTATTTCTCCTTGCCTACAGGTACATGGCCCCGATACATTACTCTCCCTGCTGGCAAACACATGCATGTGTATTTCAACTTTGGGGTGCACACCTTAATGCAATAGGCTGCGCACACCTATGGGCGGTGTAGGTGGAAGCGGCGGTGGAGGAGGACCAGGGCCGGATTAACAGCATCATGGGCTTGGTGCTGAGGATTTTGAAGGGCCTTAAGGGCCGTGCCTTGCCATGCACCCAGAGGAGGAAGGGTGCAGCCATGCATGCCTAATTCAACATGGGATGCTGTCTC
Source organism: Pelophylax lessonae (assembly GCF_965119305.1). NCBI lineage: Eukaryota > Metazoa > Chordata > Amphibia > Anura > Ranidae > Pelophylax > Pelophylax lessonae. The sequence goes on along the minus strand of NC_138772.1, from coordinate 50,849,256 downwards.
TGAAGCCCATAAACACATCCATGCATCGCCAACTGTCCCTCCTTGTCCGGCCTTCACGCTGTGTGGGGAGGTTCTGAGGGTGCTGCCTGGGGAAGCGAGCATAGAAGCCAGACTTCTGTGTTTACAAGTGACAGAAGAGCGGTAACAGTGAATATGGCCAACCCGGGGCCTATATAAAAGGTAGGGGCCTGGAGCTGCAGCTCCAATAGCCCCTACATTAATCTGGCCCTGAGGAGGAGGACGAGGTAGCCAACACTGCTTCTTTTCAAAAATTTTAAATGAGGGTACACCCCAAAAGAGTGAGAAAGAGCAAAAATGGAACAATGGGTGGGTAAGGTCGGTATCCATTGCTATTCTGCATAAGGTACGGAAAAGTCCCGTGGGATCCATGCCTGGTTCATTTTAATGAACGTGAGCTTGTCCACATTGTCTCTGGACAGGCGGCTGCGCTTGTCTGTTATAACGCCCCCAGCCGTGCTAAATACCCGTTCAGATAATACACTGGCTGCAGGGCACGCCAGCACCTCCAAGGCGTAAAGGGCAAGCTCAGGCCATGTGCCCAATTTGGAGACCCAGAAGTTGAAGGGGGCAGACCCGTCATTCACTACATGTAGGCGTGTGCACACATACTGCTCCACCATGTTGGTAAAATGCTGCCTCCTGCTAAGACGTTCCATCTGAGCTGCTGGTGCTGCTGTTTGTTGTGGCGTGCTGACAAAGCTTTTCCACATTTCGGCCATGCTAACCCTGCCTTCTGAGGTGCTGGCGGTGCCCTGGTTGCGTTGGCGACCTCCTCCTCCTCCTCCTCTGCCTTGTGCTTCCACTGTGGCCCCGCTGTCAGATGGGAATGCCAGCAGCATGGCGTCTACCAGCGTGCGCTTGTACTCGCGCATCTTGCGATCGCGCTCCAGTGAGTGAATTAAGGACGGTACGTTGTCCTTGTAACGGGGATCCAGCAGCGTGGCCACCCAGTAATCAGCACAAGTTAGAATGTGGGCAACTCGGCGGTCGTTGTGGAGACACTGCAGCATGTAATCGCTCATGTGTGCCAGGCTGCCCAGAGGCGACGAAAGGCTGTCCTCTGTGGGAGGTGTATCGTCCGTGTCCTCTGTATCCCCCCAGCCACGCACCAGTGATGGCCATGAGCTGGCCTGGGTGCCACCCTGCTGTGAACATGGTTCCATCTCCTCCTCCAGCTCCTCCTCCTCCTCATCCTCCTCATCCTCCAGAACTGTGCCCCTGCTGGACAATTGCGTCCCTGGCGTTTGCGTGTGCAGGAACCCACCCTCGGAGCCCCTTGCGAATGACTGCCCTGAAAGCCTTGGAAATGTTACCTCTTCATCCTCCTCCTCATCCTGTGCCACATCCTCTTCCATCATCGCCCGAATTGTTTTTTCAAGGAGGCATAGAAGTGGGATAGTTAAGCTGAGAACGGCGTCATTGCCACTGGCCATGTTGGTGGAGTACTCAAAACAGCGCAACAAGGCACACAGGTCTCGCATGGAGGCCCAGTTATTGGTGGTGAAGTGGTGCTGTTCCGCAGAGCGACTCACGCGTGCGTGCTGCAGCTGAAACTCCACTATGGCCTGCTGCTGCTCGCACAGTCTTTCCAGCATGTGCAAGGTGGAGTTCCACCTTGTGGGCACGTCACATATGAGGCGGTGAGCGGGAAGGCCGAAGTTACGCTGCAGCGCTGCCAGGCGAGCAGCAGCAGGGTGAGAACGCCGAAAGTGCGCACAAACGGCCCGCACTTTCTGCAGCAGCTCTGACATATCGGGGTAGTTTTTAAGGAACCTCTGCACCACCAAATTCAGCACATGCGCCAGGCAAGGGATGTGCGTCAAACCGGCTAGGCCCAGAGCTACTATGAGATTTCGCCCGTTATCGCACACCACCAGGCCGGGCTTGAGGCTCGCTGGCAGCAACCACTCATTTGTCTGCTGTTCCATGCTCCTCCACAACTCCTGCGCGGTGTGTGGTTTGTCCCCCAAACAGGCAAGTTGTAAAACTGCCTGCTGTCGTTTACCCCTGGCCGTGCTGAAGTTGGTGGTGAAGGTGTTACGCTGTCCGGATGAGGAGGCGGTAGAGGATGAGGAAGCGGAGTAGGAGGAGTTAGGAACAGGAGGCAAACTGAAGCGCCCTGCAATCCTCGGTGGTGGAAGGACATGCGCCAAATTGCTATCCGCCTCAGGCCCATCCGCCACTGCATTTACCCAGTGTGCCGTTAGGGAGATATAACGCCCCTGACCGTGCTTACTGGTCCACGTATCCGTAGTTAGGTGGACCTTGGCACAGATGGCGTTGCGCAGTGCACACCTGATATTTTCCCCCACTTGGTTGTGCAGGGAAGGGATGGCTTGCCTGGAAAAGTAGTGGCGGCTGGGCACGACGTACTGTGGGACAGCCACCGACATAAGGTTTTTAAAACTGTGCGTCTCCACCAGACGGAATGACAGCATTTCAAAGGCCAATAATTTTGAAATGCTGGCATTCAGGGCCAGGGATCGCGGGTGGGTAGGGGGGTACTTCCTCTTCCTCTCAAGTGTTTGGGAGATGGAAAGCTGAACGCTTCCACGGGACATTGTGGAGATGGTTGTTGGTGACCCAGGTGGTGGTGTTGCTGACAGATCGTCTGTTTGCGGGGTGGCAGGTGCCGGTATCACTACAGATGTGGCTGGAGCGGCCGAGACTGCAGCAGAAGAGGAAGCAGGATGAGCCAGAGACGTTTCTTGGTTTTGAAGGTGTGTACTCCACTGCAGCTCGTGCTTTGCACTTAGATGCCTGATCATGCAGGTTGTGCTCAGGTTGAGAAGGTTTATGCCTCGCTTCAAGCTCTGATTGCACAGGGTGCAAACCACTCGTGTCCTGTCATCAGCACATTTTCTAAAGAACTTCCACGCTAGAGAACTCCTTTGAGCTGACTTTGGTGCGCTCGTTCCCTTGCTGCGTTGGGCAGTAGCGGGCGTAGTGTCTAGGGCACGGCCGCTCCGCTTCTGCACCCTGCTCCCTCTTCTGCTGTGCTGGTGGCTCTGTGCGACCACCGCCTCTTCCTCCAAACTACTCAGGTCACCTGCATGACGTTCATTCCATGTGGGGTCGAGGACCTCATCGTCCTCCACATCATCTTCCACCCAGTCTTCACCCCTGCCCTCCTTGTCGGTCTCCACAATGCTGAACGCCGCAGCAGTTGGCACCTGCGTTTCGTCATCATCGGAGACGTGCTGCGATGATCCTTGCATGTACTCATCTTGAGAAATAAGTGGTTGGGCATCGCTGCACTCAATCTCTTCCACTTCTGGGGCAGGGCTAGGTGGATGGCCCTGGGAAACCCTGCTGACAGAGTCCTCAAAAAGAATAAGAGACTGCTGTATGGCTTGGGGCTCAGACTGCTGGCCTGATTTGCAAGGGGGTGAGGTGAAAGACGGTTGGACATTGGCTGCAGGTGCCAACTCTGACCTTTCTGCAGTAGACTGGGTGGGAGACAATGTGAAGGAACTGGAGGCACTGTCAGCAGCAAACCAATCTACTATCGCCTCAACTTGTTCTGGCCTCATCACTTCTAGGGGCGTTTGATGCCCTACCAAATACTGATGCAGGTTCTGTCGCCTACTCACACTTGAGGAAGGTGTTTCACTTGTGCGTGTAGCTGGCACAGATCGACCACGTCCTCTCCTTGCAACAGGAGCTCTACCAGCAGCACCACGACCCAGGTCACGGCCCTTATTTGACGGTCTCCTCATATTTCTGTAATTTAAGATCTTGCCCTAGAAAGGTTTTTATTGAATAGCGGAATAGGAAATATGATCCAAAAAAGTGTATGTATCTCGCACGTACAAAACCACACTAGGCCCCAATTACTATTGTTTCTACCCCTAAAAGGATGGATGAGGAGTAGGAGGAGTATGGAACAGACAGCACCCTCAAATCTTCAGAAGTATGAGATGAACCCCAAAAACTTGGAAAGGTGGATCTCACACGTACCGACACAGACTATCCCGCAATTCAATTGATCCTCAAAGGTTTTTATTGAATAGCGGAATAGGAAATATGATCAAAAAAAGTGTATGTATCTCGCACGTACACAACCACACTAGGCCCCAATTACTATTGTTTGTACCCCTAAAAGGATGGATGAGGAGTAGGAGGAGGAGTATGGAACAGGCAGCACCCTCAAATCTTCAGAAGTATGAGATGAACCCCAAAAACTTGGAAAGGTGGATCTCACACGTACCGACACAGACTATCCCGCAATTCAATTGATCCTCAAAGGTTTTTATTGAATAGCGGAATAGGAAATATGATCAAAAAAAGTGTATGTATCTCGCACGTACACAACCACACTAGGCCCCAATTACTATTGTTTGTACCCCTAAAAGGATGGTTGAGCAGTAGGAGCAGGAGTATGGAACAGGCAGCACCCTCAAATCTTCAGAAGTATGAGATGAACACCAACAACTTGGAAAGGTGGATCTCACACGTACCGACACAGACTATCTCGCAATTGAATTGATCCCCAAAGGTTTTAATTGAATAGCGGAATAGAAAATATGATCAAAAAGAAAGTGTATGTATCTCGCACGTACACCACCACACTAGGCCCCAACTACTATTGTTTGTACCCCTAAAAGGATGGTTGAGCAGTAGGAGGAGGAGTATGGAACAGGCAGCACCCTCAAATCTTCAGAAGTATGAGATGAACCCCAAAAACTTGGAAAGGTGGATCTCTCTCACACGTACCAACACAGACTATCCCCCAATTTAACTGATCCCCAAAGGTTTTTGATTAAATAGCGGAATAGAAAATATGATCCAAAAAAAGTGTATGTATATCACACGTACACAACCACACTAGGCCCCAATTACTATTGTTTGTACCCCTAAAAGGCTAGATGAGGAGTAGGGGGGGTATGGAACAGGCAGCACCCTCAAACCTTCAGAAGTATGAGATGAACCCCAACAACTTGGAAAGGTGGATCTCTCTCACACGTACCAACACAGACTATCCCCCAATTTAACTGATCCCCAAAGGTTTTTGATTAAATAGCGGAATAGAAAATATGATCCAAAAAAAGTGTATGTATATCACACGTACACAACCACACTGGGCCCCAATTACTATTGTTTGTACCCCTAAAAGGCTAGATGAGGAGTAGGGGGAGTATGGAACAGGCAGCACCCTCAAACCTTCAGAAGTATGAGATGAACCCCAACAACTTGGAAAGGTGGATCTCTCTCACACGTACCAACACAGACTATCCCCCAATTTAACTGATCCCCAAAGGTTTTTGATTAAATAGCGGAATAGAAAATATGATCCAAAAAAAGTGTATGTATATCACACGTACACAACCACACTAGGCCCCAATTACTATTGTTTGTACCCCTAAAAGGCTAGATGAGGAGTAGGGGGGGTATGGAACAGGCAGCACCCTCAAACCTTCAGAAGTATGAGATGAACCCCAACAACTTGGAAAGGTGGATCTCTCTCACACGTACCAACACAGACTATCCCCCAATTTAACTGATCCCCAAAGGTTTTTGATTAAATAGCGGAATAGAAAATATGATCCAAAAAAAGTGTATGTATATCACACGTACACAACCACACTAGGCCCCAATTACTATTGTTTGTACCCCTAAAAGGCTAGGAGTAGGGGGAGTATGGAACAGGCAGCACCCTCAAACCTTCAGAAGTATGAGATGAACCCCAACAACTTGGAAAGGTGGATCTCTCTCACACGTACCAACACAGACTATCCCCCAATTTAACTGATCCCCAAAGGTTTTTGATTAAATAGCGGAATAGAAAATATGATCCAAAAAAAGTGTATGTATATCACACGTACACAACCACACTAGGCCCCAATTACTATTGTTTGTACCCCTAAAAGGCTAGATGAGGAGTAGGGGGAGTATGGAACAGGCAGCACCCTCAAACCTTCAGAAGTATGAGATGAACCCCAACAACTTGGAAAGGTGGATCTCTCTCACACGTACCAACACAGACTATCCCCCAATTTAACTGATCCCCAAAGGTTTTTGATTAAATAGCGGAATAGAAAATATGATCCAAAAAAAGTGTATGTATATCACACGTACACAACCACACTAGGCCCCAATTACTATTGTTTGTACCCCTAAAAGGCTAGATGAGGAGTAGGGGGGGTATGGAACAGGCAGCACCCTCAAATCTTCAGAAGTATGAGATGAACCCCAAAAACTTGGAAAGGTGGATCTCTCTCACACGTACCAACACAGACTATCCCCCAATTTAACTGATCCCCAAAGGTTTTTGATTAAATAGCGGAATAGAAAATATGATCCAAAAAAAGTGTATGTATATCACACGTACACAACCACACTAGGCCCCAATTACTATTGTTTGTACCCCTAAAAGGCTAGATGAGGAGTAGGGGGAGTATGGAACAGGCAGCACCCTCAAACCTTCAGAAGTATGAGATGAACCCCAACAACTTGGAAAGGTGGATCTCTCTCACACGTACCAACACAGACTATCCCCCAATTTAACTGATCCCCAAAGGTTTTTGATTAAATAGCGGAATAGAAAATATGATCCAAAAAAAGTGTATGTATATCACACGTACACAACCACACTGGGCCCCAATTACTATTGTTTGTACCCCTAAAAGGCTAGATGAGGAGTAGGGGGAGTATGGAACAGGCAGCACCCTCAAACCTTCAGAAGTATGAGATGAACCCCAACAACTTGGAAAGGTGGATCTCTCTCACACGTACCAACACAGACTATCCCCCAATTTAACTGATCCCCAAAGGTTTTTGATTAAATAGCGGAATAGAAAATATGATCCAAAAAAAGTGTATGTATATCACACGTACACAACCACACTAGGCCCCAATTACTATTGTTTGTACCCCTAAAAGGCTAGATGAGGAGTAGGGGGGGTATGGAACAGGCAGCACCCTCAAACCTTCAGAAGTATGAGATGAACCCCAACAACTTGGAAAGGTGGATCTCTCTCACACGTACCAACACAGACTATCCCCCAATTTAACTGATCCCCAAAGGTTTTTGATTAAATAGCGGAATAGAAAATATGATCCAAAAAAAGTGTATGTATATCACACGTACACAACCACACTAGGCCCCAATTACTATTGTTTGTACCCCTAAAAGGCTAGATGAGGAGTAGGGGGAGTATGGAACAGGCAGCACCCTCAAACCTTCAGAAGTATGAGATGAACCCCAACAACTTGGAAAGGTGGATCTCTCTCACACGTACCAACACAGACTATCCCCCAATTTAACTGATCCCCAAAGGTTTTTGATTAAATAGCGGAATAGAAAATATGATCCAAAAAAAGTGTATGTATATCACACGTACACAACCACACTAGGCCCCAATTACTATTGTTTGTACCCCTAAAAGGCTAGATGAGGAGTAGGGGGGGTATGGAACAGGCAGCACCCTCAAATCTTCAGAAGTATGAGATGAACCCCAAAAACTTGGAAAGGTGGATCTCTCTCACACGTACCAACACAGACTATCCCCCAATTTAACTGATCCCCAAAGGTTTTTGATTAAATAGCGGAATAGAAAATATGATCCAAAAAAAGTGTATGTATATCACACGTACACAACCACACTAGGCCCCAATTACTATTGTTTGTACCCCTAAAAGGCTAGATGAGGAGTAGGGGGAGTATGGAACAGGCAGCACCCTCAAACCTTCAGAAGTATGAGATGAACCCCAACAACTTGGAAAGGTGGATCTCTCTCACACGTACCAACACAGACTATCCCCCAATTTAACTGATCCCCAAAGGTTTTTGATTAAATAGCGGAATAGAAAATATGATCCAAAAAAAGTGTATGTATATCACACGTACACAACCACACTGGGCCCCAATTACTATTGTTTGTACCCCTAAAAGGCTAGATGAGGAGTAGGGGGAGTATGGAACAGGCAGCACCCTCAAACCTTCAGAAGTATGAGATGAACCCCAACAACATGGAAAGGTGGATCTCTCTCACACGTACCAACACAGACTATCCCCCAATTTAACTGATCCCCAAAGGTTTTTGATTAAATAGCGGAATAGAAAATATGATCCAAAAAAAGTGTATGTATATCACACGTACACAACCACACTAGGCCCCAATTACTATTGTTTGTACCCCTAAAAGGCTAGATGAGGAGTAGGGGGGGTATGGAACAGGCAGCACCCTCAAACCTTCAGAAGTATGAGATGAACCCCAACAACTTGGAAAGGTGGATCTCTCTCACACGTACCAACACAGACTATCCCCCAATTTAACTGATCCCCAAAGGTTTTTGATTAAATAGCGGAATAGAAAATATGATCCAAAAAAAGTGTATGTATATCACACGTACACAACCACACTAGGCCCCAATTACTATTGTTTGTACCCCTAAAAGGCTAGATGAGGAGTAGGGGGGGTATGGAACAGGCAGCACCCTCAAACCTTCAGAAGTATGAGATGAACCCCAACAACTTGGAAAGGTGGATCTCTCTCACACGTACCAACACAGACTATCCCCCAATTTAACTGATCCCCAAAGGTTTTTGATTAAATAGCGGAATAGAAAATATGATCCAAAAAAAGTGTATGTATATCACACGTACACAACCACACTAGGCCCCAATTACTATTGTTTGTACCCCTAAAAGGCTAGATGAGGAGTAGGGGGGGTATGGAACAGGCAGCACCCTCAAACCTTCAGAAGTATGAGATGAACCCCAACAACTTGGAAAGGTGGATCTCTCTCACACGTAACAACACAGACTATCCCCCAATTTAACTGATCCCCAAAGGTTTTTGATTAAATAGCGGAATAGAAAATATGATCCAAAAAAAGTGTATGTATATCACACGTACACAACCACACTAGGCCCCAATTACTATTGTTTGTACCCCTAAAAGGCTAGGAGTAGGGGGAGTATGGAACAGGCAGCACCCTCAAACCTTCAGAAGTATGAGATGAACCCCAACAACTTGGAAAGGTGGATCTCTCTCACACGTACCAACACAGACTATCCCCCAATTTAACTGATCCCCAAAGGTTTTTGATTAAATAGCGGAATAGAAAATATGATCCAAAAAAAGTGTATGTATATCACACGTACACAACCACACTAGGCCCCAATTACTATTGTTTGTACCCCTAAAAGGCTAGATGAGGAGTAGGGGGAGTATGGAACAGGCAGCACCCTCAAACCTTCAGAAGTATGAGATGAACCCCAACAACTTGGAAAGGTGGATCTCTCTCACACGTACCAACACAGACTATCCCCCAATTTAACTGATCCCCAAAGGTTTTTGATTAAATAGCGGAATAGAAAATATGATCCAAAAAAAGTGTATGTATATCACACGTACACAACCACACTAGGCCCCAATTACTATTGTTTGTACCCCTAAAAGGCTAGATGAGGAGTAGGGGGGGTATGGAACAGGCAGCACCCTCAAATCTTCAGAAGTATGAGATGAACCCCAAAAACTTGGAAAGGTGGATCTCTCTCACACGTACCAACACAGACTATCCCCCAATTTAACTGATCCCCAAAGGTTTTTGATTAAATAGCGGAATAGAAAATATGATCCAAAAAAAGTGTATGTATATCACACGTACACAACCACACTAGGCCCCAATTACTATTGTTTGTACCCCTAAAAGGCTAGATGAGGAGTAGGGGGGGTATGGAACAGGCAGCACCCTCAAACCTTCAGAAGTATGAGATGAACCCCAACAACTTGGAAAGGTGGATCTCTCTCACACGTACCAACACAGACTATCCCCCAATTTAACTGATCCCCAAAGGTTTTTGATTAAATAGCGGAATAGAAAATATGATCCAAAAAAAGTGTATGTATATCACACGTACACAACCACACTAGGCCCCAATTACTATTGTTTGTACCCCTAAAAGGCTAGGAGTAGGGGGAGTATGGAACAGGCAGCACCCTCAAACCTTCAGAAGTATGAGATGAACCCCAACAACTTGGAAAGGTGGATCTCTCTCACACGTACCAACACAGACTATCCCCCAATTTAACTGATCCCCAAAGGTTTTTGATTAAATAGCGGAATAGAAAATATGATCCAAAAAAAGTGTATGTATATCACACGTACACAACCACACTAGGCCCCAATTACTATTGTTTGTACCCCTAAAAGGCTAGATGAGGAGTAGGGGGAGTATGGAACAGGCAGCACCCTCAAACCTTCAGAAGTATGAGATGAACCCCAACAACTTGGAAAGGTGGATCTCTCTCACACGTACCAACACAGACTATCCCCCAATTTAACTGATCCCCAAAGGTTTTTGATTAAATAGCGGAATAGAAAATATGATCCAAAAAAAGTGTATGTATATCACACGTACACAACCACACTAGGCCCCAATTACTATTGTTTGTACCCCTAAAAGGCTAGATGAGGAGTAGGGGGGGTATGGAACAGGCAGCACCCTCAAATCTTCAGAAGTATGAGATGAACCCCAAAAACTTGGAAAGGTGGATCTCTCTCACACGTACCAACACAGACTATCCCCCAATTTAACTGATCCCCAAAGGTTTTTGATTAAATAGCGGAATAGAAAATATGATCCAAAAAAAGTGTATGTATATCACACGTACACAACCACACTAGGCCCCAATTACTATTGTTTGTACCCCTAAAAGGCTAGATGAGGAGTAGGGGGGGTATGGAACAGGCAGCACCCTCAAACCTTCAGAAGTATGAGATGAACCCCAACAACTTGGAAAGGTGGATCTCTCTCACACGTACCAACACAGACTATCCCCCAATTTAACTGATCCCCAAAGGTTTTTGATTAAATAGCGGAATAGAAAATATGATCCAAAAAAAGTGTATGTATATCACACGTACACAACCACACTAGGCCCCAATTACTATTGTTTGTACCCCTAAAAGGCTAGGAGTAGGGGGAGTATGGAACAGGCAGCACCCTCAAACCTTCAGAAGTATGAGATGAACCCCAACAACTTGGAAAGGTGGATCTCTCTCACACGTACCAACACAGACTATCCCCCAATTTAACTGATCCCCAAAGGTTTTTGATTAAATAGCGGAATAGAAAATATGATCCAAAAAAAGTGTATGTATATCACACGTACACAACCACACTAGGCCCCAATTACTATTGTTTGTACCCCTAAAAGGCTAGATGAGGAGTAGGGGGAGTATGGAACAGGCAGCACCCTCAAACCTTCAGAAGTATGAGATGAACCCCAACAACTTGGAAAGGTGGATCTCTCTCACACGTACCAACACAGACTATCCCCCAATTTAACTGATCCCCAAAGGTTTTTGATTAAATAGCGGAATAGAAAATATGATCCAAAAAAAGTGTATGTATATCACACGTACACAACCACACTAGGCCCCAATTACTATTGTTTGTACCCCTAAAAGGCTAGATGAGGAGTAGGGGGGGTATGGAACAGGCAGCACCCTCAAACCTTCAGAAGTATGAGATGAACCCCAACAACTTGGAAAGGTGGATCTCTCTCACACGTACCAACACAGACTATCCCCCAATTTAACTGATCCCCAAAGGTTTTTGATTAAATAGCGGAATAGAAAATATGATCCAAAAAAAGTGTATGTATATCACACGTACACAACCACACTAGGCCCCAATTACTATTGTTTGTACCCCTAAAAGGCTAGGAGTAGGGGGAGTATGGAACAGGCAGCACCCTCAAACCTTCAGAAGTATGAGATGAACCCCAACAACTTGGAAAGGTGGATCTCTCTCACACGTACCAACACAGACTATCCCCCAATTTAACTGATCCCCAAAGGTTTTTGATTAAATAGCGGAATAGAAAATATGATCCAAAAAAAGTGTATGTATATCACACGTACACAACCACACTAGGCCCCAATTACTATTGTTTGTACCCCTAAAAGGCTAGATGAGGAGTAGGGGGAGTATGGAACAGGCAGCACCCTCAAACCTTCAGAAGTATGAGATGAACCCCAACAACTTGGAAAGGTGGATCTCTCTCACACGTACCAACACAGACTATCCCCCAATTTAACTGATCCCCAAAGGTTTTTGATTAAATAGCGGAATAGAAAATATGATCCAAAAAAAGTGTATGTATATCACACGTACACAACCACACTAGGCCCCAATTACTATTGTTTGTACCCCTAAAAGGCTAGATGAGGAGTAGGGGGGGTATGGAACAGGCAGCACCCTCAAACCTTCAGAAGTATGAGATGAACCCCAACAACTTGGAAAGGTGGATCTCTCTCACACGTACCAACACAGACTATCCCCCAATTTAACTGATCCCCAAAGGTTTTTGATTAAATAGCGGAATAGAAAATATGATCCAAAAAAAGTGTATGTATATCACACGTACACAACCACACTAGGCCCCAATTACTATTGTTTGTACCCCTAAAAGGCTAGGAGTAGGGGGAGTATGGAACAGGCAGCACCCTCAAACCTTCAGAAGTATGAGATGAACCCCAACAACTTGGAAAGGTGGATCTCTCTCACACGTACCAACACAGACTATCCCCCAATTTAACTGATCCCCAAAGGTTTTTGATTAAATAGCGGAATAGAAAATATGATCCAAAAAAAGTGTATGTATATCACACGTACACAACCACACTAGGCCCCAATTACTATTGTTTGTACCCCTAAAAGGCTAGATGAGGAGTAGGGGGAGTATGGAACAGGCAGCACCCTCAAATCTTCAGAAGTATGAGATTGTGTTCACTGTACCCCACAAAGATTGAGTTCACTGCACCCCACAATGATTGTGTTCACTGCACCCCACAAAGATTGTGTTCACTGCACCTCACAAAGATTGTGTTCACTGTACCCCCCAAAGATTGTGTTCACTGCACCCCACAAAGATTCTGTTCACTGTACCCCACAAAGATTGTGTTCACTGCACCCTAAAAGGATGTTGTTCACTGCACCCCACAAAGATTGTGTTCACTGCACCCTAAAAGGATGTTGTTCACTGCACCCCAAAAAGATTGTGTTCACTGTACCCCCCCAAAGATTGTGTTCACTGCACCCCACAAAGATTGTGTTCACTGCACCCCAAAAAGATTGTGTTCACTGTACCCCCCAAAGATTGTGTTCACTGCACCCCAAAAAGATTGTGTTCACTGTACCCCCCAAAGATTGTGTTCACTGCACCCCACAAAGATTCTGTTCACTGTACCCCACAAAGATTGTGTTCACTGCACCCCAAAAAGATTGTGTTCACTGTACCCCCCCAAAGATTGTGTTCACTGCACCCCACAAAGATTCTGTTCACTGCACCCCACAAAGGATTTTGTTCACTGCACCCCAAAAAGATTGTGTTCACTGCACCCCAAAAAGGATTTTGATCACTGCACCCCAAAAAGGATGTTGTTCACTGCACCCCAAAAATGATTTTGTTCACTCCACCCCAAAAAGATTGTGTTCACTGCACCCCACAAAGATTGTGTTCACTGCACCCCAAAAAGATTGTGTTCACTGTACCCCCCAAAGATTGTGTTCACTGCACCCCACAAAGATTCTGTTCACTGTACCCCACAAAGATTGTGTTCACTGCACCCCAAAAAGATTGTGTTCACTGCACCCCAAAAAGGATGTTGTTCACTGCACCCCAAAAAGGATGTTGTTCACTCCACCCCAAAAAGATTGTGTTCACTGCACCCCACAAAGATTGTGTTCACTGCACCCCAAAAAGATTGTGTTCACTGCACCCCAAAAATGATTTTGTTCACTGCACCCCAAAAAGGATTTTGTTCACTGCACCCCAAAAAAGGATGTTGTTCACTCCACCCCAAAAAGATTGTGTTCACTGCACCCCAAAAAGATTGTGTTCACTGCACCCCACAAAGGATTTTGTTCACTGCACCCCAAAAAGATTGTGTTCACTGCACCCCAAAAAGGATGTTGTTCACTGCACCCCAAAAAGGATTTTGTTCACTGCACCCCAAAAAGATTGTGTTCACTGCACCCCACAAAGGATTTTGTTCACTGCACCCCACAAAGATTGTGTTCACTGCACACCAAAAAGATTTTGTTCACTGCACCCCAAAAAGATTGTGTTCACTGCAGCCCAAAAAGATTGTGTTCACTGCAGCCCAAAAAGATTGTGTTCACTGCAGCCCAAAAAGATTGTGTTCACTGCAGCCCAAAAAGATTGTGTTCACTGCAGCTCACACACAGAAAAATGGATGTGGATCACTGACACCTGCCTATCTCCAATCCCACACCACACAGCAATATCGATTGTAGTTTGTAGAACACAGTTTCCCTAAAATTCAGCAGACTCTGTCCCTAACAGGATTGAGAAGAGATCGTAGATCAGGATTGAGTGCAGATTCACCCCACCCCCCACACAGCAATATCGATTGTAGTTTGTAGAAGACACTGACCCTATAATTCAGCAGACTCTATCCCTAAAATGCCTACAACTCGCCCTGCCTAAACACTCCGACCTGTCCCTCAATTCTATCCGGACACAAATGGTTTTTTCCTGCCTATCTTTCCCTAATCAGCAGCCAGCACATTGATGTGTGCTCTGTCCCTGATATAAGCAGCATAATGACGCCGCTGCGGCTGCCTCGAACTTATAAAGACTTGGTCACATGCTTCAGACGGCCAATCACAGCTACTAAGACATTTGCAGGCATGGCTGGGATGGCTTAAGGCACACCAGTTAAACGATTGTTGATTGGCTGTTGAAAGCCCGCCATGAAAAGAGCGCCAAAGCATGCAAAACCCGGAAATAAAACGACCGAACACGGATTTTTACCCGAACATACAGTAAAGTGTCCGTGTCCGTGTTCGGGTAAAAAAAATCCAATTATTCGGTACGAACACGAATAATACAGTCCGTGTTCGCTCAACACTAGTCATATGTCCTCCCAGGGTTTGGCCAGAAATTATTAGGGCTTACCTTGTGTTCGCCATCCCCTCAGGTCTTTCCTTGGCCGGGCAGACCCAAGGGTTATATAGATGGCACCCGAACACCCGTGTATGCGCACTACTTTGCGGTCACATTGCGCAGACTCAGGATTACTGCCAATGCGGGGTGGCATCATGCATTCCACCGCCTCTGACACACAATCGTGCCGTCGAGACACAGAGGCCACGCAGCCGCCAAAAAAGGGTGCCAGGTGACGTCAATGACGGCGTCGCTCCAACGAAGGGAGGTCCATCCCACAGGGCAGGGGTGCCCCCTAGGGGGACCTCCCTTTGTGCGCCGGGTGGAAATATCAAGGTGGAGGGGAAAGGGGGAAGGAGAAAGGTGGAAGTAAATAAGAGGGAAGAGTGAACCTGACCAACATAGATGAACCCCTATGGGAGAAGAGAAAGATGTATATAAAAATACAAATATATTTCTCTCTATTAAAACCAGGGAATCTCGCAAAACCATGATTAAAAATAAGGGAGCAGAGTGGGAGTGTGAAGTCAAGTTCTAGCCACTTAAGCCCCGGAAGATTTTACCCCCTTCCTGACCAGGGCCTATTTTGCGATTCGGCACTGCGTGATTTACGCTGTACCGAAATGAAATTGACGTCCTTTTTTCCCCACAAACAGTGCTTTCTTTTGGTGGTATTTGATCACCTGTGCAATTTTTTGATCATGCGCTATAAACAAAAAAAGAGCGACAATTTTGCAAAAATAACAATATTTTTCAAATTTTTTTATATGAAATTCCCCCCCAAAAAATTTAAAAATTTAAAAATCAAAATTTTTTAACATTTTAGGCCAATTTGTTTTCTGCTACATATGTTTGGTAAAAAAAATCGCAAAAAGCGTATTTTGATTGGTTTGCGCAAAAGTTATTGCGTTTACTAACTAAGGGAAAGATTTTGTCATTTTTATTGTTTTTTTTTTAACAAGTAATGGCGGCGATCTGCAATTTTTTTTGCGGGACTGCGACATTGCGACGGACAGATCGGACCCTTGACTGGCATTTTTTACACTTTTGGGGTTACCAGTGACATTACTACAGTAATCAGTGCTATACATATGCACTGTTACTGTAAAAATGACACTGGCAGGGAAGGGGTCAACTTTATATGAGAGGGAGGGATTAAGTGTGTCCCTAGGGGCGTGATTCTTACTGTGATTGGATGTGGCTGTGTGTGTAACAGCACAGATCTACGGTCCTACATAGCAGGACCGTATGATCTGTGCTGTTACACAGGGAAGAATGACAGGCGGCTTTGTTTACATTAGCCGCCTGCCTTTCTCCCGCTGTAACCTACGATCGCGAGTGACCGGCGGACATCGGGTCTGCCGGTCACTCGCGCGGGGGGGGTCTGTGAGCGAGCGGGAGCAGGAGCGTGCCTCCAGCGGCCAGCGCTCGCTCCCTAGACCCTCGCAGTCTAGCGACGTATACCTACGTCGCTTTGCCTGTGAGGGGCTGACTGCCGACGTAAATCGTTGTTAGGCAGTCGGCAAGTGGAACGGAGAACAAGTATGTGTGAGATATAATCCACCATCAGTTTAAACATACATATAATATATACAAGAAGAGTAGCGTTTATATTAGACTGAATATAAAGGTCACCCTAGTTAACTATAATCATGCTCCCTCACATGATGCATCCATTTTGCGGGGATCAGGATACCTTCATGTCTCCCAGAATCCTCCGTAGTCATCTCTGTATATATATACACATACACATAATGTACATACAGTCAGGTCCATAAATATTTGGACATCGACACAATTATAATATTTTTGGCTCTATACACCACCACAATGGAAATTGAAATGAAACAAAAAAGATGTGCTTTAACTGCAGACTTTCAGCTTTAATTTGAGGGTATTTACATCCAAATCAGGTGAACAGTGTAGGAATTACAACAGTTTGTAAATGTGCATCACACTTTTTAAGGGACCAAAAGTAATGGGACAGATTAACAATCATAAATCAAACTTTCATTTTTTAATATTTGGTTGCAAATCCTTTGCAGTCAATTACAGCCTGAAGTTTGGAATGCATTGACATCACAAGACACTGGGTTTCATCCCTGGTAATGCTCTGCCAGGCCTCTACTGCAACTGTCTTCAGTTCCTGCTTGTTCTTGGGGCATTTTCCCTTCAGTTTTGTCTTCAGCAAGTGAAATGCATGCTCAATCGGATTCAGGTCAGGTGATTGACTTGGCCATTGCATAACATTCCACTTCTTCCCTTAACCACTTAAGCCTGGAGGATTTGGCTGCTAAACGACCAGGGGGTATTTTGCGATTCGGCACATGTACCTAAACGAATTTGGCGTCCTTTTTTTCCCACAAACAGAGCTTTCTTTTGGTGGTATTTGATCACCTGTGCGATTTTTTGATCACGCGCTATAAACAAACAAAGAGCGTCAATTTTGCAAAAATAACAATATTTTTCACATTTTTTTATATGAAATTCCCCAAAAAAAAATGTAAAAATCAAAATGTTTTAACATTTTCGGCCAATTTGTTTTATGCTACCTATGTTTGGTAAAAAAAATCACAAAAAGCGTATTTTTATTGGTTTTTGCAAAAGTTATTGCGTTTACTAACAAAGGGAAAGATTTCTGTCATTTTTGTTGTTTTTTTTTTTAACGCGTAATGGCGGCGATCTGCGATTTTTTTTGCCGTACTGCGACATTGGGGCGGACAGATCGGACCCTTGACTGACATTTTTGACACTTTTGGGGTTACCAGTGACATTTCTACAGTAATCAGTGCTATACATATGCACTGTTACTGTAAAAATACTCTGGTAGTGAAGGGGTTAACTTTATTTGGGAGGGAGGGGCTGTGTGTGTCCCTAGGGGCGTGCTTTCTACTGTGATTGGCTGTGGCTTGGGCTGTAAGGACACTGATCAACGGATCTACATACTAGATCCATGTGATCAGTGTCTTTACACCGAGGAGAATGACAGGCAGCTTGTTTACACAAGCTGCCTGACTTTCTCCCTCTCCCCCGCCGATCGCAGAGTGGCCGGCGGACATCGGGTCCGCCGGTCACGCGCGCGGGGGGGTCCGTGACCGCGCGGGAGCGGGAGCGCGCCGCCGGCGGCGCGCGCTTGCTCCCCAGACCCTCCCAGGCTAGTGACGTACCGCTACGTCACTCTGCCTGTGAGGGGCTGACCGCCGCAGTATATAGTCGTGCGGCGGTCGGCAAGCGCTTAAAAAACTCTTTGGTTGCTTTCGCAGTATGCTTCGGGTCATTGTCCATCTGCACTGAGAAGCGCTGTCCAATGAGTTCTGAACTATTTGGCTGAATATGAACAGATAATATTGCCCGAAACACTTCAGAATTCATCCTGCTGCTTTTGTCAGCAGTCACATCATCAATAAATACAAGAGAACCAGTTCCATTGGCAACCATACGTGCCCACGCCATGACACTACCACCACCATGCTTCACTGATGAGGTGGTATGCTTTGGATAATGAGCAGTTCCTTTCCTTCTCCATACTCTTCTCTTCCCATTACTCTGGTACAAGTTGATCTTGGTCTCATCTGTCCATAGGAAGTTGTTCCAGAACTGTGAAGGCTTTTTTAGATGTTTTTTGGCAAACTCTAATCTGGCGTTCCTGTTTTTGAGGCTCACCAATGGTTTACATCTTGTTGTGAATCCTCTGTATTCACTCTGGTGAAGTCTTCTCTTGAATGTTGACTTTGACACACATACACCTACCTCCTGGAGAGTGTTCTTGATCTGGCCAACTGTTGTGAAGGGTGTTTTCTTCACCAGGGAAAGAATTCTTCGGTCATCCACCACAGTTGTTTTTTGTGGTCTTCCGGGTCTTTTGGTGTTGCTGAGCTCATAGGCGCATTCTTTCTTTTTAGGGATGTTCCAAACAGTTGATTTGGCCACACCTAATGTTTTTGCTATCGCTCTAATGGGTTTGTTTTGTTTTTTCCGCCTAATGATGGCTTGCTTCATTGATAGTGACAGCTCTTTGGATCTCATATTGAGAGATGACAGCAACAGATTCCAAATGCAAATAGCACACTTGAAATTAACTCTTGACCTTTTATCTGCTCCTTGTAAATGGGATAATGAGGGAATAACACACACCTGGCTATGGAACAGCTGAGCAGCCAATTGTCCCTTTACTTTTGGTCCCTTAAAAAGTGTGAGGCACATATACAAACTGTTGTAATTCCTACACCTTTCACCTGATTTGGATGTAAATACCCTCAAATTAAAGCTGAAAGTCTGCAGTTAAAGCACATTGTGTTTGTTTCATTTCAAATTCATTGTGGGGGTGTATAGAGCCAAAAAGATTAGAATTGTGTCGATGTCCCAATATTTATGGACCTAACTGTATGTATACACGGACGGAGGTGGGCTAGCCCATATTGAAACCACCTAACATTGAGAATCAGACATCTAGTAAATTGGTCATGTAACAGTTAGGGCTCTTTCACACAGCAGCTCCGTGTGTCCGCAAATCATCCTATTTTTTTGCGGATGATTTGCGGACATAATGTAAGTCTATGGCATTGCGGATGTCAGCGGAATACCATCCGCTGACATCCGATTTTCTTCCTTTCAGTTCTGTTACGTTTTTTGGAACGGAACAGAACCCTATTTTTCCTCCATTCAAAAAACGGAAAGGAAGGAAAATCGGATGTCAGCGGTGTCACCCGCTGACATCCGCAATGCCCATAGACTTACATTATGTCCGCATATCATCCGCAAACGGATGGGATGATATGCGGACATACGGAGCGGATGACACAAATGTCATCCGCTCCTTGAAAAAAAAAAAAAAAGTCCCGCAGCGGAGCTTTCACACGGAGCAGCCGTGTGAAAGAGCCCTTACAGGGTTATTCATTCCTCCAGCCCCCTGAAGAAAAGCTCTCCAGAAATGGACGGTAGCTAACTACGTCATTCAGGCCAGGAGGGGAGGTGGCATCCAATGACACTATCCATTGTGCTTCACGCTGAAGCAGTATCTTGTTGACTATAAGTAGAGTCGGGCCGAACACCCCCCCCCCCCCCCCGGTTCTGTTCATGCCAGAACTCTCGAACATTGCAAAAGTTCTGACCCGAAACATGAACCCTATTAAAGTCTTTGGGATTAGAACTTGAAAAATCAAAAGTGCCTATTTTAAAGGCTTATATGCAAGTTCTTCCCCATAAAAATGGTATGGAGTCCCAGGTACTGCCCTGGGGGACATGTATCAATGCAAAAAATGTTTTTTAAAAATAACTTTTTTTAAAGGAGAAGTGATTTTATTGAAACTTAAAGTAAAAGAATAAAAATGAATAATTTCTGCAAATATAGTGCCTGGGGGAGTCCTCTTAGTGTGCCTGCTAAGTGGTGCATCTGTACCATGTATAGAACCTGCTGCAGCAAAACTGACATATACTGTATAAAGAAAAATATGACATTTAAATTGATTTCCCCTGCAGGCTTTTTTTATTTTGTAAACCACAGCTTGGGAAGCCAGTCTGTATGATGAGGCCACAATTTAGTGCACTTGGAGCAAGATTAGAATTTTTTTGGATACATTCTGATGTCTCTTTGGCAGACTTAGGATGGACATAACAAAGTTTTGCACCATAGTAAGCAAGCCTTGTATGAAGAAACCAAATTGTAGTACACTCAGGCCAAGACTAACTAATTTTTTAAATAAAGACTGGTGTCTCTTTCACAGACTTTGGATAGAAGTAACACGTGTACAAAAATTAGTCTTTGGGTGTTGGTGGTGCCTTCACACTGTAACCCTACTCTTGAAAAAAAAATCTGTTTATTTTTCTTAACAAAAACAATGTCCAACATTAACCTCAAAATAACCCTGAAAAGTTTACCCCCCCCCTCCCCCCCTTCATGACCAGGCCATTTTTTGTGATACGGCACTGCGTTATTTTACCTGACTATTGCGCGGTCGTGCAATTCTGTACCTAAATACAATTTATGTCCTTTTTCCCCCACAAATCGAGCTTTCTTTTGATGGTATTTGATCACCTCTGCGGTTTTTATTTTTTGCGCTATGAACAAAAAAAAGGTGACAATTTTGAAAAAATATATATATATTTTTTTACTTTCTGCTATAAAACATATCCAATAAAAAATGTAAAAATTCAAATTTCTCCATCAATTTAGGCCAATATGTATTCTGCTACATATTTTTGGTTTAAAAAAAATCCCAATAATTGTATATTGATTGGTTTGCGCAAAAGTTATAGTGTCTATGGGATATTTTTTTTAATTTTTTTTTATTTTTATTTTTTTATTAGTAATGGCAGTGATCAGTGATTTTTAGCGGGACTGCAACATTGTGGTGGACAAATTGGACACTAAGTGACACTTTTGAAACTTTTTGGGGAACCAGTGACACTAATATAGTGATCAGTGCTAAAAAATATGCACTGTTGCTGTACTAATGACACTGGCAGGGAAGGGGTTAAAATCAGGGGCCATCAAAGGGTTAAGTGTGTCTCTAGGGGGTGTTTACTAACTGTGTGGGGGAGGGTTTGACTGGGGAAAGAAAGAGATCTGTGTTCCTGCTAAGCAGAAATACAAGATCTCCATCTTCCCCTCTGACAGAACAGCAATCTAGCTTGTATACATAGACAGACCGCCATTTTGCCTCTTCTGGTAACGAAAGACCCGGCCCTGCTGAACCTGCTCATTGGCTCCCCCTCTGGCCCATCAGTGCATAATCCCGCCCCCAAGAACTGCTGCACGAAATGGCGTACAGGTATGTCGCTTCACGCAGCCAGGCGATTTGCCGTAGTTAATGTTCGGCATTTAAGAGAGCAGAATCTAATACAGAGCCTTGTAGGTCCCCACTAGTGATTGGTCTCTTTTCTTTGAACCCCATTTACAACCATACTCTGGTATCTATTCTTTAGCCAAGTGCATATCCACTGAACCTCCCAAGGGTTAAGTCTTAGCTTGTACAACTTTGCTGAAATCATTAGATAAGCTATGTCCATAGCACCACCCTGGTCCAAAAAAAATAAAGATATAGTCAAAAAATCAATTAGATTAGTCTGACATGATACACCCCTAGTAAAGCCATCCTGCTTTGGGTCTGGTAGGTTGACATCCAATGGTTACACCAAAGTTAATGCTTTTCCTGGTAAGCGTCCAAGGTCTTTTAGAAAAGGACAACACTTGATTACAAATTAATAATCAACAATATTAAATAGTCCATTGCTAATACCGTGAATATTAAAGAGAAAGTAAACCCTCCTCAAAACAATGAAAAGAAAAAAAAAAACCCCTGTAAGACAAAGGCATAATGAGCTACTTACCTTAGAACGAAGCCCCCGCAGTGCAGCCTGCTCATCGACAGGACGGCCGAAATGTTCAGCCGTCCTGCTTTCTGGTTTGCGTAGGTGCAATTACGTCACTCCCGCGCATGCGCACGGGAGCCGAGGTTTGCGGCACAGGGCTCTGAATGAATGGCACGGGTGACCGATCCTTCAGAGTGCATGCGCCAATGACGTCATCAGCTGCATCCAATGTAAATCCAATCCAATGTAAATATCTCCTAAATGGTGCAAGTTTTGGAGATATTTACAGGAATATACTTACTCCACCAGGCATAGGCCACAGTCAACGAGCATAAAGAGAGATGAGTCCAGTACTTCTTTTCTGCTTTTTCTTTTACTGTTGTGAAACAGGTAGCAACATGCTAATTACAATCATGGCAGTACGGTCACATCCACTCTTACCCTCAGGCAGGGATATCCTAATAGTGTCCTCATCCTTCTTCAGCCTATCCTTCTAGTGATTACATCTCTGCAGAATTTTCCAGCCATGGAAAGACTGTTTTCGAGAATAGTTGTATCTTCCTGTGGTAGCCCTCAAGGTTTCCTATGGGAGCCAACATAGGAATTCTCTGCACCCTTCCTAGGGCATCTCTACATCTCCAACCGCCCACTACCCTCTCCAGCTATATTTATAGCTATGAGTAAAGGGTGACCTCCAGTGGGCAAATGGGGAACTGCGCTTCAGCCAAATACTAGGGAGAAGCAAGAGATAAAATCCCCTGTTTGCAACCTATCATTATCTTACATGCAAGTTCACTTTATGTGGGTAGTGATCTGATAAGTTTAGATGAGCAAATGTTTATATATTTGCTTTGCTAGCAGTTTTCCCAATCAGGACAAACTGCTTTTCTTTCTTTTCTTCTTTTTTTTCCTAGTTTAAAGTAGATGTATAACCAAAGCTTTCTTTGAATAGAGTAGGTACTGTAAGTTTCAAAATACCTTTTAGTTTTTTTTTTTTTTGCTTCTACTCCATTGGGGAGATTTTTCTTCAATATCTGTCACAGTGATGAAACCGGAAATGATAGGAGATCACTGTGTTAGACGGAAATTTGGTTATCAGACAGTCGTCACTGTAACAGGTGTACCCAATGGAAGATTTACTTTCACCTCTTGTTATGGTTGCTAACATTTTGGATTTCCCATCACTTTCTGTCTCAGCGGCAATGAGTAGGTAAATCTTACCAGGGGGGACACATAGCAATAAAAACCTGGCAGAGGTTCTAACCACTCAATCAAGGAGTAAAAACCCCAATTTTTTTGTATAATGTGAAAGATGATGTTACGCCAAGTAAATATAGATACCTAACATGTCATGCTTATAAAATGGCGACAAACTACAGTACTTAAAAACCTCCATAGGCGACACTTTAAAAGCCTTTACAGGTTATCTGTTTAGAGTTACAGAGGATGTCTAGCACTATTATTATTGCTCTCGCTCTAACGTTTGCGGCGATACCTTACATGTGTGGTGCAATTTATGTATGCATTCGCCTCTGCGTGAGAGCTCGGAGGGATGGGGCACTTAAAATTTTCTTTTTTTTTTTTTTTATTTATTTTCTTTTTTTTTTTTTTAAATCACTTTTATTCCTATTACAAGGAATGTAAACATCCCAAATAGAATTAAAGATGACAGGTCCTCTTTATGGAGAGATCTGGGGTCAAAAAGACCCCAAATCTCTTACATAGTTACATAGTAGTTGAGGTTGAATAAAGACAATAGTCCATGGCCGTAATCATCTCTCATACCCCTGAATGTTCTGATCCTTGAGATGTATTTCCAAGAGTCTTTTGAAAGTAGCCATACTTCCCGCAGAAACTATCTCTTGTGGTAGAGAATTCCACCATCTTGTAGCCCTAACAGTAAAGAACCCCCTGCGTTGCCTGAGGTCAAAACGCTTCTCCTCTAATCGCATTGTATGCCCTCGAGTCCTCATGCAATCCCTTCGACTGAATAGCTTTTTTTCTATGCTGAGATCACCATTGAGGTATTTATAAATTGCTATCATGTCCCCTCTCAGGAGTCTCTTCTCCAGGGAAAATAAATTAAGTGATTGTAGACGCTCTTCATAATTAAGGTCCTCCAATCCCCGAATCAGTTTAGTTGCCCTTCTCTGCACTCTCTCCAGCTCCAACACATCCCTCCTGAGGACTGGCGACCAGAACTGGACAGAATACTCCAGATGCGGTCGGACCAGAGTTTTATAAAGTGGAAGGATTATAGTTTTATCTCTGGAATACATCCCTTTCTTTATGCATGCTAATATCCTGCCGGCTTTTATGTTTGCCCTGCCCAATTTTGTGTCATCTGCAAAAACTGATATAGAACTAATGATCCCGTCCTCAATGCTGTTTATGAATAAATTGAACAGGGTCTTGTTTACTTTTAAAAGCAAAAGGTCAAAAAAACATTTTTGATCTTTTGCTTAGTAAAAATAAAAGAAGGAATATATATACTGTATATTTACTTCCAGCCTGGACTGGAAGTGACGTCATGATGTTGCTCTGGTCCTCCAAGGCTATAGAGTTGATCAAAGTTAATACTCTTTGATCTCCTATGGGAGCGACCAGCCGCACTGTGGGATGGTTTCTTGGGTGAAGAGGCGGAAGCGGTAAGTCCAAGAAAGACTGTCCCTTCCCACCACTTCGGAAACCGTTCCAGCGGCTCATGAGCTGCTCGGACCAGTTTCATGAGAAAGCGATACCGGGATTATGATACCGGGATTATGGCTGATATTTTCATATCACATATGATTGCATATGATTAGGTCCTGAGTTAACAAATAGGATACATTACAGCGATTGTAAAGTCTCATTTTTTTCCTATAAAAATAACAAACATGTTATACTTACCTGCTGTGTGTAATGGTTTTGCACAGAGCAGCCCTGATCCTCCTCTTCGGCTCTCCTGGCCCCTCCCTCCTGTTGAGTGCCCCCAAAGCAAGCAGCTTGCTATGGGGACACCTGAGCTGAGTCACAGCTCCCTTTGTCCATTCAGACACAGAGCCTCAACCTGGCCCCTCCCTTCTCCCTCCTGATTAGCTAGCTCACTTTAATTGACAGCCAATGGCACCGCTGCTGTGTCTCAGCCAATCAGGAGGGAGAATCTGTGACGGCTGAGACACTCGTGGACATTGCTGGACAGAGAGGCACCTCAGGTAAGTATTACATTTTGTTTGGATACAGTGTCGAACGACAATAACGGTGCAATTGTCCGTTAAAGTAAATCAGTGCCGAATCGAATCGCAAAATAGGGCCTGGTCAGGAAGGGGGGTCAAATCTTCCGGTCTTAAAGTGGTTAAAGAAAATGACACACCTCAGGAAAAACCAAACTAGAAATTTGCTCAGAGCAGAACTGTCAATAAGTCTGTCTAAAAGATATGTGTGAAAAGCAGTAAAGGCATAAGTCGCAAGCAGTGGGGGGGGGGGGGGGGGGGACCCAGCATTCTGCCAAAAAGATTTTACATTTTCAAAAAGACAGTGAAGCAGATAAAGTAGGAAAAGAAGAGATTAAGTAGAAAAAAAAAAGGGGGGGGGGTATAAGACCATTCCCTGAATATAAAAGACACTATTTAATGCAGCTCTCTATTCATTAATACATCATTAAAATCCAGGTCCAGGAATATTAAAAAAAAATCCACTCTTGCACTGAGGCCATCCTGTACTGCAAGGTTTGGATGCTCGTTGTGTTTAGGGGTAGAGGAATAAAGAGAAATACTGTCCTTATTCCTTGTTCCAGCGGAGTCCCACCGACACTGCGACTGCATCCGACTGCATCCCCCACAGCTGCCTCTGTAAATTGGGATCATTGGAGCCTAATATCCCTGTACTGTCCACGATGACAATAAGCAGTTGATTTACTAAAGGCAAATAGAATGTGCACTTTGCAAAGGGCAGTTGCACCAGAGTTTAGTAAATTAGGTAAAGCTTCACTTTGCAAAGAGTACCCAATCACGTGCAAGTAAAATAAAAAAAAAAAAGCACTTTTGCTTGCACATGATTGGATGATGGAAGTCAGCAAAGCTTCTCATTTACTAAGCTCTGGAGAAACTGCTCTTGCAGAGTACAACTGTTCTTTGCAAAGTGCACAGTCTATTTGTCTTTAGTAAATCAACCCCTGAGGCTCCACCCACAGACCGGAGTTTCAGGCAGAGAATGAGAGACATGTGGGCGGAGTCTGAGTGTGCCCATGCACGTGGGGTAAAATCTTGTCAGAAGGCGTGCTCACTCATGCCCAGGAACAGGCGAAGGCTGCGGTTATGTAATGAATAAAACATTAGGGCAGTTACCCTGACTCAGAGATGAACCACTTGTGTGCAGCAATAATGTCCAAAGTAACTACACACTTGAGTAGATGTGTGAGTTGCATTCAGAGGGAAATGCAGAGCTGTTGCCCACTCCACCAGTCCAGTGTGCCTCTGTTACCTCACTCCCAGTAACAGAATGGAGTCCTGCCGAGTACATAGTGAGCTCCATGCATGCTCACTAACTCTTTCTTTCCCTACCTAGTGATCAGGCCTTAGATTTCTGTAATGCTATTCTGCTCAAGGTAAATAGAGGAAACGGACAGGTAGGGAGGGAGTCACGGAACCGCCCCCCTCTCTACCTGAGGATCTGTCACCTAACCAGGTACTACGCCAAACGACCTGTTGCTGTAGCTATTTTTCCTTGGGGTTACCCATGGAAATCACCTCCTCTTCTTTGCCATGTGAGTTAAGCTTATGTAGTGGTGTTACACATTCCCGTAGTGCCTTACAGATCCAGGTTCTTTAGGAATACGCCCCTTAAAGCGGAGTTCCACCCTGAAAAAAAATTTTTCACTGTCCGCTTGCTCTGAATTACCTGTAAAAGAACTGGATAATTATTTTTTTTATTTTATTCACTTACCTTATTTTTAAAGAAAATATACTTACTTTACTTCTTCTTCCTCCCTCTGCAGCCATGGCCCGCCGTCACTTCCAGCTTGCGTTGACTCCTGGGAGCTGAATGCCAGGAATCAATGTGCCTGCACCGGCCCCTCTCGTCAGTTCCGGTGCAGGCACGTCATTACCTGCTAAATAGCTTCTGGGCATGCCAAGAAGCTGTGCAGGGATGACGCGCCTGCGCCGAAACTGACGAGCGGGGCCAGTGAAGGGCATTCTGGGACACCGAAGAGGACGCCCTGGCTTCAGCTGCCCACACCTGAGATGGCAGCGCTGGACAAGAAATTTTCAATGTAAGTATGTCTTCTAAAAGGTAAGTGTAACCTGGGACAGTTCAGAGGCTATCCATTCTGAAATGTACTAGCCCTAAGGGCTCTTTCACACGGTCCACCTCCGTAGGCGGATCCGTGCTGCTCAGCGGGGATGGATCCGCTGACAGCTCTGTCTCCGCTTGCAGTGTGGAGAGGG